>NC_046663.1:111725537-111731451 GCF_010883055.1 Belonocnema kinseyi
ACATCCTGAATGCGGCTCTGTGGCACGCCCAGGTATGCATAAGTCTCTCCAGCGCAAAGGTGTCGTATGGCGCTTCTATCAACGAGCTCAGGATCTTCAGGGGGTCCATTAAGTTTTCCTCGCTTCAAGTAAACCTTGGCGCATTTGTCTAACCCAAATTCTATTCCAATTTCCTTAGTATATCGTTCGACAGTCCCCAGAGCTAGATGCAGTTGCTCTCTGTTTTAAGCATAGATCTTAAGATCGTCCATGTAAAATACATGAGTGACCTTGTACTTTCGATCTGCAGGTTTGCCGCACAAGTACCCGTCGGAATGGCGGAGTGCTAGAGATAGTGGCAATAATGTAAGGCAAAAGAGGAGTGGGCTCATGGTGTCGCCCTGAAAGACACCTCTCTGAAATGTGACCTTGTTAGTTGTCACAGGATTTTTGCCAGGTGAGATAGTAAATCTGGTTTTCCAAAGCGGCATCAATCTCTCTAAGATTTCCAAAATACAGATGATAAGTCTATGGGATGTAGAATCGAAACCTTTCCGATAATCAATCCAGGCCATCGATAAGTCACGCTGGTAGAATGCTGCATCTTTACAGACACATCTATCGATGAGCAGGTTCTCCCGACATCCGGCTACGCCTTTCTTTGAGCCTCGTTGTTCATACATTTCTTGCCACACAGGTTCAATTGCTCGAACAATCCTATCATTTAGGATAGCTGTGAATATCTTATAAAGCGTGTTCAGACAAGTTATTGGCCTGTAGTTCTTCGGGTCAGCTAAGTTGCCTATTTTCGGCAGGAGTATTGTGCGCCTTTCCACCAACCACTCTGGAATCGGCTCTTCTGACTTCAAATACGAGGTAAAAATACGGGCCAAATGCTGATGGGTTGAAGAAAACTGCTTCCACCAGAAGGTTTTGATACAATCTGGTCCCGGTGCGGAATAGTTCTTCATCCCTCTTAATACTTTTTTCACCTCCTCGGTAGTGATGGGTGGGCATTCTTTATCAGGTGTTATGAATTCTCTCCAAAATACTTCGACCTTTTCTGGTTTGGGTGGGTGTTCGACAGTAACTGGAGGGTTTTGTTTTACGGTTCGCATCGGCCAAAGCTCTCGTTGCATTATACACACAATAATTGATAGCCCAGAGGTCGGATTCTTGGGAAAAATGTCCACGAAGCTCGTCATCCATTTCACCAGATCTTTAGGCTTGAGAGAAACCTTGGTGTTGATGTTTCTCCGGGTCATAAAGCATCGCTCTTCCTCTATTGGATGTTTCCCGCGGTTGGTCTTAGTGTCGCCTCTCTTTCTCTGTTGCCGGCTTGTTCTAGCTGTGGTAGAGTAGGCGTTCCGCTTACATAGCCCCTTTTTCGGAGTAGTTTAGCATGGTTTTGCAGACGTTGCTGCAAAAAGTGCGATAGCTCCGGGTGTTTCTCGTAACACAGAACATGCAGCCGTGCCATGTAACCCCGTTCAGGAGCCACACTCGCATCGTAGCACTCTAGCAAGTCGTGATTCAGTTGCTCCGTCCACCCAAAGGTCGCGAAATCCCGCCGATCCATCGCATTGAATCCATTTTAATTGGCTCCCCCAGCTCTAAATTGGTCGGCATTGTTGGCCGACCCATTGTCGGGAGCCCTGCGCGTTCTGTTGTTTTGAACCGCACTTACTACAACTATGTTTGGTGTTGTCATTGTTCTTCCCACGTGAAGCTAGGGAAAGGGGTTTGTCCATCCTTGTAGAGCTCCGCATGCAAGGATAAGGCTGCATACTCCGAGAGGTCGCCCGGTATCCTAGAGTCACCGTTCTAGACACCTCAGCCAGGTGCCATTCAGCTTTCGGCACGGTTTTCACACCTCCTCTTTGGGGTTAATTCCTTCGGGACCACCCCTGGACAATTGTCCGCGACTGCCTATTTATTTTTGTAACCATATTCAGCAGAAACCCTTGGTACAGGGACCCTCTATCCGCAACCCGAGGACGCGTTCGGTGGCCATTTTTTGATATTCTTACTTCGTTTTCAAAACTGGATTAACTGTGAATGACCTATTGTTTAAACCCAATTGTTGTCTTTCTGGCTTGACAAACTCACTTCTCAGACTTAATAAATAAAGATCAGAAGAAAATAGGAGATAATGCAATAAATCTGTGTTAGTGTTGATGCGACCTGTCATCCTGGTATTATTCTCTCCGCATCTCTGGAAATCTTTATTTTTGACTTCCTGAGCCTCTACAGTTGAGTATGAGCTTAAAATGGATTTTTTTGGACAAACTGTTTATTTGTTTATTACATTTTTTTAAATAATCAACAATTGTTATCGGATTATCGAAAATAATGAATGGGTATCATCAATTAGTGATCTCCATTTAATTCTGGGTGGAAAACGCTATTCATTCCATGACGAATAGAAAAGATGAGTAATTGTTTATGGAATTGTTTATAACAATGACCTTTGTTATTATTTATCCAAATCCCATTACGTTATTCTAAGATCATTATTAACAATTAAATATATCCAAAGAACGGAGTTTGTGTGACGAAAAATAGCCGAATAATGCAACTGTTCACGAAGATCGTTTGAAAAATTGCGAATTGTTATTATATGTGCAGATATGATAACTGAGTATCATTCTCGAGCTCTATGGAGCAAATTCCATGGAAAATGACTATTCTTTTCGTCACCAAAAGCTGAAGCCAAAAATGGTTTTCTTTATTTATCTATAATAATAATTGTTTATTCATGAATCCTCACGGGTATGACACAAAAATTATTTTTGTTGGTCAATTGAGAAAATTCAGTGAGAATCAAGGGACCACACACCGTAAACCCATATGAAACTATTTTCATCCATTTATCAACTTATAACAAATTAAATAAAGTTTTTAAATTTATTTTACGGTACTGGAAAATTGTACTGAATAGTTTCTCTACTCATTCTGGATATTTGGGAATGAATCTGAGTATTATCTTGGAAATAGTAGTCTTCGAAGTCGACAGATTTTTTTTTCATTTTTGTCAAGAAATAAAATAAAAGTAGAGCCTCAATTTGAATATATGCTCTAATAAGATCATGCGGATTTTTTTTGGCTTTAATTTAAAGAAAAAATCATTTGAATCGGATGAAAACTGTAGTCGGAGAATCAATTTGTCCAGAGTCATGATTTTCGTCCCACTGTGAGGCGGTCAGATGGTGTGATCTTCGCCAGCTTGGCTATAGACGGAACAAATCGGAAACCTTCAGACGTTTTTAGTATAGTCTTTTAGAATTCTCACAAATCCCTGTTACAGATATTACAAGCGGCACTCATTTCAATACACATTCTTATTCAAGAATACTAAAATTTCGTACATTTCTTACAACTTATGTTACTTAAAATTCTTACTTTTGACGATATTTTTTACAAAACTTGTTATTGACCATTATCACTTTCACACTCACCATTTTAAAACAGTACTAGGCAGTCTGATAAGTCCCTGAAAAATGAAACACGGAGACTTTTTTTTGGCCAAAGCCGGTTTTATTTTTCAACATACTCTCCTTTTAGGTCGATATAGCGTGTCCAACGATTTTCTAAATTTTTGATACCGTCCGAAAAGTACTCGATCGGAAGGTCTCCAAAATACGCCTCAGTTTCAGCTATGAGCTCCTCATTTGAGTAAAATCGCTTACCGGTGAGCCATCTCTTCAGATTAGGGAACAAGTAATAGTCGCTGGGGGCCAGGTCTGGTGAATATGGTCCACTGTGAGCAAACGCGGAACTCATCGCGCGCAGAGCTTCTTCATGCCCAGAACTGACTGCACAATATTGCCCACACGTTCGAATGATATGCCTACAGCATTAGCTACCTCTCTCAATTTCACTTTGGGATCATTTAACATCATATCATGGATTTTTTCGACACTTTCTGATGTAGTGACCTCTTTTGGGCGCCCAGATCGTTCAGCATCAACTGTGCTCGTACGGCCACAACGAAACTCGGTAAACGACTTATTTATCGTTCCAATCGACGGTGCAGAGTCCGGGTAATACTTATCCAGCTTGGCCTTGGTCTCGGATATCGTTTTCTTGTGAAGATAGTAGTGTTTGATCAAAACTCGAAACTCAGATTTTTCCATATTAAAAAAAACTCGGAGGTTAGTCGCTTCTCAGTGCTGTAACTTTTAAATGCGTAAACATAAATGGCTGAAGTTTTGACAGGCGTCATTTGAAGGATCAAGCTCGACGAAAATGGTTCACGTTATTGAATACTAATGCCATCTCTTAGAATTTTTAGGTACTTATCAGGCTGCCTAGTATATAAGACTTTTTCTAAACGTGAACACTAATATTTTCTGGCTCAAGTTTATAATAATACTTAAAGAAATACTATCATCTCTTATTACAGTAGGAGTCTTTATAGTATTATCCCGATTATCCCTAAATTCTTACATTTTCTTTTAATTGTACATATAGAATGATTCAAATATTGATATCAAAGGTCTCTCCGTGCACCAATCATTAACTTAGAAGACCTTTTTAAAATTAAGTAATAGAAAACCACGTACTTATACCTTTATTTGTAATTATATTTACATTTAAATTAAAAATAACCATTTTTTCGATGCAGAAGAAATTATTCTTCTGAACTTATGTATCTTTAGCAGAGGCAAATTTTCCGAAAAATATTGCGTCCAACGGCTATTGTGATTTCGGATTACTTAATCCATATATTTTTAATTTTGGCACGCTTCTCGAGTGAGCAACAGAAACAATTGTCGAGAATATAAAGTTCCAGTATATACGGCACTTCCCATTCTCGACAATTGACTCAATTTCCCTAGGAGCAAGCAAGCAAGTTTTTTATTATTTATTTCATAGACTATAAGAAAATACAAAATTACCGTTTTCACCGGTATAGGCTATCTTATTATACATATATATATATATATATATAAACTATTAATATTAATATAAAGCTAAGTAACCTAGATATACCTTACAAGAAACTAAAGATTGAATTTGACAAACGGAGGATAAATTATTATTTAACTTCCTTGCTTGCCTGCATTCAAATTCTGATTCTGCTTGAGGCAATGTCGTTGCTGCAGGAAACAGTCCCACTGTTAGAAAGTTGTATAGTGTAGAAATGAAGATTTTTTGAAGAATATTTTCTTCAATGCAAACAGGTTCTAAACCGATTAAAGCATGTATCATCTTTTTACTGGCAAGTGCATAGTCCCACGCACTGTTCATCAATAGAATATTTTCTTAGTTTCGAAGATAAAATTTAGTGATAAATATTTCTGTTTACTATGTTCATGATAACGTTTAATTACCAAAGATATTATAAGTCTTGATGCGGCACGTGTACAGTTCGAGGAACTAATTGTAGACGGCGCTCCAAGCGAATATTGCCCGATCCCCCCATGCCTCTCAACCCGAAGATCGCTCCCACCAACTACTTTTCCCCTACAATCTTCGACCGTCGAACAAGTCCATCAAATAGCCGATACTAAGTTGGTAAATACTTAAAAAGATAAATTTTATATTGAAAATTTTGAATTATTATTTTCAATTAATGAATCAATTATTTGAACAAATTTTGCATCAAGAAAATATGCAGATGCATAAGATGTAAAGTACAACTCTTCAATAGCCCTCCCTTCTGTAGCCCTTCCGAGAATTAATCCCGCGCCACTTCTGGGTGTAACAGCAGCTGCGCGGGGTAGGCGGGATATGCGGCTGTCACTCAGGCGAGCACTCAATCATGAACAAACAAAAGCGGAGCTGGCTATAATGAGTCAGTTCCCACCCAACATCAGGCCCAAAATCGACGATATACGAGGGTGGATTGATAAGTTTCCGGCCTGACCAAGAAAAACAACGTTTTTAAGAATTTTTTTTTTTTATTTCTCAACATAATCTCCTCCAAGGC
>NC_046663.1:111731551-111752476 GCF_010883055.1 Belonocnema kinseyi
GCTATCTAAGGATGGTACTATAGAACGCCACCTCAAGGTAGGCCTAGTGGCGCCATCTCTTGGTCAGGCCGGAAACTTATCAATCCACCCTCGTAGAAGAGTTTCACTGTAATTTTAAATTGAATTAAAAGTAATGGTATCGTAATAAATATTTGTAGCTGCTACATCTTTTATGGAAAAAATTAGTCATTTTGCAATTGAAATTTACTGTCTATGAATAATATTATTTTGTTGTTTTGAAAAAGAGGCGGTAGAAATTCTACTAAATGAAACTATACATTTGAAGAAATTAAAAGTTTTAATTGATAAGCATATTGAGCTGAAATTTAAAATAATTAATTTTTTTAATAAATATGACCGTATAGCATGCTCGCATGTAGAATTGGCTATTTGGAGTTTTTAGATGTAGAGTTAAATTTTATATGAATACCGCCTCCCTCACTATTATTAATTTATGTAAACAATAACTCGTAAATTTGCATGTTTGTGTCATAAATTATAAATTAAATAAATTATATTGTATAATAATTATATTGTATAAAATTGTATAATAAAATTATTTTTTATTTTATTTGATTTTTTATGTATTATTTTATAGAAATTTATGTAGCTTACTATTTATGTAAATTATGTCGCGATTTTTTCAATTGAACCCCATCATTTCAAAATTGAAAAAATGTATTTTTGAATATTACACGAGTGGTTGATCAAAAAATATAAATATTTTGCCTTACATTTCTTAATTAAAGTTAAAAGGTCAGAAATGATTGGAAAGCTTTAAAAACATTTATCCCTTAGTTGTTAGTTTGTAATAAAATAATCCGTAAATGAATTATTTATTTTCACTGGCTACGCATTCTCATCTTGCGCTGTGCCCGTGGCTCGCAAGTTTGAGTGCGCCTGGGACACACATCTGTTAAATCCCGCGATTCGCGCTCAAATATTTATTCTTTGCACCCGGAATGCTTGAATGGAACTTTATCAAAAAGATCTCTTTAGATCGCAGTATATATATGCGTGTTCATATTCTGAATTTTTTACTTAAATAAGTATAGTTAAGGATTCAGTTTCTCAAAGCTCTGTAGGCTTTGACGTACACATTATCGTGACACTCGCGCTGCGCACTCGATTTTTGACAGACAGTTGTAAATTTATATTTTTTGAACTACCTTAAAACCAATTCAAAAAATACTTTCCTTTTTTCAAACATTTCTCTCTATCTCCCGTTGTTATGCGAATAATAGGATTTTGGTTTTCATATACGATTTTTCAAAACATATAATTTTTCTTTGAGACTTTTTGTCGTATTTTGCGTCATTTGGTTCAAAATTTGAAAGTTGTGGTGTGAAATTTCGGGATATTCGAATATGTTCTCCATCGTGATAAATTAATAAAAATGTGTATCAATTTTTTGGGCGAATAACTTTTTTCTATCAATTTGTTTTTGTACCTTTTATTGTTTTTCCACGAATTTTTCATTTTTATTTTTAATGTCATTTTTATAATTGAAATAAAATCTTTGTGTCCTGTCAAAAAGTAATTCATAACAAATTTGTAGCTCTTTTTTGGGTAAACAATTTTGGTTAAATCTTTTTTTTTCGTAACTTGTATCATCTTTTCACAAATTTTTTACAAATATTTTCAATGTTATTTTTCGCGTGTAAAACAAAAAGTACGCGCCCTATATCAAGAAGTGATTATTAACGAATTTGTAGATCTTTATTGAGATCATAATTTTTGTTGATTCATCTTCTTTCGTATCTTGCATAGTTTGACCACAAAATGGGATTTTTAAATTTCTCGTTATTTTTTTTTACAATAAAAATTAGAATTTTCGATTTTACAGGAAATCCAAAAAGTTTTTATGAGAATCTTGTAGGGTTTTTAAAAAGCAATTTCTTTCTTTATTTGACTTTTTTCCATATCGTACGTTATTTGGATAGTAATTTTTATTTTCGATTGATTTAAAAAATTTTGAAAATACTACAACTCTGACATTTTTTTTTAATCAAAAAAAGTCATCAGGATAAATTGATTGATTGCGCTTATGGTTCGAACAGGGGTTGGGGTCAGTGGAAGAAAAGTTATGGACTTAGATAACATTTAGTACGTTTCATTATAATTAACTTTTAAAGAATTGTTTTTTTTCTCTGTTTTTGAGAAACCCCTTTTTTTCGCTTAAATGCTTTTTGGTAGAAAGTCTACTATTATAGTCATGGTTCGGAATTCAACTCGTTTGGTTAAAAATTCTAGTATTCAGTTGAAAATTTTATTACTCTGTGAAAAATGCAACTATTTTGTTACAAAGTCATATTGTTTCGTTAGGAATTCAAAAGCTTGGTTAAAAGTTGAATTATTTTGTAACGAAATTATTCTTTTGTTATTAAATTCTCCTCTTTGATCGAAAATTTAACTTTTCTATTTTCAGAAAATTAATCTTCTGCGGATAAAAAGTCATTTTTAGGTTGAACTCTTTTGTTAAAATTTCTTTTTTTTATCAAGAAGTTTTTCTTTTTAACTAACAAGGTGAATATTTCATTTTGATTTAAATTGATATTTTTATTAAAAATTAATATTTTGCGGTTTAAAATTGCTCCTTTCTTATTGAAAATTCATTTATTTTGCTACAAATTTGTCTTTCTACCGAAAATAAATTTTCTGCGTTAAAAATGCAACTGTTTGGGTCTACATTAATCTAATTTTGTTGATGATTCAGATGTTGATCATTCAGATGATTCAGATAATTGAACCATTCGGTTGAAAATTAAGTTTTTTATTTCAAATTAAAAAATTTTTATAACCAATGAACTGGTTTAATGAAATTTTAACTTTTTAGCAGAAAGTTAACTTTTTCCTTAAAAAATCATATTTTTAGTTGAAAATTCAACCTTTTTATAGGTAAATCGTCCTCCCGGCTTTAAAATTCAAAAATTTTCTTAAAAATTAATATATTTTATTGAAAGCTCGTCTTATTTTGGTAGATTACTAATATAATGCTGAAAAATTCATTTCTTCGATTGAAAATTTAACTACTTTGTTCGCAATTTATCTTCTTTATTGAAAATTAAACGACTTGGTCAAAAGTTGAACTATATCATTAAAAATTCATATTTTTAGAACTCACCTTGATCTTTGGGGTTGACTCTTTTGTTGAAAATTTAATTTCCCGATTTAGTTGAAAATCAATATTTTTTAACATATAACAATTTTCTTGATATTTTGGGTTTTTTGTTTTGTTAAAAATAAATTTTTTGTCTGAAAATTGCAATTTTCCATTTTTGTTAGAAATTTATCCTTTATAAATTAAAAATTTATAAACTTAATGTTAATGTTTATATTGAATGCAAATAATAACTAAAACATAACTTATAACTAAAAATACACCAATGTTACGCTAACTTTACTCAATATCAGAATAGTACCATTAAACTCCTTGCACTTCACCTTCACCATAAAACAGCTGTATAAAATATATAGGCTTCCAATGTTTTATGTGCTTTTAAATAATAAATGGTTTAAGAAATGTGGGATTGAATAAATTATTTTCAGGTTTATGGATGCATCGGATCTTCATATCTGTCGACAATTTTGGCCTAATACTCAATTTTTATTTTATAAAAACACAATTTTGAAAACCTCCAACAACAAATACATACTATAGGGATGTACGGGCACTTTCATTATCACCCAATGGTCGGCAAGAAATTAGTTTTTGACCAACTAAAAAGGAACTTATAACAAAATAGTTGGATTTTAAACCAAAAAAATGAATTTTCAATGGAGACGTTTTATATTTCTAACAAAAAACACAAATTTTCAACAAAATACGGGAATTTTCAAATAAACAATTCCATTTTTAACTAAAAAAGATGAAGGTTCAATAAAAACGATAAAATTTTAAATAAAAATAGAATAATTAAGTTCTTAGTATATAAAAGTTAATATTCAATTTAAAAAATGCAATTTTCTACAGGTTATTTAAAATTTTTATTAAAACAGATGAACATGACACCAAATAGTAAAAGTTTTAACAAAAAAGATGAATTTTCAATCACAAAGATTAATTTTCTATTAAAAAAAAATCTTTTTTAAGAAATAATATGCACTGAGAAAACTATATCGCATGAATTACAATATATACCGTAATTCCTGCACTATATATCGTAATTATCGCATTATAATAGTGCAAAATCGTGATATCGTACATTGCAAGTTTTTACATTATTTACTGCATAATTGTACAATCTATAAGGTAAGAATGTAAGTTTATTACGCTATTACATTGTATTTCTTGTCTTGTGATTTCGCGGGGGTTCGAGCATTCAGCAAGCGATCGCAGAAAAAATTAAAGATAAAGTTTACATCGATTCCAGGTGAAAGATTCATCGGAACAAAAACTAACCTTGCCAGATAAACTTTACATGAATCGAAGATAATTTCCGATTTCTAATCTTGCCTGGAGGTGTAGCGACAATTAGGACGCCAGCGCTATCCAGCGTCGTTTAACTTCGATAAATTTGAGAGAAATGGGGATTCCCATCTGTCAGTTACATTTTGCGCTTTTGCTAAATGATATCCTAACCTCAGTGAAACTTTCGCTCAAATGTGTTTAATTATTAACCATTGCAGGTTTCACCTGAAGTACATTTTTACTTTTTTTGTGATTTTTTAAAATCTGGTGTCTCGATTTATAGCTTGAACTCACTCTTACTCTGCCTTTTTCTCATTGCTGCTAAGGTCGCTGTAACAGACGGCAGCAACAAAATTTAACTTCATTTTATTCTGTGATATTAGTGCATTATAATATCGTACAAAGCTCCGAGACCTGATTCAATCAAAAAGGTTCGTTTTAAACAGAAACAGATGAAGCTTCAATTATGAACTTAATATTCAAAGAATAAATGGGATGGTTCAGTTTTTAGTTAAAAAAATTATTTTCAATTTAAATAAGTGTAATTAAAAGAAAATATCAGAGTTCTCTACCAAAACAGATTGTACTTAAAAATATCAATAAATTTTTAACCGAAAATGGAAAGTAAAATTAATTTTGAAAAAATAAGAATTGTCCGGAAAATGGTTGAATCCTTAATCAGCAAGCTGAATTTTCAAAGAAGAAGATTAATTTTCTATTAAAAAAGACGAATTTCTAACAAAATCTGTACATTTTTAAACAATTAGATTTTTTACGAAAAAAGATAACACTTTAATTTAAAAATTTAATTTTATACTAAAAATGTCATAATTAAATTTTCTGTTAAAAAAATTAATTTTCAACAACAAAAAACAGTGTTATGAAAATTGTTTCAAAGGAGATCGAATCCATTTAATATTAAGTAGGTTCTGCACTTCGAGTCGCTAAATCGATCAGGAAAGGAATTATGTGTTTTTTAGATTAAACTTTAAGGGAACTTTTTTTTCGTTGTAAAATAAATTCTATGTTCAAAAGATTAATTTTTAACCAATAAGATTAATGTTTTACAAAAAAGACGAATTTTCAACCAATTACTTGATTTTTAAACTATAAGGGAACAGTTTTTTGAATTTTTTGGTTGAAAATATTCAACAATTTAGTTGAATTTTTTTTCTGTCTTGACTGAAAATTGTTTTCATTCGACTATTTGGTTAAATATAAACTAGGGTGAGTGACCCAGTGAATGAGCACTTAAGGAAATCACTGATTACAACTAGTCCATTTCACGTTATAATAATTGATTATTGTTACAAAACTTTTTAAAATAGATTCTTAAGGGTTCAAATTTCATAATTCGATAAACTAATGTTGTTTTTATCAAAAAACTTTATAAAAAATAATTAAATAGTGCAAAATTAACGAAAACACCAGTGAATGAACACTGTGCGCCAATGAATAAACAGTAGAGCACCAGTGAATAAACACTATAATCACTACAAATTAGAATTAGGATTTGGGTATAAAATTACATAGGTATATTACAAACTGAGCAATTAAAAAATGTAAAATATTAGAAAGCGTTGCGAAATTCATTAAATATATTATTTCAATAAAAACCACAAGACATTAAAATATAAAGAAAGGAGGGAATAAAAAAGTTGAAGACAGAACTAGGTTAACTTTTCCTAATTTTTTATTGCAATATTTATTTTTAATAAATTTCTATCAGTTCTTTTAACCTTACAAAAAATATAACTTTTCGTTTAAAAATAGAAAACTCTTATCTAGTGACTACAATAGAAAACTGCGATTTTTAGGGCACATAAAATTTGTAATAAAACACCTTACTATGTTGCTTTAGGTTAAATTAGCAAATACAATTATAAATCACAGTGTGGTAAAAATGGAAATTCTGCAAACATTTACAAATATATATTGTCTAGTACGCAGTAGTACCTAGCACGAATTAATGTTTTTTATAGTTAAAAAACGTTTTCTAAATGCAAAAAAAACATTAAATTTCTAACCTCAAAATTGCCTTACCTTTAATTTAGTTCGTGCGTACTTTTTTGATGCTCTAACCAAAAAAATATACATTTAAACTATAACTATTTATAGTTTATATTTATAGCTTCGATATTTATAGTCACATTAATTGAGACAAACTTATTTATATGTAAAGAAACAACAGCCAGGTCTCCGTAACCTGCTGTTCATTCACTGGACCTGCGGGATGACAGTTTTGCTCCAATAAATGAACACAGCGTTAGTTCACTGGAACAAGGGCAATTTAAAGGTCCAGTAGGTGAACACTCATTTATTAATAAAAAAACGTACTTTTTGTGAAAAAACCCTGTGGGAAATTGAATAATAATATCTTACAACTATAACAGCACAACTTTGATGCAGAAAAGGTAAAGAATTTTTTTGTAAAAACAGTGTACACAAGGAGTACGCAAGGAGTACGCAAGGAGTCACGAAATCAAAAAATGTGTCCCAATCCTTCAACTTTTAAGTCAGAAGACTATTTTTCTATATAACACCTTTCCCCTTCATCTACCTACATAAACCACATTTTTCACAACACCTTCACCCCACATGATAAGTTTTCAAGCATTTATTGGTTTAAAGTGTTATTTTTAATAAATAATTCCATCAATTTCAATGTAATTTGAAATACAATAATTATTAGTTCAATTTTATAGAAAGATTTTAAAGGAGAAACTTGAGGAAGATTTTCAGGGGAGAGTTTGCCAAGTGGCAACAGCTTATTACGTGTGTTTTTCTACCTATAAGAAAATTGATTATTATAATGCGCGTGCACAAATTTTGATAAATTTTTTTATAAGAATTGTGGCTTAACAACGCAAATTTCATTATTTAAAGTATATGATTATCATCAACGTGAATTACAAAATTGTAATAAATGCTATTCATCAATATTAGGTGTAAATTAATTTTCAATAAAAAAAGCTCATTTGGAATAAAATAGTTCAATTTAATTTTCTACCAAAAAATATGAAATTTGTTAAAATCCTATTATAAAAGATGAATAACAGTATCAGGTACAGAACTCATCCCTTGGTGCCTTCTATTATTTTATACTAATATTTTCTAACAATAATTAAATATGTATAACATAGAAAAGATAGGCTTTTGGTTTATTCTTTTTCATGAAAAGATAAATAAGTGCGCGCAAGACTACTAGTGTATACTCTATAAAACGATTTTATTGAAAGAGAAATATTAAAATTAATATAAAAAAAGAATGATCCCAATAATTAATAAAGTACAAAATGTATCCCTGGCAGTAAGAAAAAAATATAAATTTTAAAAAGTACAAAGATACAGTTTGAAAGTAATTCTGGCTTTTATTATTATTTATCTGGAAAAGATGCAGGCAGAATAATTTGTTGTGATTCAAGAAAAATGCATTATAAAATCATGAAAACCTTTAATTGCATAATTGACTAAATTAAATGTAAAATTTTATTTAGGGCCGATTCCATCATCTGCGATTAAATTTTAATCATTGATTAACTTAGGTTAATCAGCAGATTGCGTTCCATTAATTTTTAAAACATTAATAAAGAAGTCTAATCGACGATTAACTTAACCAGACATTTTTGGCTGGTTAGCGAGTTAATCAGCGATTAAAGGGACTCAACATAACCTCAAAGTTGAAGTTCAAGTATGGTGTGAAATATTGATTGAATTTATAACGATATCTTGTACTCACACAACTTATATTCAATTTCAGTCGATAACTAATTCCTGTAAAATTATTTGGAAACGATGTGCATAAGCAAAAACACGTCACCGCTCGTCGTTCGTGAGCAGACGAGGTACATTTTTCGCGCGAATAAAAGTTCGAAATCAGCCAATCAGAATCACCATTACAACAGAAACACGCAGAAACTAGACTTATTGCGAACAGAGCATACGGTTGGCTAACCCGAGGTTAAAAACTCATGGTGGAAGGCGCCACAAGTTAATTGTGATTAAAACGCCGATTAAAAGATAATCATGATTAGCTAATCATGGATTTAATTACAGCTGGTGGAATCGGCCCTTAAACTTTTGAGATCTATGCAAGGCACAGTCTAGTTACTGGTTTTTGTAATTAATCAAATTATGAGAAAAAATATTATACGTTTCAAATAATAAATAAAAAGAATTTTAATATAATTTTGATAAATAATTTAATAAATAGTGAAAACCTTAAATTTTTTCTCGAAATTAATTGTAAATTGTCAATTCGACACTACAGAGAAGTGTACATATTACTTCAGTTATACCTTAATTATGCAAAAAAATAATAAAATATTTTAGGATTTAAAAATACACGTACAAGAAATTTATACAGTGAGGTATTCGAACCTTTAATTCACTATTTTTGTAAAAATTATATTGTCTAAAATAATGTTTAAATTTTCGATAAAATTCTAAAATATGAAAAGAATTTTTTTAAACTTATTTATATAGTATCACGAAAAATTCTCTTTTAAAAGAAACCAGAAGATGAATTAATTTAACTAAAATTTATTAAATTTTGAAATTTAACTAAATTCTGAATTAAAGTAAAATTGATTTACTTTTTAAATTTAGGTTTAAAAAATAATTTTTGAAATTTCACTGGAAATCTAAAATACGAAAGAGTTTTGTTTTTAAATTTATTTAGTATCTCGAAAATTTTCCTTTTATCAAAAGAAACCGTAAAAGAAATTAATTAATTTTAACATAATGATAAATATAATCATTTTAGGCCCTCATTAATTTTAATATTTTCGGCGTGCAGAGACAGCCTTATAATATCTTTGTAATATCTTTGTAATTACCAAGCTTGAAATTAGAATTTTGCATAGCCGATTAAATGTTCGCAGGAATATGGATTTGGAAGTTAAAAATGTTAATATAATTATACGATCATGAAGGAAACAATTGAGTTACAAATTTTCCATTTCTACATTCCTACATTATCCAACTGCCTGATAACAGAGACTATTTCCTGGATCTTTGACATTGCCTCAAGCACAATTATAACTTTCAGGCAAGAAAGGTTAGCTTCAGTTCTCTGTTTTGCAATTCCAGTTATTATTCTTTATTGCGTGATTCGTGAAATTTAATATAAAAAAATCGAAAATTTCTAATTTCTCACGCCGAAGTCCCTCGACTGGTCAAAAGCAAATTGTACGACGTTTTCCCTTTAATCCAGGATGCACAGCTCGAGGCACGTTTTTTTGAAAAGGGTAAATAGGCCCTCATAATTTTCTTAACATTCCAAAGCGCATGACACAAGTCTGGATCTAACGGGAAATAGTCATTTGGCGGATACCCTTGCCTAGCCAAAATGCGATGTTGCCAAAAATTTGATAATTGTACCTTTTCCAGCAAATCTTTTTTCTTGGCAACGTCGGAAAAGGCAGAAATGCACGGCTCGAAGCGGGCTCCCTGGGGACTCGGACCAGTCGCGTCAGAGGTGCAAGACGGTACACATTAAGCAATTCGGCTTTGCCACCTTGAATATTATTGTAATTATATCGCGATTATTAAATTCACATTTTTTTGTCACATATCTGTATGCTATTCAAATGTTTTTAAATAAACTAAGATATAATAATGAACAATTATATTTTGATACTATGCCAATGCACTTCAACACATGCACGTATTAGTTTTTTTTATGCGTGCAAACATTGGTCCTTCGAAACCGGATATTTTACAGTAATTCAGCGTGTAAAATATATTTTTCTTCCGTGATAAATTCAGTGTAACAGCAGTGATTGTCCATGAACTAGTGAACTTTAAATTGTGAACTTAAACTTGTGAACTGGACTTGCGAACTTGTGTACTGTGAACATGTGAATTTGTGATGTCAATTCGGAACTGTGACTTCCACGTTTGAGCTGTGCATTTGTAACGTCAACTTGAACTGTGAGTTTGTGACTTCAACTTGCGACTGGGAACTTTGAGTGACAAATGAGAATCTAGTGAGCCGACTTTGACTCTACAAGATTTCTCATAATAATCCACCATTTGTGTATTTGTTTATAAAAGTGGCTTCAACGTTGCTTCTGAACCTTTGAACTGTTTTCTTAAAATCTTTGTGAGCAGTTCGACATTACTCGAACCCTTCCTACAGAACCTATTGGCTCTAAGGGACATCTTTATTCTACAGAAATCAACAACTGGTGACTGCACACTATTGCTGCCCAGAGGAACTTGTACGAAGAAATTCCTTGTACCAGATATCGACTTCAAGGACAAGAAGACTGCGGAGTAGCTGAACGACATTTTTTTTCAATCGGTGAGTCTCCAAATATCTCTTTCCTTTGTCTTTTAATTTCCCCTGGTATTTCGACTTGCGTTATTGACCGTAAAAATGACTAATCCAGACCTAGATGCTCTAAAGGCTTCGCGAACACCGATTAAATCCAAAGTAACACGATTAAAGAACTTCCTCGAGAAAATTAAAAATAAGTCTCAACGCATAACCACATTAGAAGAAAAATGAGAAAAGTTTGATCCTCTCTATTCAGAATTCGATTTGGTGCAAACTCAGATTGAGATTTTACTCGGTGAAAATGAAAAAATGTTAGAAGAACAATCAAAACAGCGTGACGATTTCGAAACTGAATATTTTACTGCTCTTTCGGAAGCTCGAGCCATTCTTGAGGAAAATCGAAAAACCCGATTACAAGATAGTAGACACTCTTCCATTTCTGGCACGGAAAACTCCTCAGCGCAAGCTCAGTCCTCTGTAATACCTCCGTTCGATCTCTCCCAACTTTGGTCAGCGAACGCTCTTGCAACTAATCTTCCAAAAATTACAATACCAACGTTTGATGGCTCGTTTAATGCCTGGGTCAAATTTCGCGATACGTTTAAATCAATGGTAAATGAACGCGCACGAATTTCGAAAAGTTTCATTATTTGAGTGCAGCGCTGACAGGAGATGCGGCGCGCGTTATTCAGTCTCTCGGAATCTCGGAGGTTAACTATGATTTAGCATGGAAAAGCCTCATTGATCGATATGAGGATTCCGGATCGCTCATTCACTTTCACACTAAGGCACTATTTGAGCTACAGAGTCTAGCAAAATCCTCATATCTGTCCCTGAGACAACTTATTGATAATTTTATCAACCATTTATTAGCATTAAAATCGTTAGGGGAAAATACAGAGCACTGGGATACAATTATCTTGTATCTGGTAGCGACTAAACTCGATTTTGCCACAAAAAGAGAGTGGGAAAAACATTTACTCACAACTAAAGAAAAGTCCACTTTTCAAAAAATGTTAGATTTTCTCGAAAGCCATTGTAAATATTTACAAAGAATCACTATCGATAAGCCTGAATTTTCAAATGCCGGTATTAATAAAAAGGCACCTACAAAAGATGGTTACGCAAAATCTTCCGAAAGACTCACCTCGCATGCAACGACAAAGAAAACGTGTCCGCTCTGCCACGACTCTCATGGACTTTATAATTGTGAGAGACTGCGAGCACTTCCTGTGTCATCGCGAATTGAGGAAGTTCGGCGCTTGCGAATTTGATATAATTGTTTATCTCCAGGGCATCATAATCGTCAATGTAATGCGGGACCTTGTACTAAATGCAGGAGAAAGCACAATACTTTGCTTCATCTGGAAACCAGTGTACCTGAGAACACAACTAATCGGCAGTGTAACGAAGTCAATGAAAATTTAGCATCTAAAGGCGATCAGTTGATTAAACCAGCTCTCGTTGCTCATTCTAGGTGTGTGGACAATGAACATATAATATTAGGCACTGCACTTGTGTGGACAAAGGATCGAAAGGGAAAACTGCATGAATGCCGCGTTTTGCTTGACTCGTGTTCTCAAGTAAATCTAATGAGCCGCGAATTTTGTAAAAAATTAGAACTTTCGATGGTAACTTCTGATACTGTGGTTTCTGGTGTTTTTAAACACGAACAGGAGCCACCGCATCGCGCTTCTGTCACATTTAATTCGCGGTGTACTGGGTTTTCACAACAAATCACGTGCCTCATTACAACGGACATTATCGACGACATGCCGAACGTGCGATTGCGTCGAAGCGACTTTAACATCCCTAATGGAATCACAATGGCTGATCCGAGATTCACTGAAACGCGTTCGATCGATCTATTAATCGGTGGGGGTACGTTTTGGAAACTTCTATGTGTCGGGCAGATCTAACTCCGCGAAGATCAACCAATATTACAAAAAACACAACTTGGATGGATTGTCGTCGGTTCCATGGAACTACCACCCCCCTCATACAAATCAAAGACTGTGTGTGATCTTATTACTAACCAGCAATTACATAATGACGTTCAAAGATTCTGGGAAATCGAGCATTATGCAATTAAAAGGGATCAACTAGAACTTAATTAACGCAACGTGTGTGAGCAGCATTTTCTGTCAACAATTAAGCGTGACTCTGAAGGACGATTCGTCGTAACAATTCCCTATAAGAACGAGGTCAATAAACTTGGAGACTCTTTGAAAATGGCAGAAAAACGGCTATTCGCGATGGAACGTAAGAGGGAAAAACTGCCTGAGTTAAATGAGAAGTACATTGAGTTTATGAAGGATTATCAAGATAAACAACCAAATTACGCGTTGTCTTCGACGGATCTGCAAGAACTTCGTCCGGTCTCTCATTAAATGAGGTTCAGCGAGTCGGTCCCGTGGTGAAAAGTGACCTTTTTTCGATCACGCAGCGATTTCGCCAGTATCCTATTGTACTGTCTGCCGATATTGCGCAGATGTATGGGCAAATTAAGGTTACTGAAAATCAACAAGATTTACAGAGAGTTTTGTGGAGAAAGGTCCCTTCTGAACCAATTCAGCATTTTCAACTCACTACAGTTACTTACGGTACCGCTTCAGCCCCTTTTTTTGCTACGCGAACCTTACGAAAAATTGGCGAAGACAAGAAGGCAGAATACCCCACCGCCAGTCAGGTCGTCATGAGAGATTTCTACGTGGATGATTTACTCACAGGGACAAACACTGCGGAGGAGACAAGGAAACTGAAAACGGAACTAATTCAGCTTCTCTGTGCAGCAGGAATAAACCTTTGGAAATGGGCGTCAAATAACCCATACGTATTCAAAGAATTGAATCATTCAGACTTAGAAAGAATGATTCAAACAGATAAAGATCCAAAGACCTTAGGATTATTATGGGCACCTGCCGCTGACGAACTAAGATACTCTGTGCAACAGACACCAAATCCTTCTATCACGAAAAGGACAATATTATCCACTATTGCTCATATTTTTGACCCATTAGGCCTCGTTGGTCCAGCGGTAATTCGTGTTAAGATTATTCTGCAAAATCTGTGACAATTAAAACTGGGTTGGGACGAGACTCTACCACAACATCTTTACACCACATGGAAGGAATTTCACGGTCAGCTGAGGGCATTAAATGAAATTTCGGTACCGCGATTCGTTCTTGGCGCAAATATTGTTACTGTGCAACTCCATGGATTCAGTGATTCCTCTACAGTCACATACGGTGCTTGTATATATCTACTGTCATCTGACAGTGTCGGGAATCACACTGTACGTTTGTTGTGCGCCAATTCAAGAGTCGCTCCGCTTGAACAAATCAACTTGCCCCGGCTGGAACTGCAAGCCACCTTGGTGCTAGCACACCTCACTAAAACCGTCAGTGCAGTACTCAGCGTGGAAATCAAGGAAAAATATTTTTGGTCCAACTCAACAATAACTTTGGGCTGGATTTTGTTATCTCCTACTCGGTGGACAACTTTTGTAGCTAACCGGACGAGTGAGATTCAACAGCTGACTAATGACAACTGGAATCACGTGTTATCCGGGGAAAATCCAGCTGATCTCATTTCTCGCGGAATCAATCCAGAAGATCTTCAGGACCAGGAACTTTGGTGGATGGGCCCGGATTGGCTCTCTCAGTCTACAGAGAACTGGCCTTCGAAACGTGAATTGACCAGCGATGAACTCGATAGGTTACCAGAAGCGCGAAAATGTAAAGCGATTCTAGTTATAACCACGCTAACGGACCTTAAATGACTTGAGCGGTATTCATCATTACCGCGCCTAATTACAGTAACTGCCTACTGTTTGCGATTCATGAAAAATGTGAAAAGGGCTAAAGAGTTTAGGAAATTAGGTTACCTCGAAGTTTCCGAAAGAACTCATGCCTTGTCGAGACTTTTGAAGCTTGCTCAGACTCAACATTTTTCACGTGAATTGCATGATATTCAAGAGTCGAATCAAGTTTCAAAGACAAGCAAATTGTACTCTCTTAATCAATTTTTAGATGCGCACGGACTTCTCAGAGTGGGCGGCTGCTTGGTTAACGTTCCGGTATTGTTTGAGTAGAAGCATCCTATCATTTTGTCGCCAAGCAATCCGCTAACTATTCTTATGGTATAATTTCTAGTGAACATTTAAAATTACTGCACGGTGGATGTTAAGCGGTTATGGCTTCTTTGAGAAATCAGTACTGGCCCATCTCCTGTAAAAACACCATAAAAAATGTATTTAGAAAATGCGTAACGTGTTTCAGGGCTCGCCCTATAGGTACTGAGTATATAATAATTTTTAAATTGTTTACGTCGGTTTGTTTCTCGCCGTGGTAAATGTCAACATATTTACTCCAACAACGGTACCAATTTTGTCGGAGCACGCAATCGACTGAGCGAATTAAGCAGGCTACTTCAGGACCGCGATTTTGAACGTAATGTAACCGATTTTTTAGCACAGGATAAAATTTCTTGGCATATGATTACTCCTAATCCACCTCATTTCGGAGGTCATTGGGAAATCCTAATCCTAATGATCCCAACAATTTGAATCCCTTAACACCTGGCCACTTCCTAATTGGAGACTCATTGACTGCGGTACCACATCCAGATCTGCAAGATGCTCGCGAAAATCGCCTTAACCGCTACGAACATTTGCAATATATATTTCAGCATTTTTGGCAGCGTTGGCAGACTGAATATCTTAGTCAACTCCAGCAGCGGAATAAATGGTCTCAGTCAAAGACCAATCTTCTCAATCCAGGAGCTATGGTAATCATTCGTGACGACAAACTGCCACCAATCGACTTGGTCGCATTTCTGAAGTACATCCAGGACGAGACAATGTAACCTGCGTAGTTACAATCCGCCTAGCTGATTCCACGATGAAACGAGCGGCTTCGAAAATATGCATCCTGCCACTCGATCAAGACATCATTGCTCCTCCAGAGTAAATGACTAACCTGTCAGTTAACTATTTGCTAAAAACTAATTATCGGTTATTCTCCTATAAACATTTTTTATCCAATTCATGCAGGTTATGATTTCAGTAGATAGCACATGCTTGATAAAGTATATTTACTCTATTTTTACCTACTAATGTCTGCATTGATATGTTCCTAGTTTTTATATTATTAATACTTTTTTCATTCTTGAATAATTTATTTCATCTATATGATAGACTGTATCGAATTCCAGTATCAACGTATGTGCTTCACTTTCAACTCAAAAGTTCTCAATAATTCATTTTATACTTTATATTTTGTAACGTTAAAATATATATATATATTCAGCTGTATATGTGATCTACGTTTTTTTGATGTTCTACGAATTTAATTTTTATCTTTTTATTGTTGAAAGATACTCTTTCAAAATGGGCGCCATGTTCAGATTCCTAAAATACCGAACAGAATCTAAAGAATGTTGAGATTTTCATTTACTAGTTTCTCACGCCGAAGTCCCTCGACTGGTCAAAAGCAAATTGTACGACGTTTTTCCTTTAATCCAGGATGCGCAGCTCGAGGCACATTTTTCTGAAAAGGGTCAATTGGCTCTCATAATTTTCTTAACATTCCAAAGCGCATGACTCAAGTCTGGATCTAACGGGAAATAGTCATTTGGCGGATACCCTTGCCTAGCCAAAATGCGATGTTGTCAAAAATTTAATAATTGTACCTTTTCCAGAAAATATTTTTTCTTGGCAACGTCAGAAAAGGCCGAAATGCACGGCTCGAAACGGGCTCCCTGGGGACTCGGACCAGTCGCGTCAGAGGTGCAAGACGGTACACGTTAAGCAATTGTGCTTTGCCACCTTGAATATTTCTGTAATTATATCGCGACTATTAAATTCACATTTTTTGTCACATATCTATATGCAATTTAAATATTTTTAAATAAACTAAGATTTAATAATGAACAATTAAATTTTGATACTATCCCGATGCACTTCAACACATGCACGTATTAGTTTTTTAATGCGTGCAAACACTCGTTTATTGTCCTAAACTGAAGGTCAACTCGTTAGCCAGCCATTTTGGATAAAAATTCAAAAAGTCGGCACATTTTGAATATTTTTGACACCACTTTTTTTAAAATTCAAAAATTGTCTGTACAGGCATTCATAGTACTCAAAAATTCAAACAACTTATCCTAATGACTTTTTTCATGAAATCAAAAACGATAAGAGTTATAGCATTTACAATATTCTAAAAAACACATGAAAATGAAAATTTTAGCCAAATAACGGACGCTATGAAAGAATGCCAAGAGAAGAGAAAGTTTGATTTCTAAATGCCCTAGAAGATTATCATAACAACTTTTTGAATTTTCTTGATAAATCAAAAATTCATATTTTGACAGCATAAAAAATAATAGAAAATGCAAAAGTTACATTTTTTTCATGCAAGTGTGTTTAGGTAAAGTAAATGGCAATGTGCCCACAGAGGCAGACCGCGGAAAGAATGATTATAATATGTGAATGAGATCCTAGTTAGAAGAGACGTAAGAAGCCACAGAAACACGTGAGCCGGCATGAAAAAATGCATAGACATAAAAGAAGCTAGAGAAGTATATCAGGACATAAAAATATAGAGACAAATATTCAATAAACAGACTGTCAGTAGAGTGAATGAAGCCTGAAACAAAATACCTTAGATACTAATGGAGATTAAACAACTGGTTGGTTTGGCGTGGAAAACGACGGCAGTGAACATCAGTTAGAGGAAGCCGCGTCAAACGATCAAGCAGGAGCAATTGAAGTTCTTCCTCAACCTGTTGATGATCCAACACCACCACATCCTCCAGAGGTGGATGGCCTTATACAACCAGAGGCAGAAGCTGAGGTTTAACAACTAAAAAAGCGACCAAAATTGACATAACATATGAACAGAGATGTTTTACGCCTTTATTTTTTGGCAGAGAAATGTGGGAAAAGTGTGAAGAGAGAGCATCATAGACTCTTCCTACTTAAATACCCAGAGCTAGTCACAAAAATAAATGAGCAGAATCTGGCAGATCAAAAACGCTCAATATCTGTAAACAGACTGCTTTCGGCCGTTGAAATAGTTGCTATCAAAATGGAAGTGGAACAGCAGCTTCCTATTGATGAACTCGCCTTGGAAGATGTGGAGAACGAAGACTTGATTGATGCTGAAGGCATAGGTACTAGGTATAATGAAAATCATGTACCAGATCCACTAGAACCACATCAAGATAATAATAACGATGATGTGGGTAGGGAAAACCCAGAAAATCTACAGCATCTTGAAAGAATTTTAGTCGTGCTTTACTAGAGTTCAGATATGTAGAACAAACACTAAGGCATTCTCTGCCCAAAATGAACATCACAAATGATCTGCATGCACTAATAGCACATCTCGGCAGCAAGGTTTTATCTACGCATTTGAACGTAGCACAAACTGCGTTAGAGGTGCAAACTCATGTATACCGAGCAGCTATGGCAACCGTTAGAACGTTGGGCCGGAAAACTAGGCCTGCAAATGCAGTTTTTGTGCTACCAAGGGATCGAGATCCACCATGGAAGATCAGGTTGGATATGGATGTCAGCAAAGTAAGGTGCAAATTGGTCGATTAACTAAATATAAAAAAAGAAATAGAACCGGAAAGCTGATAAACCATGTTACTAAAATCATCCACCCTCGGCACATCAAGATATTAACACCAACAATATTGGATGAGATTATAGACTCCCAACGACAGAGACTTGATGTTCTTACTCGACTGCAAGACTGCGTCGGTACAAGAAAAGTAGTGCACGAAGGCAGCAAAATCGAAAATTTCAGACAAATCAAAGAAGGTTCTATCGTGAACTGAGAGTAAAGCCAAATAACCAGCAAGACACCAAAGTCCCTCAATTGGAAGATATGACTAACTACTGATCGGCTGTTTGGGGAAAAATGAACAGGTGCAATTTGGAGGCTGCGTGGTTCAAACTGGAGGAAACAAGGGCAAACAATAGCCCTGAAATGCAACTAACAAACATCGCAGCTTTAGATGTTTCAGCGGTCTTGAAAAGGGCAAGTAATTGGAGAGCTCCAGGTCCGGATATGGTGCATAACTTCTGGTACAAGTACCTGACGAGGGTGCATCTCGCGTTGGCAAGGCCTTCTTAGAAGATTATTGAACACCCAGATCTGATGCCAGGCTTTATGCTCCAGGATACTACGTATATGATACCAAAAAAAGCAGACGCTCAAAATTCATCTGACTTTTGACCGACAGTCTGTCTTCCAACAATTTATAAATGTCTTACAGCAATAATTGCAGATTAGGTATATTCTCATTTTGCCTACGCATTATTGACTTTCTAAGCCATGCGATGAGGCTCTAGGGGAACAAGAATTAAGTATGTTGATCATAGACAACCAAGGATAACTAGATCAATTCGCTTTACGGCGGGTATATTTCAGGGATACTCCTTCAGCGTACTATGGTTCTATTTAGCGTTGAATCCATTGAGAAAAACGCTAAGCAGCATGTCTCATGGGTTCAGAATTCATGATAATGAGGACGGTCATCAAGTGACCCATCTTCTTTACAAGGATTACCTGAAGCTGTACGCTGGTTCAGCCCAGAAACTGCAGCAAGTGGTCGATGTCACAAAGCAGTTTTCCAATGATATCCACATGGAGTTCGGACTAGATAAATATAGAACAGTACATTTAATCAAAGGGGAATTAGGGACCGCAGAGTTAGAGAACGAGTTCGAAAATGACATCGAGGCAATGGCTGCAGGCGAATCATATAAATATCTGGGTATTCAGCATACAAAAGTTAAGACAAGCCTAACAATTTCCTTCACTACGAGACTCAGATTGATTATGAAGAGTTTTCTCAACTCGGCAAACAAAATCAGGGCGATTAATACATATGCCATCCCTGTCCTCACGTACTCCTTCGGGCTCATAAAATGGTCTGACACCGACCTTGAAAAGTTAAACAGAATTGTTCGCGTAGAAATGACATTTAGGGTGTAGGGGCGTATAGATGTCTTAAAACTGTGTGAGTCACAAGTTATACGTCCTCAGAAATTTGTCCTCAGATGGGGCCTTGAATATCAGGGCAGAAACCATAGATGAATTAGAAATACATTGGAGGCAGAAAGCCTCCAATGTAAACGTGTTAAATCAAGACGTGGTTGACGGGTGCCGATTATGTATTGATACCAATGAATCCATCGAGCACATTATTGGTGGCTGTCGCATAATTGGCTCAGAGAGAATATACGCACAGACATAATGATGTAGCGGGTATTATACATCAACAACTTTCCCTAACCTAGGACTCTTAAAAGAATGGATGCCTTTCTATAAAAACATTCCAATGCCCGTTTTAGAAAGCGAAGATGAACATCTTATATTGGGATGTTACTATCCAAACGAATAGTAATGTTAACGGATAGTAATGTTAAGGAAAGACCATATGGGGGAATGTGAATCATGCATATATTCATTCCATTGTGATTTCGGCTACAGGCAATGTACACACAAGATCCATTGAACATCTTGAACGTTTAGGAGTCAGTAGCGTATTGGCAGCAGCTCAGAAGGCGATTTTATTAAACACCTGTAGCATCGTAAGAAACTTTTTCGTGACCGCTCATAATTGTATACCTACGACATCATCGCAGGAGGTTTCAAGCATAGTATAAAATTAGTTGCATTACCTTATAACATTCTAATCTCATCAGTCACTTGACTTAGTCCGTGGCTATGATGTATAACCGAGTTTACCCGAGTAAAAGTTTAATAAGGTGATTCTTATATTTATATATATCTCGAATTTTCGGCACCAACTGACAAAAACATCATAGCCAAGGAGAATGAAAAGAAAGAGAGGTATAGAGATCTTCTAAGGTAGTTGCAACGATTGTACCCGGAATATTCTGTTAAACTAATCGTCGCTCTTGGAGCTGCCAAGCTTTCACTCGTTAATAGCCTGAAAAGCATCCCTGCGTGTCAACAAAACACTTGCGGGAAAAATGCAGAAGGCGGTAGTCCTTGGATCACTCCGTGTTCTCAGGGTGCACGAAACTTTTTCCGGATCGCCGTATTGATTCCGTTACAGACTGTAGCCACCTATTTCATGGTCGTGAGATGTGGTTGTGGCTGAAATTTCACCGCGATTTCGCTGGGAGCGGGTGCAATTTTTCAGATTAGCACCTGCTCCCGGTGAAATCCTGCGATTGTCCTTATGA
>NC_046663.1:111752576-111761491 GCF_010883055.1 Belonocnema kinseyi
GCGTGTTCAAAAAGTAAGCTGACTTTTCAATTTTCGCGGGCTACGTACATTCAAGTTTTAAAATTTTTGTTTTGTTGTGTTGGCACACTCGTCACGATCATATGTTCACAGTTTTTGCAAAGAGTTTGCATTAAATTTTGTGTGAAAAATGGAATCCAGTGCTCTAAAATGTGCTCTATAATGTGTATAAGTGGTACAAGCTGTTCCAAGAAGGCCGAGAGGATGTTGAAGACGAACCTCGCCCTGGACGTCTCAGCACGTCAACAACAGATGAAAACGTTCAAGCAGTGGAAGAAATGGTGTTGAAAAATCACCGAATTACCATCAGAAAAGTTGCTGAAGATGTTGGCATATCGGTTGGCTCATTCCATGCTATCTTTTCGCAAAAAACGTCTGGAACTTTGGAAAAACAATTCGTGGCTTTTTTTCGTTTTTCGTTTGCTCATTCATCGTTGCTTGTGATAGATTTTCTGACCAAAAACAGCACCACAGTCATGCCTCAGCCTCAATATTCACCGGATTTGGCCCCCATTGACTTTTTTCTTTTCCCAAAACTGAAGAGATCCATGAAAGGACATCGATTTTCAACGATTGAGGAGATAAAAACTGCATCCCTGAAAGAACTCAAGGCTATACCACAAAATGATTATCAGAAGTGCTTCGATGATTGGAAAAAGCGTTGGCACAAGTGTATTATATCTGAGGGGGATTACTTTGAAGGGGAAAACATAAATATTGAGGAATAAATAAATATTTTTTGAGAAAACCATAAATTCACCTTATTTTTTGAACATGCCTCGCATATATATGTGCATATTCAGTCTGAGAAGTATTGTCCTGAGTGTCAAATTAAAAAATTTTTCTAATTTTAATTTTAAAGACTGATACTTGTAGAGAATTTCAAGGCGCATCTTTTTTCCTCTTGCAAAAATTTATAGGTTTTGTAGTTTTTGAGATAATTGGTAAAAAGTGGATTTTTTGGAAACGAAAAATTCCAATCTTTTTTCACTTCAACTCGCGCTAATTCAGCCAATTTTCATCATTTCCCAATTTTCCCAATACAAAGTACGTGTTTACGTCTTCTGAAACTATCTAAGAAAGAAAAACGAGAATATTGTAATAAACAAAAAAGTTATTAATTTTTTTTGAGGCAATGCAAAAATCATGAATTTTAACCTTCAAGCGCCTCGTTTAGCGAACGAATTTTAAGCTACGGAAAGCTTTCAGTGAGAAAGTTGTTCATTAAGGTTCAAAGAAGTTTTCTGGGAAGTTTTAGATCAATTGGATTAATAGTTCAAAAATTATGAATGTTTTAAAATCCAAGCGGTAAAGCGGTAAAGCGGTAAAGCCGAAGGAGCTTTAACAAAAGACAATTCACAATCACCAAATTACTATTGTCGATGCTTTCACCTTTAGTTTTAAAAAGTTTATGCAAAAAGGTCTAGCGCGAGGTAAGTACATTATTGAGCGCGAAGCATGAGGTAAATACATTATCAAGCGCGAAGCGCGAGATAAATGCATTATCGAGCGCGACAACCAACAGTCGCGCCGCCTAGGCGCGCTCAAACTTGCGAGTCAAAATAAATTTCTAGGTTACTTAGTTATACATTTTTAGCAATATTTTTGTATCTGTTATCTTATAGGCTATACGAAAATATAAATATACCGTCTTTATCCGCATAGAGTATCTCATAAAATATATTTTTTTAATAATATTTGTAATTACAGTAGGAACCCTTAAGACTGTATTGCTAGGGGCTTTGCAGGAACTTACGAAAGTTCGACACAGGTGTAAAGCAGATATACAAGACGGCGCCGTACCTACATATTGCGGGCGCGTGCACCGAAGGAAAAGACGATTTGATGCAGTACCGAAAAGCAGTACAGCGCTGAAAAGGGAACGGCCCACGGAGGCGCTGATATCCCAATTGTGAGTGTGTGCACGCCGAGACCGAAGTAACGAAGACCGGTCTTAAAATGTTCTAGTGCATTTTACAGGTTTTAAGAGATAGAGTACCCAAAATTGTAAATATGGCTTATGTAATCCTCTCAATAGATGTTGATCACAATACCAGAAAAATGTGCCTATCTTAGAAGTACAGAAGTTCAGAAGAATTATTTCTACTGCATGGAACCAAAAATATTGTTATTTTTCACGTACGTGTAAATAGAATTACAAATAAACATAAATTCATGAATTTATCTTACTACATTCAAAATAAGGTCTTATATAAGATAGTCAAAAGTTTCTACATCCTGCAAATAAAGTCTGAAACAAACTTTCAAAAATATATTTTGAAAACATTTTATAGTGGCACCCCATCGACATTTCAGCCAATGTTTTAGCTACATAAATATTCTCTTAAATTGTTGCAGAAATATTTCGTACCAATATTGCCTGGGTCAGTCATTTAAATGATTTTTTAACATTGTTGAAATAATCGTTTGAAATATTTCCAATATTTCAATTAAATATTCAAGAAATATTTCTGAAACATTGCGTGTTATGGGGGAAAGCAAAACATTCAAAATTAAGCAATTTCACATGTAGGTCAATCGAAATATAAAAAAAAACACTGAAAATTGTTCATCTACTGTGACTTTTAATTTGAAATTGTACAAGATTAAGCGATTAAAATTGTCTCATTACTAAATTTTCAATCTAACCTTATATTCAACTTTGTACGTTTTCGATTTCATTATTCAACTTTGAGTTGGTAAGTATACAACAATTTTGAAAAAAATTAATTGGACAATTATTAATACTTAATTTAATAATTTTACAACTTAAAGCATTTTTAATTAAAAATTGTCTAATTCACATACGCTACTATAGTTAAAATTGTAAAACTTATAAACTATTCCTAATAAAAATATATTTTCATAATTAGAATTATTAATTCACGTTTGTTCAATTTCGAGAGCTCTTTATTTAAAACTGCCAAATTTTAAACATTTCAATATGAAATTACTCGATTTTGATCGTTCCGAAATAAGAATTTTTCAGTCTGAATTAAATTTTTGCAATTTTCAATTTAAAATTCTATTTGTAGAATATATATGACGGTTTAATCTAAAAAAAATTGGACTATTCAATCTTTTTTATATCGTAGGCTTCAGACTTAAAATTGCTTAACTGTTAAGTTTTTCAATGGAAAACTGTCCAATTTTGAAGGTTTAAATTTAAAATTCTTCAATTTAGAAAATGACGGTGACTACGCGCCTTAAAATTTTAGTACGAATAACCGGATTTTTTCAGTATGAATAGCGGGACTCGAAAAAGGGGATATTTATACGGAAATTTTGGTACAAATAACATATTTTTTCCGTACGCGTAGACACTGTCTTAGAAATTTGTCTATCATAAAAGTTTCAACTATCAAGGCTTTCAATTTAAAATGGAATTTTCGAATCAATTTTAGGGCTTAAACAGCATTTTTTTGAATTACAAACACTATATAAACTTTAAATTAACTAGTTCGCCAAATTCCGACATAAAATTATTCAATTTTAAACGTTATGAATTCAAATCTCGTTACAGGTTAAGATCTTGATTTCTAAATGATAGAATTTTGAGAAATTAAAGTTTCAAATCGAAATATTGCGTCAATTTTAGCGCAAAAGTATTTAGTTTAAAGCCCTTCCAAAGGTGAAAGTCACTCAGGGACCGTGAATAAATTACGAAAACTTCTCTTCTTACATTTAGAACCACGTACCCTCCTTTGTTATCGTCGACAAGTTTTGACTACCCCCCCCCCCCCCCCCCCCCCCCCCATCTTTCGTAATTTTTTCTGACCAACCAAGTACTTGAATTTTCTACACAAAATATGAATTCTCAACGAATAATGTAATATTATATATTTTAAACAAGAAAATATTTTCATTTCAAATCACAAATAGTTGAAATAAAGTTTCTACCGAATAGTTGTATTGTCTACCAAATTGTTAACTTTTTGAGCCAAAAAGACACATTTTTTACACATAAATTTTCAGTAAAAAATTTAAATTTTTTAAAAGAAATGAATTTTTAACAAAATAGTTGAATTTTTTACTTCATAATAGGAATTTTTAACAAAAAACGCAGTAGGGTTAATATTTGAACCAAAAAAATATTCTTATTTGAAGTGAAAAACGGTTGAATTGAACAAAAAAGACAACTTTTTAACAAAACACTTAAATACTTAATTTAAAAATCTTAATTTTCAACAAAAAAATTGATTTTTTGTCAAAAGCACAAATTTTTAACAAAACACATAAAATCGTAGCCAAAAATTAAAATATTCAACCCAGAAAACATAGTTAAATTATTGAAAAAGACGACTTCTTAAAAAACAGTTGAATCTTAAACTAAAACATTACTTTTTACCTAAAAAATTGCATTTTAAACAAAATGATTAAATTTATAACAAAAAAAGAACAATTTTCTACAAAATACATCAAATTTGAACCAAATAGTTGAATTTTAAACCAAGAGGATTAGTTTTTCATAAATAGGTAAATTTTCGATCAAATTGTTGAATTTTCAGAAAAAAAACATACAGTTTTTACCAATAATGAAATAGTTAGGTATTCAACTGAAAAAATTAATTTTCAAGCGGGAGGAACGAATTTTGAACAAAATATTTTAATTCTTGATCAAGGAAATGGATCAGTTACTAAAATGATGAATCTTCAACTGAAAAAAATTAATTTTTAATAATTTAGTTCAAATTTCTATTAAATAGTTGAATTTTTAACAAAATACTTAAACATTTGTTTTCAAGTGATTCGCAGACGTACCCCCTGTACCCCCCCTCCCCTATTCCCACTCATGTAATTCAGCATAGACAAGTCGTTAATCCATCATCCCACTCAAAAGATATTTTGCAATTTATGCACGACCCCTCGGTGGAAAAATTGAGTAAATTTACAGTGTCAGATTACTAACATTCCAATTCAAACAATTAAAAAATGGGTGCAAATTTGTGTGGGTGCGCTAGTATAAGCTAGTATAGTAAGTAACGATTCCGATAGAAATCACTATCCAGTGCAAAAATACTTGAAAAAAGAGCTGGATATTGATACTACACATATCGGATCTACACGTTGTTCAGTTCTACACATTGCGTGTAGACATTATATTAAGGTGATCAACTCTAGACATTTAATTCACCACCTGAGACTATGCATATGAAGTCTACACATTAATCTCACCACGTGAAAGTCTTCAGATTTAAGTGTACAGATTCAAGTTAACACACTTAATTAAACACGTGAAAAGTCTCCACATTAAATAGTAAGTCGAAAAAGTCTACACAATCAAGTCTACACATTAAAGTCTACACAGCAAAGTCTACACACTGTAAAAAAAGATTTGTTAAAATTTCAAAGTTTCGGAAAATTCAATATTGTATCATTGCAAATATCACACACTGCACTGTGTGATTTTACAAAATTGTGTGAAATTACATCCTCTAGCGATGTAAATAAAAGGACCCTCGAACAGCAGTGTAATATAACACTCTCGATAAAAATAAAATTACACATTCCCTCATACGAATTTTACATTCAGAAGGGAAAATTCAGTCCCAGCGTGTAAAAATACCATGCATCGGTAAAATCACTTTCCTGTGATTGAAAATTACATCGAGATTTTTAATTTTTTCAAGATCTTTAATTTTACCCAGGCAGAAACTTATAAATTTTTGATTTATAATTAATTTAAAATTTATAATAATTAATCAAATAATATGTGAATACGAAAGCGTCTCTCGTGTTCGCTGTATATCGATGCCTTCATCCTTGGAGCATTTTTATTTTTAATGCCAGGAAATTGACAGCTATGTTCAACTTTTCTGACAGCTTTCACGCAAAGTAGACCGAATCCGAGCTATTCCTATTTTACCTTTTATATTTTCTGCTACTGGAACGGAAAAAATGGGGTTATTCAAAACGTATATTTCATTTTTTTTACGGACTATTTAAACATTAAAAAAATACCCATATGATCTCATGTGTTTTAGGTAAGTGGTAACGTGTCCGGCTTGTGTTTCTTCTATGTCCATGAAATTGTACGAAGTTTGAGCTTTCGAGTGTTCGAAACCTGTTGATTCGTAAAATTACTCCGATACACGAGGGTCCTTTTATTTACATCCACCAGAAATGTAAAATTTAATAGATTTTTTTACAGTGCACATAATAACTCTGCACATTAATGCTTTTGAATTTTAAATTTCGTTATTTGAAAATTCGATACGTCGCAATTGTGCAAATTAAACTGTACACGTTCAACTGCGCACATTAAAGTCTACACGTTAAAACTGTACAAATGGAACTCTGCACATTGAAGTGAGCGCGCTAATTCATGGAAAATATGATTTTCTTCACTTTATTGTAAATAATAATTGATCAATAATAATAAATTATAAGTTAACATGCGAAGTGCCTGCCAAAAAATCCTCTATTTATTTCCCTGTGAGTGCACAACGGCGATATTGTTTTATGCAGCTGAAGATTAAATATGAATGGTATCTATGAATGAGAGTTCTTTAATAATATATCTTAGCCTCGGTAACTCGGTCGATTAGGTGCTCGGTCTTCATGTTAGAATTTCGCGGTTCGATACCTGACCTGTGAAATTTTTCCTATATACTTTTACCGTATTTTTAGTAGTTCAAATCCCAATTAAAGCTGTGGGTCCCCCTTTATGCACTTCATTGCAATATTTGAAGCGTATTTTTGTCTTCGACCAACTAGAACTAAGCCAATAAAAAGATTGTTTAAATCCCCCCTTCCCCCAAAAATGAAAATTTTGAGTTATTTTGAAAACTCGAGAAATACGCGAAAACTTCGATTTGTTTTCGGAGGGGGATTCGGGCTTCTGTGTAGGAAAAGAGTGGGGGAAAGTGAATTGAAAAATGAAAATACTTAGTTCCGGGAGGGCGTGAGCCGCCCCCCTCCCCCATGCCTGGCTACGTTATTGACTGTGAGAGATACGCGAAAACTGACAAAATTGTGAAGGTTTTTCTAAGTGCGGATGGCCCTCATCTACCCCGATGAAAACCAGTAATCAAATGTTCAAAATTTGAAAAAAAAATCCAAAATATTGAATTATCTCGAAACGGAAGACCGATACGTTTCATTCTAAATCTGAAAAAAGAAATTCCCGAATTTTTCATTTTTTTATTTGTTTATTTTAACAGGTACCCGTTTTGACTTACAGTTTTCCATGTAAAAAGCATGGAGAAAAATCATATTCGTGAGTTTTTGGAATAATTTGTTAGGATTTGAAAAAATGTGACGAGAACATATACGGGCTTGCGGAAAATTATCCAATGAAAAATTTCATGTATCAAGCATATGGGTTTGACACCCCTAACATACCCCCACGTGTACCTGAAAACTATCCTTAAAATAAAAAATGTCATTCCAGTGGAATATTTATTATCATTGGTTGATAAATTTTTGATTATTAAAAAAATAGAATTTCTTTCAATAATTTGTTTCGAAATTTTTTTCACGCCTAAAATTATTACTATTAGTCTAGTGGAATATTAAATAACATTGGTTAATTAATTTTTAATTGTTTAAGCAAATGGAATTTGTTTAAAGATTTTCGTTTCGAACATTTTAAAAATAAAAATTAATAAGGGTCTATTAAAATATTTATAAATATTGGTTTATTCATTTTCAATAATATAAACAAATTCCATTTGTTAAAAAAGTTTTTTTGTAATAATAAGTTTTATAAAAAAGAAATTAAAAAAAAAATTATTAAACAATGTTATTAAATATTCCACTAAAGAAATATTAATAATTTTTAATGAAAAAACTATTTAAACAAATTTAATTTGTTTAAACAATTGAAAATTAATGAACTAATGTTAATAAATATTCCACTAGACCAATAGTAATAATTTTGAAGGAAAAAACTAATTATCGAACGAAATAATTTTAAAAAATTCCATTTGTTTAAACAATTAAAAATTGAGGAACCAATGTGAGCTAATATTCCAATAGACCAATAGTAATAATTTTTAGAAGAGAAAAGAATTTTCAAAACAAAAATTATTTAAACAAATTCCATTTGATTAGATAATTGAAAATTAATTAAATAATGATAATAAATATTTCACTAAATCAATATTAATAATTTAAGAAAAAAAACGAAAATATATTGTTCAAAAGGTCGATTTCATGAAGAATTGACATTTTTGGTTTTAAAGGTAGTTTCCAGGTAGTCGGGAGGGTGAGTTAGGCGTGTCAAACCTATATGTGTGAGACATGAGATTCTTCCTTGGATAATTCTCTACAGGGCCTCTTACTTTATTGTCACATTTTTTCAAACCCATCAAAATTATTCCAAAAACTCAAAAAAGTGATTTTTCATCATGCGTTTCACATGGAAAACTTCAAGTCAAAACCGGCACCTATTAAAATAAAAAAATAAAACAATAAAAATTTGGGAATTTCTTTTTTCGGCTTTGTATTAAAATTGGGGGATCTTTGCCCTCTAAAAAAAGGCGTTTTTGAGACACCCTAGTGTACATTTAACCGTGTAGAGTGTAATGTACATAGTTTCTTATTGTAGAGTTTAACGTGTAGACATTAATGTGTCAAGTTTAATTGGTAGGCCTTTTTATCAGGAAAATTAATATGTTGACTTTATATAACGTGAAGAGTTAAATGTTCAGAGTTTAACGTGAAGAGTTTTTTTGTGTAGACTTTAACGTTCGAGGTTTTCTATTTTCGAGGATAGTGTGCAGTTTAATGTGCCGGGTTTTAGCGTGTATACTTTAATGTTTACAGTAATGAAATGAAATGAAATGAAATCAAATCGAATCAAATCAAACCAAACGAAACGAAACAAATGTTTGTCAAATCAAACGAAACGAAACGATTCAAATGTTTGTCAAATCAAATCAAACAAAACAAAA
>NC_046663.1:111761591-111763536 GCF_010883055.1 Belonocnema kinseyi
AATAAAATAAAATAAAATAAAATAAAATAAAATAAAATAAAATAAAATAAAATAAAATAAAAAATTTTGTTCAGAGGGAGCGTGAATTTGAGCAAAATCTACAGCTGTTACGAAATATTGAGATATTTTAAGAAATTCATTGAGATGCTCTTAAATAGAACACAATATCATTTATTTTAAAAAAGACATAAACATTTCAAGTAATATTTACAATTAGAAGAAATGAAAGGAATACATGTAAGGAGTATAAAACTTTTCTTTTTTCTGAAGAAGTTGGGCAAATGAAGATCGTATTATATTATTTTAAACACAGTGTCTACTTCAATATATACGAAATAATCTATCTATTCGTATTGAAATACTGATACGTATATACTGTACAGCCGAGGCCTGTTTTAAAATATATCTTTATGTGCCGGTATACTTTAATTATTTAAAATATCTCTGAATAAGATAACATAGAATCTAAATCTTAATGGATTGCATAGTAAATATACAATAAAGTGTATTTAAATGATAAATTATAGATCGGTAATTTTAACGCATTTATTGAATATTGAAATTTACACTTTTTGGAAATAAACACTGCGCACCCGAATGTGATGGAAACGGATCCTCCTACTCAGTCAAAACAAATCAAGAACATCTGTTCTTTAGGAATAGCAACTCATTTCCTGTTTCATTAATTAAATTTCATGATAACACAATACTTGTCGCCCATTTGTTTAGCAATCTCAGAAATCATTATCACAATAGTCAAGAAAGATATACGTTCCAAGAAATAGGTTGGGTGCTATTTAAATAAGCCTATATCCGTTAACGGTATAAGTGGTAAAAAGCAACAAAAGAATGATTAAAGTGAAGCCCTTCAATAACCCTCCCTTCTATACTCAGGCGAGCACTGACGCGTGAACAAACAAAAGCGGAGCGGGCTATAATGAGTTAGTTCCCACACACCGTGAGCCCCAAAATCGGCGCTATGGAAGAGTTTCACTGTTTTTTAAAGGTGACATTATAGAAGTACATAACAAAAAATGGGAAATTTAAAAAAAGCAAAAAAAAACATTCTGTAAAATGGAAAACACTATTTTAAGATTAAACAAAAATGTCCGTTTCCTAGTCTTAGTGGTGTTGAATTGAGACCAAAAAAATTTTATTAAAAAAAAAAAGTTATCTAGGCTTAAGGAAATGGATGTGCATGTTGACAATCTCAAAATTATATTAAGCTAAAATTTGGGCTAAGCTTGACTGCGGGGATTACGATAAAAAAATTTAATGAATACGGGCAAAGAAAGTTTAATATGAAAAAGTTAGCCAATTCCAAGAAAATCAACAGAGAATTTTTTAAATAAAATTTTCTCTATTTTTTATCTATATTTTATTTATTCATTTAAAGTTCAAAAACTGTTTTGGAACCCGATTTAAAAACAAATTTGTAGTTTTTTGGAAGAATACAAACTTTCTTTTAATATCTGGGTATGCTAAATGAAAATAAAAATTTTTTGGTGCAAACAAGTGATTCTGTTCCAAGACAATCCGAATTCAAGGTAGCGGTATTACAGTATGCCAGCATTTTTTTTTGACTGAAATTCCGACACAAATTTCTTCGTTGATTAAATGATAATTAATCGAAAAAATATTATTTAATTATTGTCAACCAATTATATATTGGACAAATCTTTTTACTAGAATGTTTATTTAATTTTTTAGGAATTTTGATATGCAATAAACCCATTTTCGATGAAAATTGTATTATCTAGTTCTGTACTGTAACCCTTCATTTGGTTCTAATTCTGCAGTAGCCCGAAGTTCAAAACAAGTTTCATGATAAAATGAGCCAAGTTAAAATTTGAAACCTAGATTTTTCTATCTATACAATTTTAAAATAAATAACAAAAGAATAAGGGTTAAAAATCTGATACTTTCAGTATGATTTAATGTGGAT
>NC_046663.1:111763636-111778062 GCF_010883055.1 Belonocnema kinseyi
AAACACTAGTAAGTATATACAACCGAAACGACGTACCTGCTAAATCATATCGGCAATATATATTTTTTATTATTCTGTATAAATAAATATATATAATATAGAATAGGGTGGTCTTATATTTTGTATAGATCTCATTTGACAACTGAAAAACAAACATTATTCAATTTTTTAGAGAAGACTATTATTATTTTGTATTAATCTGATATATATTTTACATAAGATCAGTTACATGATTCCAGGTATCACCTGATTTTAACAAATGTACCTCAAATTGGCAAGAAATCCTATACTTAGGATGGTAAAATTCCACTTATTAGGGGCTCAAATTTTGGTTTTGCTAATCTTGTAATTTTGAATATCTGAAATAATCTGCGATTTAATAGCCACACTAAAAAAGAGAAATTTACAAATCTACCTACCTCCTTACGAGTTCTAGAAAACGTCATTTTTGCGCATTTTTAGGATATATTTATGTGATATTATTTTGAGAATCGTTTGAGCTATCAAAGATGTAAGGTATTAATTAGATTCAAAACAACAAATTCTTACGCTCACTTATTGACGAGATTGAAGGGCGATTTGTGAAAAAAATGGAGGTCACTTTCGCATTCACTACGAAAAACTATGTCGGAAATTACACATATCATTTCGTGAACATATTGTTCCCATTTTTATGACTAGTGTAAGTAAGTGTGAAATTTAATTTCAAACACCTATAGATTTTTGAAGTATTTTGTGAAATTTTGTAAGTTACGCGTATTAAAAATATTCAAGGTATATACTGTACAAATAATTAGCATGAGTTACAGAGTGATATGAGCTTACAAGAAGAAGAATTCCATCCGATAATAACCAAATCAAGCGTAGCTTAACATCAGTGATTAAACGAGAAGCCTTTACTGATTACATGCGTCAATGCAGACATCTTGCAAGAAATCGTTTTGTATGCTAAGAATTTTAAAAAAATGTTCCGAAACGTGATTTTTGAAGGTCTTAACCCCTATTATTTCTCAAACTTGTTCTGATACAAATTTTTTGGGTTATTGTGTCAGTAGAAAAGTACTTTTTCGTGTAAAATTAATATAAGCAATATTAATTAAAATCACTGTAATTAATCGTTCACATATCACGTAATATTTTTTTCTCTCATTTAAATAAAGAAGAGAATAAAATTTCCGCAAAGTTAAAAAGGACACAACGATAGAAATAAAATTGTATTGCGTAATATTTGATCTTTCCCTAAGAGGTGTTTCATTATAATTTTTGGAGTAGTTTTTAAATGAATTCTGTATGTTTGATGTCTTGCATATCTGCTTCAGTCATTTAATAACAACTTAAACGTAAGAAAAGAACAAAAAGAGCAATATAACTTGTTAACGAATCTATTATTTTTACGCAAAGAAAAAACTAAATTGTTGAACCTTTAAGTGTAGCTTAAGAGCCCAGAAGAGTTAGTAGAAGTATTTATCTGCCAAATGATAGAAAAAAATTTTGTGAGTATGTAAAAATGCCAACTCTTGGTTGATATATAATGTAAATGTTTCAGCTCCGAATATTAAAATCATATAGTCCAGGGATTACTACTGTAATAACATTTCTTGAACATTTTTTGGTTTAAATTGATGAAAACATGCTTCAAAAAAATTTACATTTCGCGATAGTTACACACACACACACACACACGCACACACACACACACACACAAATATATATATATATATTTGAGATTTGTGACTTGGCCATTGAAATTAAGAAATAGAACCCTTTTTATTGCCATAAAATTTTTTTAGACATAAGGGTATTGAGTTTTATAAATAATAAAAATGAATTTCATGTAGATTTCTTCAAGCCTGGGAATAATTTAATAGAAGGTAGTTTCTATACGTTCGGAAACAACCCATGCCCCCTTCTGTTTTACAGGTCCGTACGTTTAAACTTAGCCCTTATATAAATACGGCTACAATTAGAGTGGCGGCTATAAACGGCGATTATTTTATATGAAATTGGAAGATAAACAACAGGGAAGGTAAAATTCTAATATATTGATTGTCATTTTTGTGACAGGTGAGCGGACTAAGGTTTGAGACGCAACTGCGTACGTTGAACCAATTTCCGGATACACTGCTTGGCGACCCCGCAAGGCGGATCCGTTATTTCGACCCGCTTCGCAATGAATATTTCTTCGATCGAAATCGACCCTCGTTCGATGCAATTCTCTATTACTACCAGAGTGGTGGAAGACTTCGCCGTCCAGTTAACGTACCCCTCGATGTCTTCTCGGAGGAAATTAAGTTTTATGAATTGGGAGAGATGGCGACAAATAAATTTAGGTTTGTACATAATAAATATAAAATAACATATGATATTATTATATGAATGAATACAAGTTCATAGATTTAAGATGGTCAACAGAAAAAACATAGGGTAAATAGTGATTCAGGGAAAAATGATATTCACTCTGAATTCAATGAAGAAAAATCTTAACTTTAGCGATATTTTTCAAACTTACTAATTACTAGTGCAATTTCACTGGGAATCTAGGGATGTATGTCTCATCAACTTAATGAGTCAAAACTCGCCAGTATTTATTGGAATAACTGTATATTATTGGTTAGCGGCCGTTCAAAAAATAGGTAACGCTTTTTCCTGACCCCCCCCCCCCCCTTCGTAACGCTTTGTCTATACTAAGTGTGTGTAAGTATAACATTAGTCTAACACTCGGGGACCCCACCCCCCTTTACAGGTGTTATGTATGTTTTCAATGGCCCCGAAGTTAAGTTAATACTTAACACATAAAATACTGATCATGATAGGTGGCCCAATATACCAAAATACCCAGATGTCGAAAATACAAGCGTTGTGCTGAACTACGATAAATTGAGCTTCCCAAAAAACTCGTATAAACAATATAATATTTAATAATACGAAATTGCATGTGAAAACAGTAACCCTACCCAACTGTCACCCACTAATTTCAATGAAACTTGGCAGAGTGGTCGAACATTCAAAAATACTAGACCCGTGTTTTTATTATATCTGCCCAACTGATTTTCAGGGGTAGAAACCGCCCCTACCAAACCACAAGCAGGCTAACCCACTTAGCCATGGGAATAATGAGTTGAATCGCTTATTTTTCTTAAAATAATTTAATTCTACTTCATAAATTTACTCTTGTAATTATCTACCCCTAAACAACCTTATGCATTTGAAAACATATCCCTAATCCCATAGCCCCTGTAGACAACCCTTACCAAAGCACAAGCAGGCTAACCAACCTAACCATGGCAACAAAACATTTAATAGTTCATTTTTTATAAAATGATGGAATTTCACACCTCTAACAGGTGAACCACCTATCCACCTAACCTCTTACGTACTTAAATACTAGAAAACACCCCTACCAAACTACAAGAAGGCCAGCCCACCTAACGTTAGGAATAGCGAGTTTAATGGCTTTTTTGCTTAAAATGATTAAATTCTGCTTCATAAACTTGCTCATTTGATTATATACTAATTTCCAGGATCAGGCGGGTTAGTCTGCTTGTGATTTGTAGCGGTTGTTTATAGGGATTCTTTCTGACCAAAATAGGTCAATTATACAATTTGTTTACAGAATGATTCTCGACAACTGTATTATTCACCACGACTTCTTTTTTCGACAATTTAAAATTAAGTCTTATATGTTTCAATGCACTTGCACTTAGAATAAATTCCTTGCTATTTTCAATGAATTAGAATCAAGTAAACAATATGGATATTGTTTTCCAGATCCTTTTTCGACGTAAGGGTATTGGAATCAAGACCCAACCTGAAAACTGGATTTTCTCATTTTACCCCATAAATACTAGAAATACATCTTTTCTAGATAATCAGGGCTTAGTCCTCTTTTCAATTAAATCATTATTCGGAGTAGAACATTGGCTAATTCAAATAGTTTTTGTATAAGGTGTGTTTTTTTTATTCGAACCCCAGCATTTGAAAAAAACGTCTCAAATAAAAGCTATTGAAATTAAACAATTTTTCACCTGGAATAAAAATTTGATTCAATGCAGGAATCGGCCCTAATGATTTAAAAAATATGTAACTCTAATATGTATGAAGTAAAATGAGAATTCTATTTGGATCGCTTTGCAAGGACTGAACCATTGGGTGAGAGTCGGTACGCTTAGGACACTGATATTTTGTATTTTTATCTTCAAAAGGAAAGACTAATGTCAAAACTCAAAATTGATGTACACGTCTCAATACTGTAGCACTTGATCATATTACTCATTTATTTCAAATAGAACACATCGTTTCCGCATTTAAATATAAAAAGCTAAATAATCTAAATCTGCAATCTCTCCAAAACATGTCGGGGTACAAATTGGGAAAGTACGTTAGGGACTCATCAAAATTGAAATTTGTAATATTTTAAATCCTCAATTAATTATTTTAGTTAAATTGATTTTAATTACACAATTTAGTAACTTTTTATAATAAATTTTAAAGAAATTTAGCTTTAACCCTTATTGACCCAATTTGTCCGTTTTTGTGCGTCAACTTTAAGTACCGACTACTTTGTTAATTATGCTGGAAAAGATCTGAAAATTTATTGGCGGGTATTCTTAAGTGTCCTCTTTCAGAATCTGACCCGAAAATTTCGAAAAAAACCATCCCTTTCCACGCCATTTTTAAATTTGAAAAAAGAAACGTGATTTTTTAACATAGTCTTGAAATAGCTAAAATCACAAAAACTCCCGCTCAAAATGTCCAAATAATAAAGTTATACACACAGAAAATTCATTTTTCATTATTACACGAAGTATGAAAAAACAAAAACTGACAATTGAGAACAACTGTTAGGGATATTACAGAATTCGTTAAATTATCGGTTGCGATCTTTTCCAAGGCTTATCACAAAATAAATCGCAAAACTATCGTGAAAAACTTAAGTTCATTTGATTGAAAAGCCTGAAATGGAGAAATCACTAAAATAGAATAGTTTAGTTGTTATAAGACATAAGTCTATACAAAGAGGTTATAGGAAGATTAGTTATATATATATAAACCTGAGCTATCTCTGGTGTGGTTTTTATAAAAAAATATCCTTTAGACAGAATATTTTGTTGGGTTATTTGAAAGGATAGGATAAGTACTGCGAAGTAATATAGTTTATAGTATTGAATAGTATGTATAGTGCCAAAATTTCCAGATCTGCTCGCGAACGGGACTCTCCAGGAGAAATCAGTCTTTAATTCACTGCCCTGCACATTTTAATTTTCGTTATGTGAATAAGGTGGCACCTAGTGTTTCCAAATGGATTTTTCGTGGTGAACACGAATTTGAGTTAAAAAACTTCTGGGCTCAACAAAAAAATCACGTCAGGTTTTTGATAAAATAGGGGTGAAACGCCTAAAAACGGCGTTCTTAACCATTTTTGAAAAATTGTAGAGCTTAACCATGACGTGCTACAAACTTCGCTAATATCCGAAATGAAAGGCTGAAACAAGCCCTTTCCAATGAGCCCTATGTTCAATTAATCGCATGCGCCCTTAGAGTGGGCGGGGGGTGTTTGTGCCTAGGGCTGGAAGAAGAAAATGAAAACAGAAAATATTTTAACATACTGACACCCACGCCTAGGCATAATAAAATGGGCAGTGCTCTTAAAGGTTTTAAGGGTCGCTGATCACGAATATACAGTTTGGTTGCCTCCCGAGTAACAAGTTTCAAGCGAATAAGATAAAATTTGGAAAAAATGGTTCAACACGAAAAATCCATTCGGAAACACTAGGTGCCACCTTATTCGCAAAACTCATGTAGGGAAGTGTTAATTACGTCATACATGCCTCCATTTTTATGCAACATTTCTGTATATATTTCTGTCCATGAGTCTGGTATTTCCTCCTTTTCTAAAATGTTATTGAGAGGGGAACTCAGATATTCAATCCAGTTGATAGGAACAGTTTTAAGAAATTCCTATGAAATTACGCCAGGACCTGAACTTTTATGTGTCTTATATTTTTAAAGACTTTATAAAGTTTCTTTAGTTACGTGAGAATCAAAAGTTGGGTTCTTACATGCGTCCGAAACATCCAGAAGATACAAAGGGGAAACAAGGTAGTCACGAGGAGGATAGATTTATTGGAGGTAAGCATACCACCGCACCGCTCAAAATCAATGCAGTCCTCAGAAATGGGTCTAAATTGATGACTATTTATTACTTTCCAGAAGGTAAAAGAGTTTTTTGTCGATGAAAGTTAGCGTCAAATGAAAAATCTGAGCGTTTTTCTTCTTTGTCCGCTTAATATACGCATCCCAGGTAGAAGTACACCACCTGTCCAGTATTGGCCCAGTACAGCCTGCCGGTGTTCCAGTACTGGCTGACTGTACTGATCCAGGACTATTCCAGTACTGTCTTGAAATTCTTGATGGTACTGGCGTTCCAGCACTGGCGCAGTACTGACTGCCAGTACTGAGGCAGCGCCGGCAAACCACTGGCGTACTAAAATGCCGGCGGTTATCCCCAAACCGAAAAAATGCTGAAAAATAGTTATTGGTGATAATAATGCCCGTTTTCCATATTCTGACGATTTATAAAAGTCCGGTTTAAAATATGGGTGCGCAGCAGATTTCGGATTTGCTTTTTTTTCTGTGTATTTCACTCCAATAATTGTGTCTGGGTCACTGTGTGTTCCTGCATCTTCTGCAGACGAAATTTGTGAGCCAGCACCTGTGGACATGCGCGACTCTTCTCTAAAGAATTAAGGGCATGTGATACTTCGTCGTGTGGTCAATCGGATATAGTTCCCCCGACTTTTTTTCCACAAAAATGAAAATTTTTTAAAACTGAATTCGGAGATGTTATAAAATATCATGATGGACGTCCCAGGACTCTTTTTTGAGGGATAATAACAAAAAAAATTTATTGTGCTAAATAAAAATTTTATGCATTATTTTGAGGTTACGTCGTTTTCCATCTCTGCCTTTCCGATAGTTTAAAAATTGTCGATGAAATAAACTTTTTTAATTGCCTGCAAACAAAGGTTAGTTCCGGGAGATTAGTTTTATTTGTAAGTCCAAAATTTTTGGCCAAAAATATTGTGTAGTTTGAAAGTAACGCTCGGGAGAATTGTAACACACATAACCTCGAAATATACACACGTTGTTAGCAAAATCAAAATTTTTTGAAAAATAAACACAAAAAAAGTGTGCAGGGACACCGTTAACATGTTAGCTATCATTTCCCAGAATTAGACGACAAAATATTTCTTATCCTAGGAAAAAAGCCGGGGGAATCTAACACTGAAAAAATCGATACTAATTCCTAAGCGCTATGCAAATTAATCACATTTTGCAAAATTAAAACTTTTTTTAATTAACCTACAAAAAAAGTATGTGGGGACGTCTATTAGAATGTGCGCTATCATTTCCCAAATTTTCAAGACAAAGTATTTATTATTCTAGAAAAAAGGCCGGGGGAACCTAAAACTGGTAAAATCGACAATTTTCTAAGGATCACATACCCTTAAGTCAGCGTAAACTATTTCTTTAAAAGTTGAATTTTTGCGCATATTTGAAGAACCTTTCAGCCGTATCCCTGCATTAAAAATCAGATGTCCTACTCTCGTTAAAATTCGAGATTTCTTCCTCACTTAGGCCACTCTGACAACATTTTTTTATCTACTAATTTTCAGACTTTACACTACTTATAACTAGAATAAGCAAATTGTTTTTATACATCTATATCATCACCTCTGAAGTTACATTCGTCACAGATGTCTTTTGCGTTTACGGACACAATGAAATTTTGTATCGGTCAGGAAAAACAGCGTTGGTTGGTTCTCAAGTCTTTGTGCTGATTAGTTACTATTCTGGCGTATTTATTTAAATCGTATAATTGTTTATAAAGTAGAACTTAAAATGTTTCAAGTTAACTGATAAGTTTTTTTTACTTAAGTGTCATTTTTTGTTTTTAATCATTTTAGGTCATTCAGCCATTTTGCACAATAATATTAGATGTTAATTTTTTAAATCCTTGATTATTTTTCTTGAAAATAACTAGAAATTTACATTTTTTAAATTTTTTTCAGAAAAATTTGGTTCACTTTTGTCCTTATTTTTTTAAAGTTCTAATTTTACACCATTAGCACAGTACTGCCCCGATCGTGCAGTCAACCGTTAGCCAGTACTGGGAAAAATACCGCCTGTCTGTACTGGTGGGCACTACTGGGCCAATACTGCGCCGGTGGCGAACTCCGGGCCACTACCGACATTTCCACCTGGGATCATTTCCATTTTTTGGAATTTTTGGCGATAGTCTGAGTTAAATTATTAGCTATTTCATTAACTGATGGATTTTCTGAAAGGCTATTTCGTGAGGCGTCCTTGAGCTCAATGCATTATTTACTGTAAGTACGATCGGAAGGTAATTCTATGTACAGTCATTATAGATTAGATTCACTATTTGTTCTATACTGCTTAATATAATGCATTTGTTATACCTTCAATGCAATCCATCAAATTTTTCTCGCTTATATAATTCGCGTCCAAGTCGATTCCTTTGCTAAAAACATTTATACATTATCAGGGGCTATTTTGTTAGAGAGTTTGTTCAAATCTGAGACTCTGCAATTAACGCGTCCCCACCTACACACATAGCAATATTATTGAGTTTGAATGCAATAAAATTTATTATCTTATTTGACTCAATCAGGAAACGATCAATATCAGAAACTGGGTTGATTTATACACGCCCTTTGATAATATTAAATTATTTACGTCGTAATTTAATGAAAATTATACATTCATCACAAGTACATAGTTTTTCAACTTTATATCCACATGAATTAAATGCAATGAGTAATCTACCATATATGCTCTTCCTTTTTTCCCCGTCTTTGTTTTTTATATGTAGATAACATTGAGTCTTGCGGTTTGTGGTAGAGTCTCGTTAAATGGGGATGTTATAAGCCACGTTTCACTAACGCAAATTATATCGTGGGTTTCCATAATCAAGAGGAAATCCGAGAGATTATTCCACCCTCTGGCTTATCAGAAAAGAATTTTTGGCGAACATCATTTGTAGAGTCGCTATGCATTTTTAGTGGTTTATTTGCCTTTTGGAGATAATTGTGATAGTGTGAAAGAAGTAGGTTGAAGGAAACGACTGATAATATTTTCGAGTTATTTATTGTTAGGATTTTCTTACTTCTTTTCTAATGTGGTTTTCACTTCTTGAGTTTGTCTTCTCTTGTGGCTAATCGAGAAGATTTTTGAGCTACAGGAGTCGTCGCTACAAATATGATAGCTGCTTACATTTTCAAACTTATCTTACTATACATTGTTGAGATATTTCCGTATTTCAGCGAGGTCATAGCTGCCATTGTTCATGATTATTCGAGAAACCTTTAACGACTGCAATTTTTCCTTGATTTTAAAAAACTGCTTATATTCTTTTAGCATTTTGTGCTCGTATCGTCTGTTATCTCGCAGCTCTTCCGTTAAATCATTTGAAAATCCAAGTTTCATATAGCCGAAGTTCTTTGCCATTTCAAAAAGACTCGATGTACAATCCACAATTGCAAACGATCATAGTAAATCCCAGAGATATTATTTATATGAAGTTGGATAACAACGCTACAAACAATTGAAAATTAAATTTATCCGAAGCCAGATAATTTTTATCACGAGGCAGATAAACATTATCTATCGTCGGATAATTGTAGTTGTCAATTGTTTGCAACGTCTTTATCCAACTACAGATAAATAATATCTCTGGGATTTACTGTGATATGAATATTGGCTCTTGAGCTCTCCTGTTTGCGCAGTTTTCTTACAGACATAATGACAATGCCTGCTATGTTAACTTCTTTTTTGTCTAGAATTTTCAGAAGATGTGTGTTTTATTTTGAATAGAGGAATATTTTTGGTTCTTTCCTTGTTCAAAAATAGTGAGTTCTTGATTCACAATCACGAACTTTATTTTTAAGAGCTATATTTCTGCGCTTCAATTCACGATACTTACCTTAACATTTTTTTCTTTAACATCTTTATATCACTTTCCTGAATTCCTCGTTATTTTTCATTATTATTCACTGGCAATTTATGCGTATGAGCATACACAAGCTGCAGAGAGAGGAAGTTTCAAAAGTATAAACCACTAAATTATATTTGCAACTAATGAATTTGAGAAGAAATTTCACAACATTTTACGACGGTGGTAACCATTTCGGAAAAATATATGTTTTTTCTATAGTTTTTGAAACTTAAACTCCAAATATCTCAAAACACTTATCAACGCCGATTTTGATAAAATGCGTATTAAAAAAGAGCTTAGTATTTCTTGAATAGCGTTGAATAGCGTTAATAATATCTTAGAATATCTTTAAATGTCTATTATAGCTATTTAGGTCAGTAAACGATAAATTGAAGCAATGCAATTTTCTTGAAAAATAGTCTAGACACCTAATTGAACCAACTACCTATAATAGAGTCCTATATTACTACAATTTAGCGAAACTTGAACGAAATCGAAAAACATATGTTTTCGGTAGTGCGCTTATATATCAAATGGAATGCCCTATTTTTAAATTGACTTATCTCATTGAAACTGATTTCCTAAACGTACTGACTCTCTAAGATTTTCACTGCAGGATTCACATTTTTTTCCTCGCATTATTAGACACGCGAAACACTTCTTGCAGCAAAAAATGTAGATGATAGACCTAATATTTTTGGTGCTAGGCGTCAAAGGGCATAAATGTGTAAGTATTTGCATAGCAGCATACTGTCATCCAAACTAAAAAAATACGTAAGTCCAGTCTCACTCGAACTGGGAAAATCGAGAAAAGCTGTTTGCCCAAAGAACTCTAAACATCGAATACAATTTTGAATAATTAAGCTAAACTGTTTGGGTTAAAATGATATTCTTTTCATGCTTTGCAGTAAAGAATTGATTTTTACAACAATTTATATTAGAAAATGGACTTGCTAATTTTAGCTAATTGCGAAAAGTAAAAAATACAGGGCAAAAAGAACACAAAGTGACTTGCGGACGATGCCTTTGTCGAAGAGCTCGAGCGTAGCGTCGAAATACAACAAATCATAATTGGAGAAAAATGGATGTTTAAATAGAGATATTCAAAGCGTACGATTGTAGCACTTATCATGCTGATATTCATGCCAAACATCTACTATTTTTTGTAGATGTTAGGCATGAAAATATTGTTATGTTAAACTAAAACACATTCAGATGCTTAAATCGTCCGAGCGCATGCGCATCGTGCACTGTAATGTCACGACTATACAGGGTTGGCTATATTCGACGAAAATATTTGGCAACACTGTAACTTTTGACAGAGATGACAGATCAAGTAATGACGTAGCGCGTCTGAAGCATCAGTCTAAGGAGATTTTTTCCATGGAGCAGTACACTCCACGCGAACGCTCTCAGACTGTTGAAATTTACATTCAACAAAACAAGTCAATTGTGAAAACTCAACGTGCATGGAGTCTTCAGAACACTGGCCCGTACGACTGCGATATTTTCATCCGATCGCCTTGGTCACTTTTTATTTGGACGCTTGGGATTAGTAAGTGTCTCACCTGATGAAAATCTTTCATACAAACGATACAATGTAGTCGCAGAAGGCGCAGTTTTCACTTTATTTATTTTTCTTCATGCACGTTGAGTTTTCACAATTGACTTGTTTTGTTGAATGTAAATTTCAACAATCTGAGAGCGTTTGCGTGTAGTGTACTGCTCCATGGCAAAAATCTCCTTAGACTGATGCTTCAAACGCGCTACGTCATTACTCAAATCAAAAGTTACAGTGTTGCCAAATCTTTTCGTCGAATATGGCCAACCCTGTATTTGACGGCTATATATTTTGAATATTACAATTATGGAATATGACAGTTTTGCAACATTTCCAAAGAATAAAAATTAGCTATTCTTAAGGGGGCAATGGGGAATAAGCACTTGCAAAATTTTTTTTTTTATAGTAAAATATTTTTAAAATATTGTGTCAACATTTTAAGTCAATCGGAGCAGAACTGTTGAAGTTTTAGATTTAAAGCCGACCCTCCTCATAGACCGCAGCTGCGCTTGAAAATATAGGAACGTGCCCGAAGATAATGAAAAATACTATGAAATAATAGAATTTTTATTAATTTTCACTACACTTTCTACAATTGTGAAGTGTGCACAGTGTAATGGAAAAAAGAAGGAGCAGAAATCTTTAAAAAAATTAATTTTTATCTTCACTTTTTCAATGTTTAAAACTTTAAACGAGTTTTTCTCGAAACCAATTTTTAAAAGTCCGTTCCAGCGATTTTACAAAAATTACTGAATCGATCCTTTTCAAACTTGGTAAACTTTTTCTACATATAAAAATCCTCCCCCAACGATAATTTTGTTTAATTTTGTTATATTAACGTTGTTTTTCACTTAGAAAATGACGAAATTAGTCGCACAAATCGTATATTTTACTTCAAATGATCACAAAAATAAAAAAAGAATAAAAAATTCCTAAAAATAATCGTTGGGATTACGACTTTTTTCTATCCAAACGAGGGAACAATGATCTTAAGTTTCAGGTTATATTCCCGTTAATAAGAGATGAATAGAGAAAAATCAATATTTTCAGAGTTCAGCGTGAAAGTGAAGATTATTCTATTACTTTGAATGCGCGATTTTTCCATCTGTATAAAATTTCATTATAAAAATATGATATTTTCGAAACTTATTAATTTCTATTTCCATAGTGACCTTCGCATAGTTTCCTATTCCCCAAATGAGAACGTGTTCTCAATATATTTAATTTATTCTAATTGTATACCGATAGGCTCACCTCACAGAGATGTCTTGTATTCCGCAAAAGTGTTCATATTCATCAATTTAAGTCTGCCTCTCTAGAGTTAAAATTAGTTTAATTCACATATTTTACATTAATACATTAATACTTTATTTAACACGTTGAAATAAATTATTAATATATAAATAAATATAAATTTGAATATTTTCCTAATTTCTTAGTCATAAAACGATTTAATAATAAAAATTAGGTTAAATAAATGCTTCCGTTAAATCTTAGAAAGTTGATTGAAAGGAATAGGTTTTACAGTTTTTCTTTTCCCGTTTTGGAGGATTTTTAGACGGAGGAAAAATCGCGTATTCATAGGAATACAAGTTCCTAATTCTTCTGAATTTAACGCTTATTACCAGGTTGACTCTGACTAATTTGGCAAAATGATTATAAATTTAAAGTAAAATTTAAGTATAAGTAACTTAAAATAGATAGAATTTTACATACAGATTACAGAGCATTCGTTCTCCGATTACTAACCTCTGTTTTTATTTTGAATTAAAAATATTGAACATAACCTCAACTTGACTGAATGTATCATCTGATTGACATTTTATACCCTTTATCTGTTTTTCGTTCATGCATGAACATTAAAGTTAATTTAAAATGAACAAATAAGTTATAAAGTAATTGCTTAAATCTCCATCAATAAGGAAACTCCTCAAATATATTTATAGTCGTTATTTGACATAACTTTTCAATAACTACAGATGCTAAATTTGAACATCTAGATCGTTGTCCTATAGTTAAACATAAAATATGTTAACCCTGATCATCTAGATGTTACGTTTGAACATCCATTTTTCTCCGCGCACGTAAGGGACACTGTATTCAGCGTCCCTTACTTACATGAACAATCGTCGCCAGCGTATTCGCCAGCGTACCCGATATGACTGTTGGCGCTCGAAGCGGCAGCAAACGAAAATTCTCGTTATATAGAAATTCAAATAATGGGTACACTGTTTGAAGGCGTACACTGAATAGCGTTTGAATGTGTACACTGGTTTAGCGCGCCTAGGGCGCGCGACTGTTGATTCTCGCGCTTCGCGCTCCTTAATGTATTTATCTCCCGCTCCGCACTCTATAATGTATTTACCTCGCGCTCCGCGCTCGGTCTTTGTATATTCTTTACACTTGTGCACAGATTTTTTTAAACTAAAAGTCAAAACATCGATAACAGTGATTTGGTGATAGTGACTTATTTTTTGTTAAAGCTCCTTTGGCGCTAACGAATACATTCTCATCACGTATCTCGTGCTTCGCACTTGAATTTGTACCTCAACTTGTATATCATTTAAATAAATGTATATTATTACAATTCATAACATGCATTGATATTAAAACAGACTCAGTTTCATTGTCTATTTAAAAAAAACGCATTCTTTAAAAAACTTTGTTATTAAACATTTTACTGCAACATCTGCCGGTTTTCCAAAAACTGAATTTACTCATTTCCAATTTTATTTTTATGATTTAAACGTAGCACATACGGTCGAAACATCAGCCTTACCTTTTTCAACTTCTAAATTAAATACCTACCTCAGTGACCAACAAAACTTCGATTAATGAGGGTTTGGG
>NC_046663.1:111778072-111794808 GCF_010883055.1 Belonocnema kinseyi
TGAGAGGCGGTTAGTTTCAACCAAGAGTCATAGCTGGTTAGTGTTTTATGCTGTGAATTTCAAACAACCTTCAGGAGCGTTGTGTTAGATGGAAGTTTATATGATCTTAGTTCACATCCCCGGCCCACAGTGGGTAAAACATATCATTTTTGGTTCAAAATAACGTACAGCCCACAAATATTAAGCGATTTGAACAGAAAACATTTGAAAAAAGCTGTTAAGATTTCTAAGAGAGTTGTCGAGCCTGATTTTTCAATTAGGTTTTCAATCTTTTTATAAATAAACAAACAAATATGACGAAAAAGTGGCCATTTTATCTATTTGACGTTCACAGTGCTTGTCAATAACAGGAAAAGTGTTGAAATCGCCTAAGTTTCGTGAAACAATATTAGCTGAAGATGTTCCAATATTATATATATTATTAAAGAACGAAATTTTTAATAAACAAATTATTTGTTGAAAAAATATTTTTTATGATATTCCATAATCATACGTTTTTTCTAGTTATATTGCAAGAGACATTTTATGAACTAATGCAGTAATCAGGCACTTGTCGACAGAAAAATTAGTTTTTTTTTCGATGTATATTTTTTTAAATTCGGAACTTTATGATATTCGCAGCAAAATTCATCATTTTTTTATTAATCTTATGATCTTTTAAACAAATTCAATAATAAATGCATTATTCGGACATTTGTCGGCAGAAAAAATCGCTTTTTTTCAATTCCAGTCTTTTCAAATGGGAAGTTGATATGAATTTCAGCAACATTCATAATAAGTTGTTGAATTTTATTATTTCTTTAAACAAAAAACTACAGAAAAATTCGTTTTTTTCTATGTCAACAGTTTGAATTAGGATATCGAAAAAAAAAATTTCCATCGACAGAGGCTCGAATAATGCATTCGTTCATTAAATTTGTTTTAAAAGAAAAATATAAAATTTATCAACTCACTATGAAATTCGCTGAAATCATCATGAACTTCCCAATTAAAATGAATGAATTCGAAAAAAAAACTAATTTTTCCGTCCACAGATACCCGAATAATGCATTAATCAAGCATTTGTCTACAGAAAAATTAGTTTTTTTCTACAATGTCAACAGCTTTAATTGGGATATCCAAAAAAATAAATTTTCCATCGACAGATGCTCGAATAATGCATTTGTTTATTAAATTTGTTTTTAAAAATATATAAAATTTATCAATCCATTATGAATTTCGCTGAAATTATCATGAACTTCCAAATTAAAACGACTGAAATCGAAAAAAAACGAATGTTTTCATCCACAGATGCTCGAATAATGCATTTGTTCATTAAATTTGTTTTTAAAAATCATAAAATGTGTCAACTCATTATGAATGTTGCCGACTTTATTATGAAGATCCTAGTTAAAAGTCTGATAGCGAAACAAAAAAGAATTGTTCCGTCGATAGATGCCCTAATAATGCATTTTTTTATTAAATTTGTTCTTAAAAAATCATAAGATTAATCAAAAAATTATGAATTTTGCTAAAATTATCATAAATTTCCGAATTGAAAAAAATGAAATAGAAAAAAACGAATATTTCTGTTGAAAAATGCCTGATTACTGCATTTGTACATTAAATTTGTTTATAATATAAACAATTATAATCAGAAGAGAAATCTTTTTATATAGTATTGTTTCGATTCTAATTTCTTGCAGCATAACTTGAAAAAATGTGTATTTATGGAAAATTGTAGAAAACATTTTTTCAACAAATAGTTTGTTGATAAAAAAATTTTTTGTATATTGTCTAATATTGGAATATCCTTAATTACTGCTATTTTGTGCAACTCATGCGATTTCAACCATTATCCTGTTATTGACGAGCACCGGGAACGTCAAATAGAAAAAAGGTCATTCTTTCGTCATATTTGTTGATTAATAAAAAAATTGAAAACCTAATTCAAAAATCAGGGTGAAAAACAATCTAAGATATCTTATTAGCTTTTTTAAATTTTTTTGTCGAAATTGGTGAATATCTGTGGGCTGTACATTATTCTGAACCAAAGAAGTCATTTTTCTTCCCAATGTGCGGCACTCCTTTCAGTCCGAAACCAAAAACTCTTTTTTTTTAATAACCTTGTAGGGCATTGGAAAAGAAACATTTTCCTCTTCTTGACTTTTTTTCATATCGTGCATTATTTGGCTTAAAATATTGATTTTCGTGTGTTTTTTGAAATTTTGTGAATGCTATAACTCTGGTAAATTTTGGTTTTATAAAAAAAAGTCATTAGGATAAATTCTTCGTCTAATTGAATACTATGAATATCCGTGCAGACAATTTTTGTATTTAAAAAAAAAGTGGTCTCAAAAATTTTCAAAATACGTTCACTTTTTGAATTTTCACCCAAAATGGCTGGCTAACAAACTTGACCTTTATTTTAGGACACTAAAAGAGTATATCAAAGGCCAATCCAATCTGTCAATTCTCTCGAAATTTATCGTGCTACAAAATAAAAATCTACAGGGAGACACACACACACAGAAAGACACATTCGTAAAAACCTGTTTTTCGGATTCAGGGGGTCTCAAAACGTGGACATTTGACAAAAACGGGGGGGGGGGGGCAAATTTTACTCAAATCTAATACCTTCTCTTGATGAGAATGTAAAAAAGCGAAAGCAGATATTTACTATTTCAAAAGTTCTAGTCCGGAAAGAAATTTTAAAATAGGCACACGGTAATCATAAGTTTTCAAATGCACATAAATTCTTTAGGCTGGTGTAAACATAACCTCAATATGGTTATTTACATTGACAGCTCATTATGAATATTATAATAAAAACTGGATTTGAGCTACCCTACCGAAAGAAATCTCTAAGTGTTCTTTAGCGAAATAGCCTGGCCCATTTGAGTCTAGAAACAATGTCGATTTGAAAAAAAAAATAGTCTCGGAGATAGTTTCAGAGATTTGGGTCCTTTTCAAGATCCTTTTAGTGGTCCTTTTGAGAGTGGTGCGACGGTAATATAATGTTCCTTTTGTATTCGTCACGTACCGGGCGGGCAGAGTTATTTACGGTAGTTGGTCGTGGCTAATCCGCTCTCCCTTTTTAAATTTCTCTTCAAATTATTAACACTTTTTTTAATTGATGAATTTTCTTATCATACTTATTTATAATTATAACTTATATACTGATATACAATTTTTTAGTTAAATTCAAAAATGTTGTCTTTTTTGGCGTATCTCATTCCATTTACGAGAAAGGTTCTATTAATTCCAATTTTAAGCATTAAAAAAAAAGTTAGATATCTGAAGTCATCGAAACCCGTAGATTCCGAATTATTATGTTTTAGGCTGTTAACTATGAAATTAAAAAAAATCTACTTCTAAATTTTAATCCGAAAGCTTAACAAAGGACCCTTGAGTGTCGGCTACTCTATTGAGATAGCCTCTCTGCTTGTTATTTATGATCGTATTCTTATTTCAATTTCGGAAAGGATATTTTAAAGCCTTCAGATCATTTGAACGAGCTTCCTGGACCTTCTACACCGCTCTTCTCATTTTCCTGTTATGGGACAACCATGAATGAAGATCGCAAGTACCAAGTTTTGAAATTAATATTTCCTCATCCGGATCTTGCGAAATTCGGCCGTGGGCGAATATTGGCAGTTGGTTTATTAGCCATGCTTGAGCCATTTTTCATGACCATGGGACGAACATGGGAGGACCTTGGGTGAATATTGACCCAATCTTAAACACGCTTACCCGACACTTATCTCATGCTTACCCCGCAATTATCCCATGCTGAGCAATGTTGAGCCAATGTTCACCCATTGAACCTTTTCCACGCGGGACGACTCCACTGCCGAGTGATTCAGCTCTGGTTCTGTTTGATACAGATCTCAGTCATTTTTAGTAAATTTTTTTGAAAAGCTGTTTTAAATTTAAAATGTTTTTAAATTCAGTAATACTGTACAAAATAGTGAAAACGGTATTTATAAAACGTTTGAATTTTAAACATTTTCCAATAAAGTTGTTATAATTAAGCAATGACTTTTGTTCACAGCCAATCATTTTGATTATTATTTCAAGTAATCAGTAGAATAAACAATATATTTGTCTAGAAGTCGTCAATGTGGTTTTCATCGATAATATGTAGGTTATGTTATTCCATTCGCCAATGCTCCAGGATTCACAAACATGCGGTAGAAAATAATTGAAAACGAAGTAACCCGTGCAGAAAATTCAGCGGGGCGCCCATCGGGCCCCGACCAAGCCACGACCGGGAAAAACGTGGGCCCGATAGGTTAATCTATCTAGCGCCAGACCGTAAATGAAACGCTCTACCCGACAGGGCCCAGATCTGGGCATCCAAAATTGGAGCCCGATCTGTCTAATATATGGCCCCTTTAATTTCTCATTTCTTTCATTATCCGTGCATAAATTTTTCTGTGGCACAGGCCGGGCCCCGATCGGGAAAAATGTGGGCCCGATAGGGTAATCTATCTAGCGCCAGACCGTAAATGAGACGCCCTACCCGACCGGGCCCAGATCTGGGGATTCAAAATGTGGACCCGATCTGGCCCCTTTAATTTTTCATTTCTAAAAATTGGTAAAATTTCAAAAGTTTTTATATTAATATTTTTTGAACTTTGCATTTTATAAAGCTTCAATTTTTCAATATTCTTTATTATATGTCATTATAAATTATATCTCATTTTCAATATACTACACTACATTTTCTCTTTGTATTGGTTGGATTTATCGATAAGAGTTTTCATTTTGAAGAAAACTATTATGCTTTGACAAACAATGTTCAAATTTAGAGCTATTTTACACACATACACACACATACACACACACACACACACACACAAAAATTTGAATGATAAATATTTTTTAATCTTCTTAATATTCTTTTGGAATGATTTTTGTTTGACTAATGCACATGAGACACGTGGAGTGAGATTTAAAAAGTGAGGTTATGTTCGAGAAAATATAAAGAGCATTTCATCTTTAATGTTACTTATTCGGAAATTTATACATTTGGTATAAGGTTATCTCTATTTTTACAATATCAGCACCAAAAGACAAAGTTCTAAAAAGCTGGAAAACATTTTTTTATTCACATAAATAGTAAATGCGCTCAAAATGACGACGCTTTCTCGAATATTTTGCTGGAAATCTACAGAAGCTAAACATAAATTTTGATGTTGATTCTAGCGAATTAAAGCTTACCTTTGCCTTAATTGCGGATATAAGAAATCTCACCAAGAATTCTGTTATTGCGAACTCACAATCTACTATTTGCTTTTGGCATTTTAAGTTATATGAAAGAAAAACAATATCACGACGATAACAGAAAACTTGACATAATCTTGTCTAACCTAACTCGATCCGACTTGGTTCTGACGCGAGCCACACCGTCTGCCCCCATGCGGCAACATGTGGAAAATCCGATCGGGCTCAGATCGGAACTCGGGAATAATTTGGGCAATTTCTGCACGGGTATAAGATTAATTAGATTTATTTTTGATTATAAAAAAAAAAACATTGCAAGCACTTCACACGCGGAACGAACACATATCGAACATTAACCTCCAATTCACGAAACAAGACGTGTTCATGCGTAATCACTTGGTAACTATAACTCACATGATGGTTGAATCATGTGCCGATCACATATTTTGAAATATTTAGTATCAGGGTTATAAAGATACACATACAATACCTTAATTATTGAAAAGGTTTGTAAAATTTAATTTCTAAATATAATGGATCATACTGAAAACCGAAATCTTTCCTTATTTCATACTGATTTCAATTATTATTTTGCACATGTATGTTTGCAGCCCTGATTCTAAACTTCGCGACTGGAGTTGGAGCAGTCTAGCTGTAAAATTGAAAAAATAACAAATTTGGTTTTTTAAATTATATTCTCCTTTAATATTGCACAGAATTGTATAATATTTTACCAGATGACGCAAAATAATCTATTAATTCATGCAAACATAAAAACTAAATATCGTCACAAAATGACTTAGAGCGATATACGTACGAACATAACGCTAGTTGGAGCTGCATGTGGACTGAATTAGAATTTGAGCTCTGCAGGGGAGTCGTCGAGAAGCCACAGCGATTTTAACGGGCTTGTTGGCCAAATCGTTCTCATAGGCAAATAAATGTATGCCTCTTTTATTTAAATAAAAAAGATATGTTTAGAACTCGTGCTGAGGCTTCAAAGTTACCTGATTTAAAGTATAAAAGTCCTAACACGAACTACAGGTTTAACCCACAGAGCATCTATAGATTTATTAACTAATTATTGTGTCAAAATTTGTCAAGTGGGCCACTTTTTTGGTATGGGTTTTGATTTTTTTCAGGAATGCGTGATAAGTTAGAGTTTTACATAAATAAAAAGGCGCTAAAACATTTTTGCAAAATTTGCATTTTTTGAGTCGTTATAGTTATGTAACTTTTTTAGCATTATTCTTGTAATTAATTTTTTTCTCCCGATCGGTACAAACAATCGCTATAATTTTTGGCATGTTTCTTTTAAATATGTTCATTTTATAAAATAAAAATCGTTTTACCATTAGTGCATAAATATTGATGAAATTAGCAACAATGTGTATAAATAAATAGAATTCGTTCTTACTTCTCAATTGATTTTAATGCTTTAGTTGACTAATTACAATAGCTCGTTTAATTACAAAGATTTTTATATAAAAAAAATTAGGGAACTCGTATATCATCAAAAGTTGTGCGTGTTTTCGTGTTGACGTTCGATATTTACGACGTTGAAGTTTGCTACAGATGTGGATTTCAAAGTTGTGTAATCAATTTAAAAAAAACTACAAGTCATAGTAAAACAGTAAAAACACCTCTGGATTCGTCTCGGAAATATCTAGATGTGCATTTTTTTGTTTTTTTGTAAACACATTTTTTAAACAATTAGAGTATTTGTTGTTCAGCTCACTGTTGCTCTGTGCCCGTAAATATGGATTTCAAATTAACAAACTAAGAGCAATGTCAAAAAAGTAAAAACACCTCTGGATTCGTCTCGGAAATATCTCGGTGTGCATTTTTTGTTTTTGTTTGTTTAAACAATTTGTTAAACAATTACGCCATCTGTTATCTTTTTGCAATGTTATAAACAGGAATGCAATGGTACACTTGGTTTTTCGATCCGACGCATGCTTTGTTTATAACAATTGCAGAAACACAACAAATGGCGTAATTGTTTAAGAAATTGTTTAAACAAAAAATGAAAATGCACACCAAGATATTTCCGAGACGAATCCGGAGGTGTTTTTACTTTTTTGACATGACTCTTAGTTTTTTTACTTTGAAATCCATATCTACGGGCACGGAGCAACAGTGCGCTGAACAACAAATGCTTTAATTATTTAAAAAATGAGTTTACAAAAAAACAAAAAAATGTGCATTTAGATATTTCCGAGACGAATCCAGAGGTGTTTTTACTGTTTTACTATGACTTGTAGTTTTTTTTAAATTGATTACACAACTTTGAAATCCACATCTGTAGCAAACTTCAACGTCGTAAATATCGAACGTCAACACGAAAACACGCACAACTTTTGATGATATACGAGTTCCCTAATTTTTTTTACCAAAATCTTCGTAATTAAACGAGCTATCGTAATTATTCAACTAAAGCATTGAAATCAATTGAGAAGTTAGAACGAATTCTATTTGTTTATAAAAATTGTTGCTAATTTCATCAATATTTATGCAACAATTGTAAAATGGTTTTTATTGTATAGAATGAACATATTTAACAAAACATGCCAAAAATTATGGCGATTGTTTGTACCGATCGGGAAAAAAAAATTAATTACGAGAACAATGCTAAAAAAGCACAACGTGTGATTGAAACCGACAAATGTGTTTTAGGTTTCCTTACACGGGGAAAAAGGTATCGCACAATGATATCGCAAAACCTCTGTATTGATATAAAGTGCAATATGATAACGTACAAGCAGGTTCCGGAACTTTGTACGATATTATAATGCACTACCATCGCTTGGCCTCTAATAGAACCCTCGTAAAAATAATATAATAAAATAATAATATAATGTAAAATCTTGCAATGAACAATATCGCGATTTTGCGCTATTATAATGCGATAATTACGGTATATAGCGCAGGAATTACGGTATATATTGCAATCCTTGCGATATCGTTTTCTATGTGTACTTATATTCTAGCTAAACTGTAAAAGTGAAATATATTTCTTATATTTTTGCATGAAGCATATAATTATTAACATTGTTTGAAAATGTATGTGGTAAGGATGCGAAAAGGATGCATCGCGGAATCGTCAAACAAAAATCGGCCTTGTTTAAAATAATAAGATTTTCCGTTTCAGTTAAAGATCAATGACAAAGAATGTCACAAATACTGGGAGTTGCACAGAAAGGAGTCCGTACAACATTGAAGATATTCGCTGAAACCAAATCGTTTCCCGACAAGAAACGCTCGGGCCGACCCAGAAAGACGACAAAAAGTGATAATAGAGTTATATAAGTGTTAAGTAAACGGTCCAGACTCAAAACAGTGCCAGATATCAAAGCTGAGATCAATCAAACGCTACCGAAGCCGATCTCCGATACAACGGTCACACGTCGGTTGCATAATGTCGGTTTGTATGGACGGGTCGCTGCCAAAAAACCGTTTCTGCGATCGGTTAACGTCCGTAAATGACTCCAATGGGCCAAAGAACACAAGAATTGGGCTATCGAACAATGGAAACTGGTGTTATGGACCGATGAGTCCAAATTTGAAATTTTCGGTAGCAAACGGCGAATGTACTGCCGCAAAAAATCTAATGAACGGCACGCACCTCAATGTGTAAAGCCAACAGTTAAGTTTGGCGGTGGTAGTGTGATGGTATGGGGTTGTTTCTGCTACGCTGGTGTCGGCACCTTGGTAAAAATCGACGGAAAAAAGCGGAAAGAAGACTATCACCGGATACTTCAGCAAAGTGCTATTCCAACTGGCATCGATTTGATAGGAGAGGGGTTTGTATTTCAGCAAGATAACGACCCTAAACATACATCAGAACTTCGTACGAACTATTTAAGATCGAAAGAAGCTGCACGCAACTCTTAAATTCATGGAATGGCCACCACAATCGCCGGATTCATATCCAATCGAACTGTTGTGGAATGAGATGGACAGAGAAGTGCGGAAACTGCATCTAACCAGCGAATCTCACTTGTAGCAATGTCTTCAGAGGGCTTGGCAACTATTGCGATCAGAAAGACTTCAGAAATTGGTGGAAAGAATGCCCAGAATTTGTAGGGCAATCATCAAATCGAAATTCCAACATATTGATGAAAAACGACTGAATTGATTTTCTCATTTTTTTCCAGAAAAAAACTCAAGAATATCACAAGTAAAAGTTTAGTACTTATTAATAAAATGTAATTCTAAAGAAATACGTTGTATGAAACTGTCTGTTAACGATAATTAAAGCGATAAATACAACGAAAAACGATTTTTCTAAAGGAGTCCAAACTTTTGCAGGGCAGTGTATATTTTAGAAATACAACTGATAAAATCGTCGAAAAATGTTCGCAACATCTTTCCCTTGGCAAGCTTATTTAAGAGAACTTGAAAAAAAAAAGAAATTTTAATTTCAACGGCTAATTGGAATAATAAATTGATTCACTATTATGAAATATACTGTTTGATAATTAATGTTTAATTATTTAGAAATAATACTTATAATTACATCTTTTTCATTATTTTGGAAATGAATATAATTATATCAATATAAAAACATTATTCCCTTTAACTAATTTGGTACCAATTGGTGCAACTGTTTAACTCGAGCTTTAACATTTTGATTAAAGTTCTGTAGACGATAACTCATGTCCAATATCAGCATTTTTTAAAACCTTTTTGCGTTTGAAATTCTGTTTCAATCTCTTCATAGCCTCTACTCGAACTTACTCGACTTTTTTTTTGATTTTTCAAACTTACCCAATTGAAACATTTTGCTTTAAAATATTCTACTTATTTTCAAAATTTACGAAATTTAGTTAATTTTTCTAAACAAAATGTAAAAACATTGTCCTAGAACCCTAAAGAATTGCTTTCATTTTATTGAAATCTTAAAAAAACAAAATAATCTAAATTTATTTTTAAAAAATATAAAGTAAAACTAGGTTCATTACTTCAATGAAAATAATCATTTGAGGCTTTTCATGTTTTTCAGTATTTAATTAATTGTTAGCTAATTAATTTTTTTCAAAATATTATTAAAATATTGAATATTGAAAAACATTGAAATATTAAAAAGGACTGCGAGGGATTTCAGAGAATTTGAAGATTTACACATTTTTTAAAGGATTTTAAAAAGATTTTATAAGATTTCAGAGGATTTCAATAACTGTCAGGAATTTTACGGATTTTCAATAAGGTATTTTAATCAATTTTCCTGGATATCAAAGGACTTCATAGGGCTTCAAATATTTCGAGATATTCCGAGGAATATCATCCGATGGCATGTAATTTCACGGGATTTCAACGGATTTTATATTTATTGCATTTAAGGTATTTATTTAAGATAATTGAGGAATTTCAAAGGATTTTAAAGAACTTTAAAAGTTTTTAATGTATTGGAAGCGTATTTTAAAATATTTCCAACAATTTCCAAGCGTTTAAAAAATTTAATAATATTTTAAAAGATTTCAAAGGATTTTAAACATTTTAGGGTATTTCGAAGGATTGTAAGGAATTTTTAAGCGATTAACAAAATTTGAAGGAATTTCCGAGGAGTCTAATAATTTTAAGTTAAATTAATTAAAGAGTTTTTAATTTTTTTCAATTTTGAGTACTATGTTTTTGTAATTAATATCAAAAGAATGATAAATTCTTGATGGTGATAGTATCCACACAATTCATACGAATGCTTGTTTTTCTATAGTGAAATTTGAAAACTGGCAACCTCCAAAACTAAGTTCAAATTTAATGCATAGAAAACTAAATATTTAAAAATCGAGAAACCTTAAAAATATATATTTGCAAATTAAGCTTTCGAAACTAAGAAACTTTTGTTTTAAGGTTTAAAAAATTAAAATTTTTCAGAATTGCGCATTCTAAATTATAATATTAAATTCAAATTACAGAAATTGTTAAGATGATAAAAATTATTAAGAGGTATCATATCATTTAGTATCGAATGACATTTAAAATGATTGGATTGGAACACATTCAATGTTGAACAATTTTAAAGATTGTAATCATGCAAAGTTTATTTATTTTAAAAAACGTGGGAAATTATAGGTTTTCTAATCAAAAGCTTCCCAAATAATAAATATAGGGCTAATGGAACGTAAGCTCTAGTAAGCTGTCAAAGTGACAATTGGAAAATGTGACTGAATAAATTTGAAGCTTATTATAAATAATATTTTGCAAACATTGAAATATTAGTATTTTTTATAATTTTTCTCCTTTTTTCTGTGAAAAATAAAAAAGTGAAGAGAAGTAAAAAAAATCAGTAAAGCATACATTAGTCATCTGAATGCTCGTCTTGGAGACAACTTTCCATAATAGAACACATTTGCAACGCACACGTGATACAGGCATCTGAAGTCAATACTTCGATAGGAATGTTATGAAAAATAGTATACGTGACATGGGAATATGTAATGATTTCAACAAGTATGAAGTTGGTTGCCTGAGCGACATGAGGGCAGATATCTAGTGCAATTAAAAATTAGTGCAGTCGAAATCGTTGTCTTTCTCCCCTTGCCACGCAGTGTACTATTTTTCGCACCCGTTATCCATTTTTCAATAGATCATAGTCTTTTATATTAATAATTGTTTCTACCTAAAATAATTTTAAAAAATATATCAATATCTTTGTTTAAAATCACAATTTTTTCAGGGAGGACGAAGGTTTCATCAAGGAGGAAGAAAAGCCGCTACCGTCGCACGAGTTCCAGAGGAAGATTTGGTTACTGTTCGAGTATCCTGAGAGCTCGCAAGGGGCGAGAGTTGTTGCCATCATTTCCGTGTTCGTGATTCTTCTCTCGATTGTAATTTTTTGTCTGGAAACACTTCCTGAATTTAAGCATTATAAAGTGTTCAACACCACGACGAACGGTACGAAAATCGAGGAGGACGAAGTGCCGGACATTACGGACCCGTTCTTCCTAATAGAAACTATTTGTATAATCTGGTTCACATTCGAGTTATCGGTGCGCTTCCTCGCCTGTCCAAATAAGCTAAACTTCTTCCGTGACGTTATGAACATCATCGATATCATCGCCATCATTCCGTACTTCATCACATTAGCCACTGTTGTGGCCGAGGAGGAGGACACGCTGCATCTCCCGAAGGCTCCGGTTAGCCCGCAAGACAAAAGCACCAATCAAGCGATGTCCCTCGCGATTCTCAGGGTGATCAGGCTGGTCAGAGTATTCCGAATATTTAAACTCTCCAGGCATAGTAAAGGTCTTCAAATTCTCGGCCGAACTCTAAAGGCATCCATGCGAGAGCTCGGTCTGCTCATTTTTTTCCTTTTCATTGGTAAGTCCACTTTACATACATTCTTCTTTTACAAATCTAATTTCTATCTCTACTATTACTAGTATTCCTAATGTTATTATTAATATCATACTTAATAGACTTATAATAGGTATAGCCAATTCTAAACAGGTTAATTCATCCTTTCATAGTATATTTTCGATAGATGATATCTTTTGATATTTCACGCGCAACACGAATCCGGCATTTAAAATGGTCTATTAGCCGGGTGAAAATGTTTTATCATAATGAAATTAAATAAATTAGAAAATAAAGTATAATGAAGTACAAATTATTATATTTTGTAAAGGGGATTGAATTTTAGCGGACAATTATAGTTTTGTACACGAAAATCGACTAAAATGTACTTTTTTTGCTGGATATCGGACCTTTTTAGAAAATTTTACAACAAATTCTTTTATAAATTGGTTTTTGTTTCAGTAGTCATTACCCTCTTTTAGATATACGCAATTTAGAATTTAACAAACATACGTTCTTGAAAGCCTTTTTGATATTTTATGATTGTATACAATACCTAAAACTCTCCAAAATATTTCATTCATTCTTGAAAACGTTTTTAATAAAATAATTTTTAAATAATATACTTAAAACTAAGCCATTTTTATTAGAAAGCGAAAATCGGAAATGTTTCAGAATCATCAATTTCAACTTAAATGATGTGTTGTTAGTGCTTGTGGTTCCAAATGAAAAATTATATGTTTGGAAAATTTTCAATTGAAATAGTTTAAATTGTATATGATCAATTCCATGTTCAATCATCTAAAGGATTTCTCTTAGGCGTTAAAAGAAAAACCCTAAAATAATTTTTGAAAAAATTTAAAAACTTATGAGATGTTCAAAATTAAACATTTTGGTCCTTTTTTCTTAAGCTTTTATACCTTTGGTGATTTCAATGATATTTTTGTGCATTTATTTATTTATAATATGGTGCAGTTTTGAACAAAAAATATTTTGCACATAACATTTTTGAAACTTCTCAGATATTTCAAAAACTAATTCAAGGGACATACTGCATACAGGCGTAAGTGCCAGAACCCGAATTTTACAGAACTAAAAAACTGTACAACTTTTACGCAAATAGTTTTAAACAACAAAATGCAAAAACTTTTCGAGGTACTATTAGGCTTTATCGAATCATGAAACGAACATCCTGAAAGAAGCATCCTTCTCCGAGAAAACCTTTGTCATAGGTACAGCGTGTCCCCATAAACTCTGATTTTTATACATGATAAGTTGCGTAATTGTTTTATTTTTCAATTTAAGAAAAAGCAAGAAAGTTCTTTTGAGGTGTTGGTTAGCTTCATTGAATCGCAAAAAAGCACTTTAAAAAAGATAAACATGTGCCAGAAAGCCCTGGTAAAAGATCGCTGAGCCCCATAAAGCTTCAATTTTGACACATAAAAAGTTTCGTAACTGTTTAAATGTTTAATTTAAGAGAAAAGCAAGAAAGTAATTTTAAGCTATTGATTAGCTCTATTGAATCGCAAAATAGCGCTTTGAAAAAGTTAACCACCATGTGCGAGAAAGCCTTAGCCGAAGACCGGCGAGCACCAGAAAGCTTCAATTTTGACACATAAAAGTTGCGTAACTGTTAAATTGTTCAATTTAAGAGAAAAATAAAAAAAGTTGTTTTGAGCTATTGGTTAACTCTTTTGAATTGCGAAACGAGCACTTTAAAGATAACAATGTGCGAGCAAGCCCTGCTCAAAGATCAGCGCTCATCAGAAAGTTTTAATTTTTACGCATAAAAAGTAACTTTTGCCACAATTATTTCTCTCCAAGAAATCATCATTTTTTATCGACAAACTTCAAAAGACCAGAATCGACACGTGCTCTGAAAATCAATAATGCCGCGGTTACACCACACTATGAAGCATGGCACTTATGCCAGCAAGCATCGGGGTACTTTCGACCGTATTCACTGACTTCTTTTCTTATACCTACTGTCGGGTCGAAGTGGACCAAAATCTTCTACAGGGATACGAGTTTTTTGAAAAAAACGACTTTTTACACACAGCAATTTTTTATATCGATAGCTTACAATGTCCTCTACAAGTCCTGTGAATATAAAAATGGGATCTCCCTTAGTTTTTGAAAAATAATTAAAGATGTACACTGAAGCCATGCGCACAATGTGAAAAACCATGTAAACAATAGACGAATAATAAAAGAAAATTATAATCGTAAACACGAATTTCTCCTTTTTATTACATAAATGGCACATCGAGTGTTTTTACCAGACGTGTTCAAACATGTCCCGCGGAGCGGGTATTGAATATTTTTTCACAAAAAATTGGTTAATGTAGTTCAAGATATCGTTTTTAAAATAAAATCAGGTTTATAGTCATTAGTTTAATTTTAGTTAGTTAAAAACGTTTTTGAAGAAAAAGAACGACAAAAAGTGAGTTTTTTAATTTAAAAATTCATAGCTTACGTAATTTTCAATACTTTCCCCTAAAACTATCGATTTATGCTCTTGAGATACTACACATTAAGAACAAAATTGCATGCGATTGAAAGCGTGATTGTAGGCGTGCATTTTTACATTCTCATCAGAGAATGCATTAGATTTGTGTGAAATTTGACCCCCCCCTCCTCAGTTTTTGTCAGATGTCCACGTTTTAAGACCCCCTAAATCCGAAAAACAGGTTTTTATGAATGTGTCTGTCTGTATGTCTGTCTGTAAACTCGATAACTTTGGAACAAATTAAGCTATCAGATTGCCCTAATTATCCTAATCCAGATTATCCTAATGACTTTTTAAAAAAATCAAAAATTACCAGAGTTATAGCATTTACAAAGTTCCAAAAAACACGAAAATGAACATTTTATGCCAAATAACGCGCGATATGAAAAAGTCAAGAATAACTTTTGTCACGATAACTTTTGAAAAAAATTAATCTATTATATTGGCTTTTGGTACACTCTTTTAGTGTCCTTAGCTAAATGCCAAGTTCGTTAGGCAGACATTATGGACAAAAATACTAAAAGTGAACCCATTTTGAGAATTTTTGATTGCACATTTTTCATGATTCAAAAATTCTGTGTACAGTTGTTCATAGTACTTGAAAAGAAAAATGTTACTTTTCGATAGCCCTACAAGATTATTGCATCAACTTTTTTCAATTTTTTCGAAAAATTCAAATTTTAAACGCACGAAAACTAATTAAAAATCAAAAATTGCATTTTGCGGTCAAACTATGCAAGATAGGAAAAAAATGATAAAACGAACATTGAGCACCCAAAAAATATCTGTATGTATTTATGCCTGCCTGTCTATCAGCAAGATAACTTTTGAAAAAATAATTCTATTAGATTGGCCTCTATTACACTCTTTAAGTGTCCTAAACTAAAGCTAGGTTCGTTATTCAGCTATCATGGATGTAAATTCAAAAAGTGAGCGCCTTTTGAAAATTTTTTAGACCATTTTTTTAATTCAAGAATTCTCTCTACGGTTATTCATAGTGTTTAAAAAGTCGAACAATTTATCTAATGACTTTTTTCATAAAATAAAAAACTATGAGAGTTATAGCATTTACAAAATTCCAAAAAACACGAAAATGAACCTTTTAAGACAATTAACGGACGATATGAAAGAATGGCAAGAGAAGAAAATGTTTCATTTCTAAATGTCCTAGAAGATAATCATAATGACCTTTTGAATTTTCTTGATAAATCAAAAAATAAATCTTGACAGCATAAAAAATAATAGAAAATCCAAAAGTTACATTTTTCATGCGTAGCCGGATGTCGGGAGAACCTGCTCATCGATAGATGTGTCTGCAAAAATGCAGCATTCTACCAGCGTGACCTACCGATGGCCTGGATTGATTATCGGAAAGCTTTCGATTCAACCTCCCATAGACTTATCATCTGTCTTTTGGAAATCTTAAAGATTCATCCGCAAATAGTTGGGTGCATAGAGAGATTGATGCCGCTTTGGAAAACCAGATTTACTATCTCATCTGGAAAAAATCGTGTGACAACTAACAAGGTCACTTTTCAGAGAGGTGTCTTTCAGGGCGACACCATGAGCCCACTCCTCTTTTGCTTTAAATTATTGGCACTATCTCTAGCACTTCGCTATTCCAACGGGTACTTGTGCGGCAAACCTGCAGATCGAAAGTACAAGGTCACTCATGTATTTTACATGGACGATCTTAAGATCTATGCTAAAAACAGAGAGC
>NC_046663.1:111794908-111796317 GCF_010883055.1 Belonocnema kinseyi
CACAGAGCCGCATTCAGGATGTGACATCTATAAAGGATACTCTCCAAAGCAGATACAAACGTCTCATCCGACAGATTTGGTCTTCCGAACTGTCGGCGAGGATCAAAGTATCTGCAACGAACATGTTGGCCGTCCCGGTACTACTCTATTCATTTGGAGTAGTTCCATGGACGAAGAACGAGCTCAGATCCCTTGATATCGGGACAAGAAAGGTTATGCACATGAACAAAGTCATGCATCTTAAGTCTTCCGTTCCGCGACTGTACATCTCACGCCGTCAAGGAGGTCGCGGAATATTGAGTCTTGAATGTCTTCACAACAGGATTATTCTGGGTACAGCACATAGAGTTGCAAATGGAAGAGACCCTTTTCTTAAAATGGTCAGGAATCACGAAGAAGTGGGCAAAAGAGCGTTTCTGTACAAAGCAGCGGAGGAGGCTGCTGAAACACGTGGACTTGACATCCGTATTAGGGGTGAGCAAAATGCATCAAATCTTATCTATCTCGAGTACTCTCTCCTGAAAGTCGGGATTAAGAAAACACAAGAGAAAAACTTTCGTGAACAGTTCCTCGATAACAGGATGCACGGTATCTTCCACAGAAATGTGAAGGATCAGTCATTGTCGTGTGAGCTAACGTTTGCTTTCCTTAAATCGCCCGGATTGAAGTCTGGTACGGAGGGTTTCATCTTTGCATGCCAAGGCGGTGTCATTTCCACCTTAACATACCGTCGCCACATTTTGAGCCAAGATATTCCCGATGATAGCTACAGGGCGTGCCATGCACACTCCGAGCATTTAGCTCACATACAATCTAGTTTTCCAACTCACGCGGGAACGACCTACATTCAAAGACACAATGCGGCACTAAGAGTGCTTTATTACCATCTCTGTCACTCTTACGGCATTAACCTGCTCCTCTAAATGCTCCTAGGGAAATTGAGTCAATTGTCGAGAATGGGAAGTACCGCATATACTGGAATTTTATATTCTCGACAATTGTTTCTGTTGCTGACTCGAGGCCTGACATGGTTCTTCTTGACTTCGAGAAGCGAACCATGTTCGATATCGAATTTTCGGCACCAGCTGACAAAAACATCATAACCAAGGAGAATGAAAAGAAAGAGAGGTATCGAGACCTTATAAGGGAGTTGCAAGGGAGTATCAACAATATGCTAAAGCACTTGCGGGTAAAATGCAGAAGGCGGTTGTTCTTGGTTCGCTCTGTGTTCTTAGGGTGCATGAGGCTTTTGCTGGATCTTCGTATTGATTCCTTTACATACTGTAACCACCTATCTCACGGTCGTGAGACGTGGCTGTGGCTGAAATTTTTACCGCGATTTCGCTGGGAGTGGGTGCAATTTTCCAGATTAGCACCCGCTCCCGGCGAAATCCTGCGGTTGTCCTTAT
>NC_046663.1:111796417-111807504 GCF_010883055.1 Belonocnema kinseyi
AGAAGTTTAAAAAACGGCAAGATTGCTCAGTAGACTGTAGGTATAAAGTTTAAATCATAAAGAAACCATTGGAAATGAGCAAATTCAGTTTATGGAAAAACGATAAAAGTTGCGATAAAACGTTGAATAACGAAATTTTTTAAAAAGAATGCGCATTTTTTTAAACGGGACAATCAAATTTCGTCTGTTTTAATACCAATGCAAGTTACGAATTATAATAATATACATTAATGGAAATGATATAAAATTTCAGGGATAAACTCGAGTGCGAAACATGAGATACGTGATGAGAATTTGTTCGTTAAAGCCGAAGGAGCTTTAACAAAAAGGAATTCACAATCACCAAATTACTGTTGTCGATTATTTCACTTTTAGTTTTAAAAAGTCTGTGAAGAAAAATCGAGCGCGTAGCGCGTGGTAAATACACTATCGAGCGCGACGCGCGAGATAAATATATTATCGAGCGCGAAGCTCGAAAACCGACAGTCGCGCGCCCTAGGCGCTTAAACTTGCAGGCGCAGCGAGCCGTGCGCGCAGAGCGCGATGAGAATATGCCCGCGAGGTGGGCAGATTTTTTTACGTGAATTTACTCGATTGTAATTGTGCAAAATAATAAAAGAAACTTTTATTTCGCTCTAGATGATAAACTTACGTTGGAAATTGAATGAAAATCACTAATATCAATGGCACAAATTTTGGTTGAAAATAATTTTTTTGCTCACTGACGGCACAACTAGTAATAAATACCCCACAGTTTTGAAAGGTCTACTTTGAGCGGGTGCTCAACATATGCTGATGTTTGCCGCTCTATACTAACCCACTTTACCTGTAGTTAGCGATCTCAATTACTGCTAGAAGTCGACATGGGTTCATTTTCTCGAATTTAGTACGGTTCGTGCGAGCTCAAACAATTGTTGGGGTATTTTTTACCCATATTGCTATTTAAGGGCATGTGACACAGCCGAATGCCTATATTGTCGACTTCACTTTATCAGCTCACTGAATATTTTTTTGAACCTAAGAACTCTTTTTGTAAATAAAATATTGAGCTGAAACTTTGGAAAATGTATTAGAGTACAATAAAGTACGTTTAGGTACTGCCTTTTGGTAGGAACTTTACTGAAAATTATTTCATGTTTTTTCTGAACCTCGACATTTTTTGAACGTTCGAACTTTTTTTATACATAAAATATCGGTCTCAAACTTCGAGAAATGCAAGAGCTGAAAGAAAACTACTTTAAAGTACAAAGCTTAATAATAAAAGATGTGAAAAAAAATATTTCAACATTATCAATTCCAACGAAATCAGCCGGTAACGTTGTACATGAAAATACGAACCCTCTAAAGCCTCGTCTAGTGGTCGCCAGGTTTCGTATTTTCGTGTACAACGTTACCGGCTGATGCCGTTGGAATTGATTGTTGAAATATATTTTTTTTACATCTTTTATTATCAAGCTTTGTACTTTAACGTAGTTTCCTTTCGGCTCTTGCATTTCTCAAAGTTTGAGACCGATATTTTATGTATAAAAAAAGTTCGAACGTTCAAAAAATGTCGAGGTTCAGAAACAAGACAAAATAATTTTCAGTGAAGTTCCTACCGAAATGCAGTACCTACACGTACTTTATTGTACTCTAATACATTTCCCAAAATTTCAGCTCGATATTTTATTTACAAAAAAAGTTCTCAGGTTTAAAAAAGCATTCAGTGAACTGATAAAGTGAGGTCGGCAATATAGATATTTAGCTGTGTCACATGCCCTTAAGGGTTAAGAGTTCAGACTCTCGGGTGATGAACACATCATGTCACGAAGTACGTTCTTAATTATTTTTCGAAAACTAAGGGAGACCCCATTTCGATATTAAAGAAGCTTCTAGAAGACATTGTAAACTATCTATAAAAAATAATAAAATAAGAAGTGTTTTTTCTTCTTCAACAATTTAGTTTAAAGATTATTTGTTGAAAAATCCATAAAGTTTTTGAACTTTTTTTGTTCAAAAAATGTTTTTTCAAAACTGCCTCCTATTACGAATAATTTGAAAAATACACCATAATATAATTCAAATCACCAAGGTTATGAAAGTTTAGGAAAAAAGGACCCAAATTTAAAACTTTGAATATCTGCTAAGTTTTTTGATTTTTTCAAACATTTGACATGAAATTGCTTATATTTAAATTCCACACATTTCTATTTTTGCGGTTTGACTAGGATATATGTCTCAAATTGCCTAATTTGAAATTATATTCTTTTTATATAAAAACGAATGTCAGACATAGTAAGATTCAACATAAAAAAATATCGAACTTCCAGCATTTAATACTGAACAATTTTTAAATCTAAAACTTCACCATTGGAACGATTTTATTATTTGAAACATTATAAATTGAACAATATACAAGTTCAAGTTTGAGACTTTAAAGCTAAACAATTTTAGTTTAATAGAATTGCTTATTAAAATATTATCAACATTTTTAAATTCAAAAGCTAAAAATTTGAAGGTTTTCCTTTTCACCATTTTTTATGATAAAAGTTCAACGTATTTGTGGAACTTTTTCCAATATTTGCCCTGAATGGTAAACATTTAATGTGAGTACAGTTGATTGTAGGTTAGGTCTGTTGTTTATTTGTGTATATAAACATTTGGATTTGAATTCCAATTTTATTTTTGGATAACTGGAGAAGGTTAGCATTTTTCATTATTAAGAATCGAAAAATTTTGCTAAACTTATTTTTATTTTGCGGGAAATGAAATTTTGCAAATGATAATCGTGAATGTCAATCAAATTTAATATAAAGGCCTCGCGCTTCTCAGTGGCGATTTTATATTCTTGAGATATTAATTTTAATATGAATTGGTATTTTAAATTTAATACTATTTTTAACATTGTATGTTCTTTACCTGAACGAGTTTCAGCTGGTACAACTTTTAAAATATCAAAAAGCGCGCTTTCTCATTTTTAACCAAAGGTTTTATAAGAAAACTGATGTGATAAATAATTCTTATTTTCCGTTGGAACAAAATAAAAAGTTGAAATGTGTATACCTGCGAAATAGAATTTCTGCATTGATTTGAATTTATATCGAATAAATTTGCAAAGGATGCATTAACTTTTCGTCTATCATAAAACTAGCATATTAGATAATCTTACCAAATAGATAAATTTACCTAATATAGATTGGCTTTGCAAGTATGGTAATAAAACACATTATTTAAGAAACACTTAGTTCAGAATACAGTTTTCTAGAAATAATAAAAATTCGGATATGAGGTACAATCCTAAAGTGTGCAAATGAACCAGAATAACACTTTATAACATTTTTTACTGCACTGCCTTTTCTAATTGCTTAATATTTTTAGTTAATCAGGTTTTGAAGTTACAGTACAATTTTTTCTTCATGATGTAAACTTAGTATAATCTTTAATAGGTAGTATCGCTAAGAAGCAAAAGTTCTGATTGATTTAGAAGGTTTACAAATTTTAAATCATGTAACGATATTTAAAAGTAGGCAATGCAAAACTTGATCTAGTTTTAATGCTTTTTCCATTCACACAGAACTGTTATGTGAAATATTACATCATTAGTGTGATCATTAATATACGTAGTCCTTTTCACACTAATTATTCCATAGTTGAACATAATCTTAGCAAACGATAGCACCTCAACAGCGAGTCTAACGATTACTGTCTAATTGCTTTTATAATCAATAATTGAATCACTTGAAATTGCGATTCCCTTACTTACTTTACCACTAGCTTATTTTCTTATGAAATTTATTTGTTATATAAATAGATCAAAATAATCGTCTGTTTCTATAATATAAAAATTACAATAAGATCCATTAAAATATTTTATAAATATTATGAGATTCCGAAATCTTCAGAACTTTTGTACTACATTTCGATATTAAGGAGTTACATGACATTTAGCCAATGAAATAAAATCTGTTTTTAACATTTCAAGTAAATTCATTTATTTTTACGATCTGCATCAATTTACATAATAAATATTCTACCATTCCTCAGGTATGCTTAATTTGAATCGTTATTTTTCAGTCAAGAGGCTGACGTATTACACTTGAGCCAATTATGAATAGTATTAACCAGAGAGCATGAAGATAAATTAATGTTGTAATTAATAATCACTGTTCAACAAAATATCATTTAAGTCATATTAAAAAAAAAGAAAAGCTGTTAAAAATTAACAAAACAGCGACAGTTTTTTTTATTTGAAAATTCTGTTTTTTATATATAAAGAGATTGATTCTGTTATCCATTAATTTAATCCAATTAACTTCATCGCATACAATTATTGAAATGAAATCTCAAAGAAGCCAAGCAGAACTTAATATGTATGTTAGGGACTGTACTTAAACCACGTAACAGCGCAAGGGGAGGGGGTCAAACATTCATCGTACATTTTTTTCTGTTCCATTGTTAAAGAGATGTGAGGTGTATGGAGACGGCCGATAATGCGTTACGTTATTTAAATGCAGTCCCTTATTAGCGATTTTAGAAATATGAAATAATTATCCAGAGATTCCTGATGATCAGTATGAACGTAAATCAATAGAGAGTATGCAGTGGCATTTATTGTTATTTGTTATCTGCATATTCGGATTATAAATATCTTTCGCGATATTCACCATATGCAGCTATATTAACTGTCACACGATTCTACTACAATTTTCTCTGAGAAAATTTCAGTACTAGCCACTTTTGATTGATCTTTGTGCGTAATTAATTCAATTTGTAGTCGGCTTAAAGTCATATGTTATACATTAGCGTGGGTTTTTAAAAATAAATTTTACGTCAAAAACTATAGATTCAACAAATTTCAAAAATTGCAATTACATTTTTTGGTACAAAATAGGAATTTCAAAAATGACCTAATATTTTTATAATAGTATTAGGAATGGATGTTATTTATAAGAGAGAATTTGAAATGCACTAAACTTTCGCTTTCAGTCACCCCGTTTTCAGCCGTCTTAGAACTGCTGACTCACGCAGTTTCTCAGGGGGGCAGGGAGACAGCGGTTGCGACATTACATACACACACACACAAACAAACAAACACACACACACATATATATATATTCATTCCAATTGGAAACGAGTCAGGTGGCCCTCACTGTTTACGTTTCGATCCCGCCGAAATCAGTCCAAGGTTATTTGGAGGCAACCCCCGATACTTGACTTGAAGCGAGAGTTTGGTGTATTTATAAATTTTCAGTTTATTGTTCGAATCCCATCGAATCCCAAATATGCTTTAGAAGCAAAAGCAAAAAATATTTTTCTTGAATGTAAGTTTTACCATATATAGCTTAGGATGATTCCATAAAAATGCTTTATTTTATAAAAAGCTGGAACCTCGCGATATAAACTAATTTAATAAAGGAATAACATCCAGAATAGCATTCTAGATGTCAGAATAATTTTGAGCACAGAAAAAACTAAGAATAACATTTGTTGCAGGAAATTTTTTAGAGCGATAAAGTTTTGTTTAGACAACTTCGCGTCTTTCAAAAAACATGTGTGTGTCATGGAAAAACAAAAGAAAGTTTAACCGATATTTGTGTAAAGTTTATCCTGTGAAGTTAATTTTTGTTGCAGAGAATCTTTCGTCGGAAATCGATGTGAAGTTTATCTTCTGTTTTTTCTGTGAGAGGTTTCGCACAGGGTTAAAAAAAGGAAACGATTTATTTTTTCACATTCCAGATTACGTTCTATTTTTTTTTAATTTTATGAATGTTTTTATTTATTTGTAGATTCAAAAATAGTCTAAAAATTTTGTTTAATCTAATAGAAAAAAGGTTGTATTCTCCTGCTGGAAGACAACATATTATGCGAGACTTTTATTGTAAATATAAAAAAGCTATACTGGAATGTAGAGGCTAAACAATTGTCTCATTTTTTAAATTAAGGTGTCAGACCTTATACAAACCTAAAAAAAGATTGAATCATCAGAAAAGAAAAAATAGGTTACTGTTTCTCCGAATAAAAAAGAGACACATATTTATTCATCCGATTTTGTACGAAAATGCTTCTTTATGCTATTATGAATACGTATTCTATACTGTGACTTTTTGAATATTTTGTTCTCTTAACAGAAATATATGTATATTTTTCAAAAAGTGAATACATAAAGGGTGACGGGACATTAAGGCGTAAGTACTACGTTCCGGAAATACGATTTATTGGCCTTGACTGATTTTTTAACCTAATTCTTGCTTGTTTCAAGATGTTGTTTTAACGTTTTGATAGAGTTAAGTATAAGCTCAAAAGTTCTTTCTCATCTTTTTTTATATTAAAAAAAAGTTATGCAGCTTATTATGTGCCAAGTCCGGCGGTTTTTTGAACGCGCTGTTCTTTGATAAGGAATTTCTCCACAATTTAATAGAGCTCAATAATTACTTGAAATTAATTTATTGTTTTAATTTGTACAATAAAAAATTATGCACCTCTTTGTGAGTCAAAATCGACCTTCTTTGGAAGGCGCCTTTTTTCAGAAGAGTTTTTATCAAAAATGGTTCTTTTTTCTAAACACTTATTTCACGATTGAATATATCTCAACACCTAATAGCTTAAAAGTATTTTTTTAGAATTAAATCCGCTAAAGTTAGACAGTTTTGTGTCTCCAGAAAAATTCGGGATTTTTGGGACTTAGGCCCTTATGCACCGGAGACCTTCATAGTTTCAAACACAATTGGAGATTTGAAGTGTACATTTTGAAGAGTAACTTCTCGTTATGCATTATAAATTGTTTTTCGCGTACAACTGTCATGTGTTTACTTGGATATATTGACTTGTTTAAGGCTTCTCGTTCAAAAACTAAAGTTAAGGCGCTTGGCTCATCTGTACTAACTTCAGATAGTTTTGTTGTAGCATTTTAATCTGTCTCTAGATAAAATTGAGAGCTGATAAAACACTTGAAGGTTTTTTTTAGTAGTCTATCGATAAAAACTATTGTTCAGTGGATAAAAAGTGGTGTCATTTTTGTACAGCTCTTAAATTCATCTTACAGTGGATGAACCTTTTTTTAAGTGGATAACACGCTGGATCGAAACTATCTAAAGTTAGGATAAAGAAGCTGGTATTTTATTTGTGTCTTGAATTTAATACCGCAAATGAAAGAATTTTCTGTCTTACTCAATTTAGGGTGGAAATTTATGGACCATTTGACTGATATGAAAAAATTGTATGGTAGCCGCACAAATAAAACATGTTCTACTGCTTGCAGATTGAGCGTAACATCTCTTTTTTCAAGTGGCGTACACAAATGCATATATATATATATAATATTGGATCTCGTAGTAGAATAGATGTGTTAGCAGTAAGGGTATAAGGTCCAACATTATATATCAGGTATCTGGGTTTCGCTTACTTGAAAAGAGAGATCCCGTTCAATCCGCCACTAGAGCCACTCCACAATGAGAGTCGTAAGCTTCGACTTTCGAACGTATATGCGTATTTAACGTCATACGCATGTTGTTATCAACGGTCGCCGTGAAGCTTATAGGCAGTGGCGTGGTTTATAAGAAGCTTCTCAGAAAGCGTGAAAGTAATGCAGCCAACTTGCACGCTTCCTGATAAGCTTCGCATAAGCATAAGCCATGCCACTGCCTATAAGCCACACCAAAGTCAGGTAACGCCGCTCGGTGGAAATACTCTTTGGGGACTGGCCTCAGTTGAACACGCTTCAAATTTTGCGCGTCTCTACCAAAAAAATACAGTGTATGCCGTGGAGGAGAGCCGTCTTCATGGCTTGGACAATATTTTCGAAACTCGTAATAGGATCGGGCCTTCGACCCTCGCTTATCACTCGTTCCGTAAATATTTTCCTCACCATGAAATGACGGTCCTCTCCTCCTTGCTATGCAATATACATTGCAGTCCCGCTATAGAAGCTGTTTCGGGGTTACCTTTTCTCTCCTGCGTTCAATCTCGGGACTAGCCGAACCATAAACAATCAGGGCCATATGAAACATTTCTGTTAGAGTTTCGTCTTAACAAATTTTGTGTTCGTTTGTATTTTTGCCTGTTTGGGTTTTTAATGGCATAATGAACGTGAAAATGTCTGTGCTCGAAAATCAAACTTTATAAAAGTACTGATTTTTAAGAACCTACATCCATATATCAGAGTGGTCATTTTAATCAAAGAAAAAAATTCCCGGTCATTTCCCGGTTTTTCTCGGTTCGCAAACATTTCTCACGATCCATAACAAGAGATGTTTCGGGTTTCACTCCTGTGCAAAACTACGAATTCTGTCGATGTTTCGTGAACATTCTCACGGTCAATAAAATTTAAAAATTTGAACTCTGAGGGCAAAAATTTTTGCATTTGAAGTAATAAAAAATAAACAACAAACTAAAGTACTCAAATTGGAACTCTTATATTTTAAACTTTTTGAATTGAAGTTTAAAATTTTTTTAATTAAAAAATTTGTATTTGAATACTTAGTAATTTATACGTATAAAATGTAAGATACCAATTCTTTTCAAATTAACAAGTTTAGAATTTTTAACTTTTATAAATTATAGAGTTCAAAGATTCAGACTCAATTCCAAAAAGTCTAAATCCACGTTATCATTGGCAATGCTCTAAAATAAAGAATCAGTCAATGAAATTTAAAATTTTATTATTTTAAGCAATTTTATGTATTTTTCAGAACTTCTAAATATTAGAATAAATAATAAATTTTACATGATTAATTTTTTTATTGAAAATTTTCAACTTCGAAAAAAATAAAAATGTAAGCGTAAAAATATAAATCTAAATGAAAAATTGTTTGATTGAAAGATTTTCGAATTTCGCATTGTAACGTGAATGGTATCATACTTGAAAAAGATAACAATTCAGCTAATTATTTTAAAAGCTTGTAAAATGGAATTTCGATAGATATTTCTTCTAATAGTTTTGTAAAATTACCGGTGAAAAAATAAATTCTGTAAATTAGACTACTTTGAGGCAGCTTATGTCACTTCGTCTACAAAATGACATTTCTCTTCGAAAGATAAACGCTTCCTCTTGTTTTTGTTCAAAATTTTCATAACGCGCATAACCTAAACACTGAGTGACTAAAAGTGACTCCTGTGTTCTTGCGAAGCTGCTCGGCTGACCTAACAGCGCCACTCTCTCGCCCCCTTGGACCACCTTGTCATCTATAAGACTTTTCTTTCGGGACTGCAGTGTACTATTTCTTATACGACACCTATAAGAATCATTCTTTGACTGACTATTTATGACCAAACATATTCACTGATTTTTGTTTTTGATATATTCTTCTTTTATTTTTAGGTGGGTTTGTTGTCAATTAAGTCTCATTTTTTAAATTATTATTTTGTTTCCAAAACAAACAATATGTAAAATCGTAAATAAATTGGTGATTTTTTTATTTTTTTGTATCGTTGCGTCCTTTTTACGTTCACGCACATTTTTATCAGCGTTGTTTGAACAAAAAGAAAACTGCCGACGTACTTCCTCTATAAAAAATTTAATAATCTCAACTTTTTTTCTAGATACAAGATTTCTTCCAAAATAGTTCAGAGATAAAAATATGAAGCGTATATCATACATTACGTAGAAAGTTTACAAATATGTGACAGTTTTTCAGAAGAAAGACATTTTAAAATAGTGAGAAGTGTAGGAATTTTTGATAGTTCAATTTTTTCGAGTTACCCTTTTTATAATCGAAATTTTTTTCCTTCAGAAAGGTGAATAAATACTTGTCGCTTTTCTTAAATTGGATAGGATATATTTATATTACAGTAATTATGATTCATTAAAACATTTTTATAGGTATCATCCATTTTTTTCATTTGGTGAAAAATAAAATAAGGTCTTTAACAAAACAAAAACTTGTCGGCTTAGAGCCATTCAATTAAAAAAAATTATGAACATATTTAGATATACGAATAAGTATATAATCGTAAGTGTCTTGAACTTATAATAGATTTAAAATGTATTTTAACACTAAACTAATACGATCAATATTTGTGTACCAAATGAAAAAAGATTGAGAGTTGTCTTCAAAAAAATATTTTTTCCTTTATATATTAGGACGTCACAAGCAATATTTTTTATTTAGCATATCTTAACAAGCTTCCATTTTGCGAAAAACAATCTGGAATTATTACAAATTTTTTAATGATGTTTGTGGGTAGTCGGAAGCCGTTAAAAACCGCTAATTGTACAAAACATATTTTCAAGTCTATTGCAGTATATTGTTTGCTTTCTTGTTTAAATCTTTCAAGAAAACATTTTTTTTATTAATAAAAAAATATGACAACTGTCTTTTTGTAAACTATTTTTTTCTGCCTCTTTTTCAAATGAGATGGGAATTTAAAAAATGGCATTAGCTTACAATAAAAACATTATAGTTTTAAAAAAAAATGTGGGTATGTGTACATTGTTAGCTTTTCTAATATAAATAATTATATCGAGAACAAGAAATAAGAAATTTATAATAAAATCAAACTATCAAGATTTTTAAAAAAACGAAGTGAGATTGAAAATTATTATGTAGATGTTTTGTAACCATTTTTCCAAGGAAAAAGTTGGCTCTCTTAACTTTTCTTTTTATTTTTGCTTTTTTTCAGGAAAAACGGGATATTTAGATTTTTTTTAATCCAAATGAACTTTTGTCAAAAAGCGGCTCCGGCAAAGATTTTTTTTATTATCAAAAAATAGTTTTAAAATATCCCAGATACAAGATCAAAAGAAGTATTCTTGGCGTTTGCATATAGAAAAGTAATTCCGTCTGCAACACGTAATAAAATATTTCAAAATTCGACGCAGTAGTCAATATTGCACGTAATTTCATAACACTTTTTATTTGCGATAAGATAGCCTGGTGTTGTTTATTTTGTCACCGAAAGTCAAAATCAATCAAAATAAATTTGGATTCATATTTTATGAGCAGTCAAATTTGTATACTAAGAAACTAATCAGTTTATTGCAACACTATCGACAAAATAGTTGTATTTTACGGTAAGTAATACACCAAATTCTCGCTTGATGTGATTGGACTGATTTCGGAGGGATCGAAACGTCAACAGTGAGTGCTGCCTGGCTCGTTTCCAATTAGAAT
>NC_046663.1:111807604-111814442 GCF_010883055.1 Belonocnema kinseyi
TCTTTCTCTCCCTCCTTATAATAGGGAAAGAAAGTCAGCTGATCCATAAGAAGTACGTTATGAGAGACAGACAGAGCGATGCGTAAATGTGAGGTTATGTGCTTTGTTCCCTTTTTATAGGCATCCAATAACGCGAATTTTGCACCCTTTGTGTTAAAAAATAGTATATGCACTATGGGAGCAATAAAACATTCGCAGACTCGTACAATTTGGGCTCTCGCTTCGCTCGTGTCCAAAATTCGTACTCGCTGCGAATACTTCATTTTGCTCTCTTACTGCATAAGCTACTATAAAATCGGCAATTTATTATTTTAAATACAATGGTCCCGCAATCTAAAATTGATCACGGAAGAAATTTTTTCTTCAATTTTCGGGAACTGATTCAAGAGTCGCGGATATAAACGATCACTGAACACATTTACATACATGTTCAGCAATTTTGTTACAAAAGTAAATTCAATTCTTAAGTAAGATTTTAAATTCAGAAATTATCATGGTCTGGCACAAATTTTGGCTTGGTCCAAGCAGGGCAAGGGCTTGGAAAAACTAGGCTCTGACCTGGTGATCTAGCCTAGGCCGAGCTCGAATGAAACACAAAATCTGGTCAGAGCCAAAATTGATCGCTCATGCTTGGCCCTAGTTTATAATCGATTCCTTGCCATTCTTTATTTTCTTAATTAAAAGTAGAAATTACCAAAAAATATTTTTTATTTTAATTCAATTTGACAAATGAACTTATATAGGTTTGAATTTTAAAACATTTTCTCCAATCTGATTTGAATTTCCAATTTGTGATATTTCATTAATTATCTCGCCGAGTTCGGATTCTTCATCATCTGTATCATCAAAATCTATATAAAATAATTTCTTAATTTACGTCCGTCAAATTTATTATACAATTTAAAGTTTTAAACATCATTGCGTAAATTAACAACGTATTTACACTTTATAATTTGACAATTTTTTTATAAATTTGAGGTTGTAAGTCACGTACAATAATAATGTGAATATATTATTTATAATTAATAGAAGTCGTTACTTGTACATTCAGCGAGTACGTATAGGATAGTGCCGATTGGTCGAAGCCTCTGGACTTTTAGAGTGCTTTTTAATTTCGGCGTTTTCATAAATTTAATTTCAATAATTGCCACTTCGTAAAGTTTGCCACCTGAAAATTGCAAGTAATAAATAAAAAAAGAGAATAGTACTGCAGCATCTGTCAACAATTTTAAGAACTTTGACACTAGCCGGGCCCAAGTTCGAGTCATTACAAACTTACAGCTGAGCCCAGGCTAGGGGTCCCCAGCCGGAACCAAGTCTGGAACCAGGAAGAAAGTTGGCAATTTCTGCACGGAGGAATAAGCCAAGAAAAATCTTTAACATTTTTTGATGAATTAAATGCGAAATATTCAGGATTTGTAAAGCATTTTTAGAAGAATTTTAGGTTCTAAGAATTAATTAAAATTAAAGAAATTCAAATTCTTGCAAAACAAGAAAATAAAAATAAATGTTGTTGAAAACTTACTAGAACTATTGAAAACTTTTTATACAAAAAATTACTAATAAAACATGGCATGTATATTCTTGATTTTTTGAATCTAGCTGTTAAATATGACTCCATTTTCCGCAAATATTCCCGAAATTAATTAAATGGGGTAAAGTTATCAGTATAGTGAAATTAATAAATGTATACCACACAATTTCGAATATTAACTACAATTTTGTATGACTTATTTACTCTAGTATGTCAAGAAGCTTTATATAAGAGACAAGTTTAATATTGAGCGACGTACGATATTCTTAAAAATTACAAGACAAACATAAGAATCTTATAGTCAGATATGACTATTGGAAATAAAAAAGGAACTTAAAAGATGATTTATTCTGAATTTCAATTCATGCTTACTTGATTTTAATATTGATTTTCTTATATTTAATATTCTCTACATTAAAGAGTGGCCCACTTCTGGTGTCTTTGCCGTTGTTTATCTCATCAGAGAAGCAGATGCTTTGTTATAATGAAGTATCCTCCATATCCGCTAATCTTGAACTGGTTCCGTAAAATTTAGTGCACTTTTTTTATGCAACAATACTCACAAATTATGTACTAATAATGCACCTGGTTTTTGTATACACTATTGATATTTCTTATGGAAATATGTAAGTGAACTAACTGGATTCCTAGATGAAAAATGAAAATATAGCAGCGCAGCGCATTTACGAGCGCGATAATGCAATATGAAAAGGTTAGTAGCTATAAGATCCTGTTTCAGGAGTGATCCTGTTCAGCTCGGTCGTCTACTTCGCGGAGGCTGGATCTCAGGACAGCTTCTTCAAATCGATACCAAACGCGTTTTGGTGGGCGGTGGTCACAATGACGACCGTGGGCTACGGGGACATGAGGTATATGAAATGTCGCTGATATTTCTGAACGCGTTTTCTCCCTTATCTTGCAGGTGTGGTGCTATTCTCCTCAGCGGTATACTTCGCGGAGGCTGGCTCCGAGAATTCGTTCTTCAAATCCATTCCGGACGCGTTCTGGTGGGCCGTTGTCACGATGACTACCGTGGGCTATGGTGACATGACGTATGATGTACTCACTTTCATTAACACTTTAGTTAATGCCACAGTATGACCCTCTTGTGCTGTCGTTTGTACTTGGTTTACATTACTAATTCGTTGATTGATTGATTGATTAATTAATTTCGTTAACTACTCGTACTGCCCTCACATACATAATACATACATATGCCCAGATATACAGCTACTGTTATTTTATATTATATTATTATATCACATTACATTACATTATATTTTATTACATCATCATCATCATCATCATCATCATCACCATCATCATTAATACTATAACACACATTGGATTTCATGTTTATACTCAAAACAACAATTATTGTTCATCTTCATTACTTAGATAAATCGATTATTTTTTTCTTATAAACCAAGTTGCAAACATATTGTCAACACGTTCATTCTCCTGATATAATTATTAATTACCAATTACAGAAATTTCAGTGCCAAGCTTTCTTTTCTCCTACGGGTATGTGCTAATGAAAAGTAAAATATAAAATATATATATTTTTTCTCAATTCAGAGGGGTCGAAAATTTGTAATTAGTTACACGGATCTCCCATAAAAAGTTACAGATAAAATATATAGATCTTACGTTTTCGCATTCACAATAAAGCTCAAAATAAGGAATGATATCGAATTTTTGTATTATCCTGGTATGAAATCAATTTTTTAATAGATGAAAGAGGTTCTAAAAATTAGAATTCACAACTATAATTTTCCTCTGAAATATTATGCAGCAATAACAAAATCCGTATACATCGCACATTTTCATAAAACACGAAAAAAAAAGAGAAAAATCATGTTTTTACTTAATGAAATAATATTTTTCTTTTTGCAAACGATTTTTAATTAGTGGGAAAGTGTTCTAAAACTTAGTATACTTACGTATATAAATTTTTTCCGAAATCTACGCAGCAATATGAACATTCCTGTACATCGTTTATTGTAATTAAATTTAAATAAATTATTTAAAATCATTATTTTTGATTATTTAATATTAAGAATCCTTTTTGTAGATATTTCAGTTCAACCTAATTAAAAATATTTCGAAATTATTGTACATTTAATGTACAATCAGTATATTCTATTGTTAAAAATAACACAGGGCTACAAATTTTAAAGCCAGAGACCAGACTTAACATTTTTAAAGGGTTTTGATGCGCTGAATCCGAATCTGAGTTCAAAATTGCTCATGCAAACGTCAGGTTTTCAAGATATCCTAACCTAAATGTGCAAAAAACGCGTTTTCAGCTGTTTTTGGATTTATTAGGATATCTTTACTTTTCACCAAAATATTGTAATTTGAAATTTTTTATTTTAGCGTTTTAACCCATTAACGCTGAGGTGTTCAGATTTATACAACGCATTCTCTGTTGCTGACGGTTACGATATTTTTTCTTAAAAATATTATCTCAGGGGTTCTCGAGGGTGCCTTTTCTATTGCCGATGTCAGTTTTTTGTTATAACCCCTAGAAGATCCAATATGGCGGCTACAATTTAGGGCTTTAAAAAAGAACAAAGGATCCCGCAAAAAATACCAACAAAAAAGCGTGCAGTCGTTTGGACCAAACCGGCAATAGAAAGGACACCATCGAAAACCCCTAAGGTAATATTTTGAAGAAAATATATCGTACCGTCAGCAAAAGAGAATGCGTTGTATAAATCTGCACACCTCGGCGTTAATGGGTTAAAACGCTAAAATAGAAATTTTCAAATTACAATATTTTGGTGAAAAATAAAGATATCCTAATAAATCCAAGTAAGTGTGAAAGGGGAAGATTAGTACTTTCAAATTCCATATTAGCTTTGTGGTAGACATTTTTCTTGTACAGTTACATAACCTCAAACACAGCTAAAAAACGTATTTTTGCACTTTTAGGTTAGGATATCTTGAAAACCTGACGTACATGAGCAGTTTTGAGTTCGAATTCGGATTCAGCGCATCAAAATCCTTCGGAAATTTTTGGTCTGCTTTCTGGCTTTTGACTTTTGTCAAATTTTGTCGGCCTGAGTAATTTTTATTACTTCTTACATATGTGGGGCATTATTTCTCGAAAGAATTTACTGCAAAATATCAAAGACTTTCGGTTACCAACATTGTGTTTCATGTCTCATCGGAGGAATTTTATTTTATGGTAAGAACGATTGAAAAATAATGCCCCATACATGCAAGTTGATACTGATTGCACATTGAAAGTACAATGATTTCGAAATATTTTTTTAATTATGTTGAAATAAAATACGTACAAAAAGTATTCTTAAATAACCAAAAGTTATAATTTATTTAAATTTAATGACAATTTACGACTATAAAGATGGTGCTATTTCTGCGTAGCCTTCGAAGAACATTTATAGGTGCAAGTTAAAACTCTTAGAACCCTTTTCAACTATTAAAAAGTGATTTCCTACCGGATTAACACAAAACTCGTTATTATTCGTTATTTTGAGCTTTATCGGGGATGTGGAAACACAAGTTATATTTTTGTTAGCCTGCAACTGCTCGTCAGAAATACGGATACCAAATTAAAACTTTTGGACCCTCTCCGAACTTGAAAAAAATTTATATATATTTCGCTCTACCCTAATATATACTAAAGGGCCGCGTGACCAATTACGTGGTATTATATTCGGCGAGTTTATAATTTTAAAATTATATGTTGAACTTAAATTTTTTGAAACGGTTCAAAATACTTAAGGACATGTCTGTCTATCTCATTTTTTATTTTATTAGTGTAAATAATGCAATTTTATTAGTTTGATTTTAGTCAGGGCAGTAAAGACCCGTTCTTGGTTGCATTTCCAGCTCAAAATTCATAAAAATGTACTATTCAAACAAACTAGGATCTCAAATGGGCCAGACAAGCGTGTCTTGATATATTTTTAACACCTTTACCAAATTTCAGCAATATATATATATTAGTAAATAAATGTTTATTTTTCAAATTATAAAATCCCCGGATATAATACCATGTAAATGGTCATTTGGATGGTAAAAACGCTGCAGACAGATTTTTCTATCAAATTTTGTGATGAAAAAGATTGAAGTTTTTCAGACACCTGATTAAGAATTTCTTTATTCCTTTTTCAAAAACTTAAAGAGTTTTTTTTTATACAAATTTTTTAACAATTTATTTATTTATAAGGAAAATGTCAACAATTGTTTTGAGTAATAAGACACTATACAATTTTTTGCCTTCTATACGTTTTTGTAAAATTACTTTTCGGTCAAAAATGTTATCAAAACTATGCACAATGAAAAAATAATTGACATCTACGTAGAAAGATGTAAACGTAGTTGTGATTTTAAATGTAGTAGTTGTAATTTGTAATGTATTAGTTATACAGTTGTGAATTGTTTCTTCATTGTTCAATAATTTGACACCCATTTGGATCAAAAAGAGAAACTTTGGGATAGAGTGTAGTGGTAGAAATTGTTTCTCAACCAAATTTGCAGCTTCTACGCTATTTTTTAGGCTTGAATGAAAATCCTTGTAGAAATCGAATCATTCTTCAACTGAAAGAAAAATAAGTTTTAAAAAGTGTAAAAAATATTGCTTTCAATCACGAATTAATGCTAATAACAACTACTACTTTAAAACAAAGTTAAATTAAATGAATTTCAATAATATAACAAGAACAAAAATTCTAAAAATATGCTCGCAACTTGCTTTATTTGAAATTGATATGTAATTTTCATTAAAAATTATACTAAAAGTTGAAAACTAATTTGATAAAATCTTTTTAGATCTGAAAACGAATCTAAATACGGGACGGCCAGGCATTTCGCGTATTGTCCAGTCAATTCACAAAGTGCCTGATATCGTTGATCAAAATCCGAATTGAAAGGAAATTTCGGACTTTGCTCAAATTTCGGTGATCAATTCGCGAACTGTCCAAGAATGATTATAGTCAAAGCTGCACCTTTGACTTTATTCAGCATGAAAACGGCAATCCTTACGAAAAAATAATACAAGAAAATCTGTGTTAAATAAGCTTGTAATCATTTTCCTATAATGAGTTTCCTGTAATGAATTTTCTATCACTTTTTCGCTATTATAAGAAAATTATTATAAGCCGCACAAAATATTTACCGTTTAAGATTTACTCTGCCACTCAGTCAAGCGGTCTTCTGTAAGCATTTTTCTCAAAAGGGGGAGGGTCGGTAAGGCCGGTTTTTGGCCTAATTTATTTTTGGACCAAAAAATCTGAAAAAATCATGGTAGTATCTTATAAGTATCCCGAGTCG
>NC_046663.1:111814542-111823083 GCF_010883055.1 Belonocnema kinseyi
GGTTTTTGGAGTCGCTAATTACGAATCTGGCATCCGTTGAACTCTATCGCTTCAGGTTCAAGGTCACTTGAAGGTCATTTGAAGGTCAAATCGAGAAAAACGTTAAAAAATTTTTTAAAAAATATGTTATAGGTTTTTGGGGTCGCTGATTACGAACCTGGTGTCCGCTGACCTTTATCGCGTCAGGTTCAAGGTCATTTGAAAGTAAAATCGATAAAAAACGGTGAAAAAAATATTTGTTATAGGTTTTCGCGGTCGTTGATTACGAATCTGCCATCCATTGACCTCTGTCGCATCAGGATCAAGGTTTTCTCTCGACCTTGAACTTGACGCGATAAAGGTCAGCGGACACTAGGTTCGTAACCAGCGACCCCAAAAACCTATAACATATTTTTTTTAAATTTTTTACCGTTTTTTCTCGATTTGACCTTCAAATGACCTTCAAATGACCTTGAACCTGAAGCGATAGAGTTCAACGGATGTCAGATTCGTAATTAGCGACTCTAAAAACCTATAACGTATTTTTTTGGATTTTTTAACCGTTTTCTCTCGATTTGACCTTCCAATGACCTTGAACCTGACGCGATAAAAGTCAAAGGACGCCAGCTTTGTATTCGGCGGCCCCGAAAACCATAGTAAACCCGAGCTAACCTCAGAATACATGTTTAAGAGTGTCAAATCTCTCGAAAATACAGTTGGTGGGTAGTGGTGTTTCCTATATTTGTAGGGGTGGCTGGGGGGTGGAGGGTAGTCCGTTTAGCGTGCAATCGACTCGGGATACTTATAAGATACTACCATGATTTTTTCAGATTTTTTGGTCCAAAAGTAAATTAGGCCAAAAACCGGCCTTACCGACCCTCCCCCTTTATCTAGATTTACAATTTTACTCTGTAACGCCTCTAAGAAAAATGTATATGAAAGGCCACTTAACTCGGTGGCAAAGTAAATCTTGCATGGTACTTCTTTTCGTGGAATTATCATAGGAAAAACATTGTATAGCCAAATTATTATAAGAACCAATAATATTAAAATATTGAAAGAGTTATTGTCAAACGTAGCAAAGAAACTGTAAATAAATAATTTATTTTTTGACCATACATACTACAGTATATCTAAAATTCGTAATATTTATGAGAATGAATAACATTTTAAGAACTCTTTTAACAATGCTTAATAAAACTTAAATCCTATTCGTGTTTTTTAAAACATATGTACACATATAAAAAGTATTAATATTATTTAAATTTCATTTCAGCATTTTACTAATTCTCACAAATATCATGATTTTTTATACTTTCGTATGAGTGTTTGATGATTTTTTTAATGTCTATGTGATACAGCACAAGAAGGATATACGGATCTTTATAATCATACGCAGTCTGTGTCAAACTAAACCTCAAATTACTATAAATAAAAATCAGATAGTCCAAGGATAAGAAAAAGAAGCGAAAAAATGAAATTTCTTTCAAACAAGAAATTCCTTAATATCGAAGTAGAAACTTCAGTTAAACTTGCTACTCCTAGTATAGATAAAATTAAATATGACTTTTAGAGTCTCATTTGTATCGCTGTGAACTTGTCTGAAATTGGCTATCATAAAGTCGGAACTGGACAAGAAATAATTAAATCTTTATTTTAGCGAAATCAGATTGAATCCTATAAGGAACGGTTCTTAAACTTGAGCGACATATGCGAGAAAGAAATATCTCTACGTACCATTAATAGTTAAGTGTTTTTGCGGTGGCTAAGGCTATAGAAAGTATAATTGCAATAAAAACTTTGACTTTGACATATTTCTTTAATTTTCAATTAATATGTGTCATTCCACAAAGAACTATACCACTTTTTCGGTATTAAGTTAAGGTCGTAGACATATATCCAGATAAAATCGCGACATTTTAACCGCAGTCCAAACCCTCTAGGTTAAAAAAATAAATAGGTGGGGAATTTGTGAAGTTGGAGCTTCGAAAAACCACTTTTCGAGAAAAACGCATCTAAAATTGCTGTACACCATAAGCAGACGTGATAAATTTTTGGTTCAAATATAAAATTTAACTACTTCCAGTAACTTGCGGGACATAAGTATACACTCAGAAAAATGTTTGTTTGAATCAGACAAATGCTTTCTTTGACATAGGGTCAAACAAATGCTTTCTTTGACATAAGTCGAACCAATGTTTTTCTTGTATTTAAACAAACTCTGTTCTGGATGTATTGTCTCGATATAGAACATAGATTGAAGTGTGATTTTTATCCCTGTTCTTATGGAATCGCAGATATGTTCCAAACATACAGAATTTTTTAATTTGGTCTGTTCCATATATACCCACCAAGTGTGATTATGATATCATATAAATTAACTGACGTATTCTACTTATAGTGTTAAAAATCACTTATGTTACGGATAATAATTCCCGGTAGCGATTTTTTTCCTTTTTCACATTTCATAACAGATTTTTTTGCGTGTAGGTATTAAGAATCTATTTTGACATTTTTAGTACTTGGTGCGATTATCTAACGCTAATCTTGATAATAAAAACAATAAAAGTTAAAGTTCTTAAAGTTTGAAGGTTTCAGAAAATTTAAGCTAAATTTCGTTCTCGGTGTTTTACTTCGAAAATATAATTAATTTAAGTATTGATAATAATTTTACTTTGAATAATCAAAATGATAACAGCATACATTTAAGAAACGTAGAGTAAGAGAAAAGAGGAATGTATTTAATGACATCGAAAACTTTTATTAATATATTAAATATATATTTTACCGTTTTCAAGCTGAACAAAGTCAAAGGTGCAGCTTTGACCAGTCAGTATTGGGCAGTTCGCGAACTGATCACCGAAGCTTGTGCAAAGTCCGAAATCTCCTTTCACTTCGGATTTTGACCAACGGTATTATATCACAGAATAAAGTAATGATAGAATCTGTTGCAGGAAATTTTTCAAAGGGATAAAGTTTTATTCAGACAACTTGGCGTTTTCCAAAACACATGTGTTGTCATGGAAAAAAATCAATTTTAACCGATATTTGGTTAAAGTTTATCCTGTAAAGTTAATTTTTTTACAGATAATTTTTCATCGGAAATCGATGTAAAGTTTATCTTCTGTTTTTTTCTCTGATGAAATGTGTCATTTTCGAAGTAGTTTTTAATGCTAAATGTGAATTTTAGCTTCACTTCTTGCCTATCGTCCAGTTCTTAAAATTTTTGGTTTAAGTTTCCTTCTGAGAATGAATGGGACAAAGATTTCCATGGTTTTTAAAAGCTGTATCCAATGGACACTTTAATTTTGAAAAAAAAACTTTAACGGTTCCTGAGATAATCGCAAAAACTCCCTAAAAACGTGAAAAAAGGGTTGACCAAAAATAGGTATATTTTTCTGTATAATCTTTTTATTTTAAGTTCTCTAGAGCTTTTAGCGATAATTTCGCAAATAAAAAAGTTTGGAGGTCTTTGGATTCACTTTTAGTCCAATTTGTGATTCAAAACATATTTTGACCAACAAAATTCCAAAAATCTGATGCCTATGTAAAAAATGGAGGCCAAATTAATATTCAGCACGAAAAACTGCTTTTTAAAAATGATACATAATATAAAAGTCAGAAAAATGTATTAGATGGATAATTTTTGTTAGTTTAACATGGAGTCTCCTACAAACGTCATATCAAATCTTACGAAATCATATATCATATTACATAATAATTATTATGCCATACTGTGTCATATATCATAAACCAGAGGTTGGACCGCCTGTTACTCTAGTTCCGCCTGTTTAAAAAAGTTAAGACTTCTCTATTATAAAAAATATCACCGCTCTCATAATTCTCATTCATTCTATCATATGCTGGCCTTGAAGTAGATTTAGATTTCAATTGGCACGCTGCTTTTATATACCTAACTTTTCTATAGCATTTCTTACACCAAAGTTATATCCGGCTTTTCCCGCAGATCTAAAGTCTGTTTTTTTCTTTAAACCCAATTCAACTATGTTAAAATCTAAACCCTGCTTAATGTCACTACTTACGATTCGCTAAACAGTTGCAGACTCTCTAATTTTTAATTGGCATTTTTAATAACTGCTCCAATCATCTAAAATTTTAAAATATTTAATAATTATTAGTGTATTAGCAAAAAAACTCTTTGCTCCTAGTGTCACAACTTTTTAGGCAGCATAATCCAAAATCATGTTTATTATCGACGAATGAGTGGGATTTAATGAGGCGACTGATCGATGAAAGGTCGCTGACACCTTACTCGCACTGACGACGCGACAATCTGTACATATTATCATGAAAGGAAATGCTTTAGTTTTGTATAGGTTTTTTAAATATTTTATTGTTCAGTTTTTAATATTCCATACTCTGATTTTATTTCAAATCATGAACAATTTCATATAAATTCCAACAGAGAGTGCAAGAATAAATTGATATTAAAATATTTGTATTTATACACTTTAAATAAATAGACACGTTGTTTTATCGTTTATCCAACAATAATGTTTCTGTAAAATTTGTTCAAAATTAGACGCTATTGAATTTAACCTTAAAATTACTCAAAAATGACCAATTTTGTTGTGATACCTATATTTAATTACATATGAGGGGTGGGGGGGATTTTTGAGTTTTGTGTGGGTACCATTTGCTACGGATATTTCGAGCTGCTTTAATCTGACATACACGGAGAAAAATATATCGCACAATGATATCGCAAAACCTCTATATTACAAGAATGCACAATATGATAACGTGCAATCAGGTCCTGGAGCTTCGTACGATATTATAATGCAGTAATATCGCAGAAAAACATGAAGTTAAATTTTGTTGCTGTCGTCTGCTATACGGCGTCCTTATAGCAGAAATGGGAAAAAGGCAGAGTATGAGTGAGTTCGAGCTATAAATCGGGACACCAGATTTAAAACAATCGCAGAAAAAAGTAAAAAATTTCTGCATGTAAGACCTGCAACTGAGGTTAGGAAAATAATTCTGAACTCGTCGACGCAAAATGTAACTAACAGATGGCAATCCCCATTTCTCTCAAATTTAAGAAAGTTAAACGACGCTCGATAGCGCTGGCGTCGTAATTATCACTACACCTGGAATAAAAATGGAGCGATTGTACGATGAAAGATTATCCAGACAGGGTTACAAATCGGAAATTATCTTTGATTCATGTGATCGTTTGTTCACTACCCGAACCCTCCCGAGATCACAAAAGTAGAAATACAATGTGATAGCGTAATAAACTTAAATTCTTACGTTATAGATTGCACAATTATGCGGTATATAATGTTAAAACTTGCAATGTACGATATCACGATTTTGCGCTATTATAATGCGATAATTACGATATATAGCGCAGGAATTACGATATATATATATATTGTAATTCATGCGATATAGTTTTCTCAGTGTAATTCTTTAAATTTCCAACATCAGTTCTGCCGTACAATTTAAAAAGGGCCTAAAACGTTTCTATAAGACTTTTTATTCTGACTTTTTCTCTTAAATAGAGTTTTCTTAAAAATATTTTTTTGTCTGGAAAAATAGCTTTTGGCATTTTCATTTAAGAGCCTTTAAGTAAAATGTAGTGATACATTTATATCTTCATGAGTATAAGTGTTACGTTTGTTTAGTTTTGTCCAAGCACCATATATTTTGGCGACTTATAACGCTTTTAAAATAAATTAAACCAATTTCCACTCCAGTTTCGACAGGGTTTTTACGAACCAGAACATATTTATGTTTTCAACAAAAATTCTTACAATCAATACGCTAAAATTTGTTTAATGATATAGAAAGAATTATATATCACCGAATTAGATGGTTTCTGCACAAAAAACTACCCAATGCTGTTTTTTCAATAAATAATATTTCTACTGTTTCACCTAAAGGCTATTAAAGGATGGAACCTACATTAGTTTTGGACAAAAAATAACAATAAAAGAGCCGTGCTTTCGAGAATAGGTCGAATGTATTTTCAACAGTTGTTTTTGAATATCAAATGGTGATTTAAAAAAATGTTTATCAGAAATAGAGAGGTCATAAAAACTACTATTCATATTGTACTTAAAACAAGTTTCTTTAATTTAAATTTTTTAAAATACCCATCGTCTTAACAGATGGGATCCACATAAAATCCAATCAATGTTCTCCCTTTTTATCGGTAAATATGAGGGGTGTGAGAAAATCTATTCACAAAATTAACTAAAAAATCATCCCTGAGAATTGTTTCTTTAAATGATAAAACTGACAATAAAGGGATATCTATGCTTGGTCCGGAAAAACGGCATTTTAGGATGTTCTATAGGTGAAAACAGTTTAATTTAAAATTAAATAATTTGTAACTTTATTTGAGGGTATAATTGCTTGTTCGAATTTATTTTAATATTTGTGGTTTTTCTTCCGCTGTAGGCAAAAATCGTCATTTTCATTCATCTCAAATTTTACAAAGCTTATTCTATTCCTTGAAAGATTCTTCACAATTATATTTGTCTCTTTTTATTAACATTTTTTCTTTGTTTATATATATATATATATATATATATATATATATATATCGCAAAATAATTTTTAGTTAGTCATTTTTTAAATTGAAATATGTCCTACATAATATTCAGTACAAATGTGGTGAATTAAACTGTAATGAACCTTTTTCGAAATAGTATGAGCGTTTCGTTTTCGAAACAGAATGAGAATTTACGTTTAAGTTTCTTTTCTGAAATTTGATGCCTTAATCTAAGGGCCTTTTTTGTTAATTTTATAATTCAAGTTAAAAATTAAGTAATTTTGAACTTGACGGTACACTTGAAACAACCTTAAGAAAAAATGGCTGTATAGTAGGGTTGTCCAAAAATGAATGGCAAAATTTGTTTGCATGCTAGAGGGCAGCGATCCACCCACTTTATTCCATATCCGAAAAAAGAAATTCCCTAATTTTTAATTTTTTTATTTCTTTATTTTAACAGGTACCGGGTTTGAATTGAAGTTTCCCAAGTAAAATACACGGGGAAAAATCATTTTTTTGTTTTTTAGAATTTTTTACGGTTTGAAAAAATGTGACAGGAAAGTATGGAGACCTGTAGAGAATTATCCAACGAAGAATTTCATCTATCAGACATATGGGTTTGACACTCCTAACACACCCCCACGAGTACCTGAAATCTACTATGAATGAACTTATGTTAATAAATATTCCACTAGACCAACAGTAATCATTTGTAGAGAAGAACGAATTTTTAAAGAAAATTATTTCAACAAATTCCATTTGTTTAAACAATTGAAAATTAATGAACCAATTTTATTAAATATTTCACTAGACTAATAATAATAATTTTTAAGGGGAAAAATTAAATTTTCGGAAAAAGATATTTAAACAAATTCCATTTGTTAAAATAATAAAAAATTAATTAACCGATAATATTAAATATGCCACTAGACCAATATTAATCATTTTAAGTAAAAGAAAACAATACGTTGCTCAAAATGTTGATTTCATGAAGAATTGACATTTTTTGTTTTAAGGGTAGTTTTCAGGTACACGTGGTAATGTGTTAGGGGTGTCAAACCCATATGTCTGATACATGAAATTCTTCATTAGATAATTCTCAACAGGCTTCCATACTTTCCGGTCACATTTTTTCAAAGCCTAAATAGTTATTCCAAAAACACAAAAAAGTGATTTTTCTCCCTGCATTTTAAATGGGAAACTTCAAGTCAAAAACCGGCACCTGTTAAAATAAAAAAATAAAAATTACGAAATTCATTTTTTCGGATTTGGATTGAAATTGGGGGGATCGTTGCCCTCTAAAAAAGTGTGTTTGAGCCACTCTAATATACAGTGTTTAACAATTATAAGGTCAAAACGTTAAAATCAAAAGATTCTTATGAACTTAAAAAATTGTGCCTAAACAGTGAAATTTATTTTCGTTATAGAATAACATATTTCAATGTCAATTTATGCTGAACCTTACAAATTACCTTTCCGTATTATCGTTTAGATTTCCATGACACATGGTACATTTAGGATTTTTTTGGGTTATTGAATACAAATTTGAGGTCAAAGTTTCTAAAATGAAAATTTTAAATCAAAATGTGCACTACATAGCTGGATTAGTTGAATTACTCAAACTTTGTAACTTACTTGATCTTTTTTTTATTATGAACATACTAAAACTTTCAAATCTTCATTCTTAAAAGAATAATCATGTACATTAGGGCGAATTAAAAACTGTCAAATTATCGAATCATTTAGTGATATCGAAGAAAAATTTTGTTTTGCAAAAGTTAAGAAAATTTTAATGAGTAGAAATGTGAAAATTTGTCTTATTATTGAGCCGAGTAAAAAATGTATTGCTTGGCATCCACAAAATGAAACAAATATCTAAAAATTCAACAAACTTTTCCTGTGTGTGAGAAATTTTTTATAATTTTATCGTCCATAGGAAGGTACGAGGGTAGTTCAATAAGTCCTTAGAATGAAGTATAAAAACAATTTTTTTTGGGTAAATTTTTTTTTATTTTTCAACATAATCTCCTTAGAGCTCT
>NC_046663.1:111823183-111828823 GCF_010883055.1 Belonocnema kinseyi
CCAGTTATAAACCGTTGCTAAGGCAGGGGCAGATGTGCCATGAACTGAGTCCAATTCATTTTTTATCTTATATGGAGTTAAACCCTTTAAATGAAAATGTTTCATTACCGCTCTGAACTCATTTTTTTCCATTTTTCTTAACGAACAATTTTTGTTTTTCAATTGGTTATAAAAACACGTAAACTCAGAAGATGTGGACTGTGACTGCACCATATATCTAGTAGGGAGTGGTGCTGACTGAAAACAGATGATTTGAAGCGATTCGCGCGCCACATGTTGGTCATTCTAAGGACTTATTGAACTACCCTCGTATTCAACGATTTCAAAGGTTTTTTTCGTTTTTCGGATGTCAATCCAGAACTTCAAATAATAATTTGTTGAATTTGTAGCGAATCCGCATAATAATCATTGCACCCATATGAAATAGTAATGCATATTATTTTTCATAGCAAATCTATTGAAAATCCGAGTGGAGGTACCTGTAGACCCTACCTATCTATCTACCTTTGAACCCTAAAGCTGAAGCAAAATATATCAACCCTAGAAACGCAAACACCGTGTTTCATGCCGCTCTAAGCTTACTGAAACTCGAACAAAAAATGCTTCAATCCTAGGGATGCAAACGCCGTGTTTCAACCCGTTCTAAGGTACCGAAACTCGAAGTTTCAATAAAGGCGCTATGAAATAGTACATTGCGCAACAAAGGGCAAAGGACGACAATTGCACGAGTGTGAAGTCAGCTTCCCGAGCGAAGCGAGGGCAGATATCACACGAGTGAAATTGTTGCCTCGCCCCTAGTCGCGCATACACTTTTTCATAGAAAATGTATCAAAAATTTGACTTGAGATGCTTGAAACTTCTTTGCGTCTCATCAAAGTTGCTATTCTTTGTAAATACGTAGACAGTGACAGATATAGGTTGGAGACTGAAGTTAGCCTCGATTCTCGAAGCGAGGTTCGATAAGAGGGAGAATGGCTGCAGACAACTTAAGCAGTTACTTTCGCAATTTGCCTGTTTCTACTTTATAGTCTAGGGTTGAAAACACAACTTTCGACCCGCTACGGCGGCATCGAAAGTCAAATTTTCGGTACATGTGTTATGAAAAATGGTTTTTAATCATTTTTATTGAATTTTGAAGTCAAACAAAAGATAATAACTGGTATGAAATTTAAAACAAGTGCGTTATCAAGTCGCGAAATTTTCTTCACTAGCACCAAATAATTCAATCAATTGCAACAATGCCACGTCGTACGGTTTTAATCGACATTCAGATAATTTGGAAATTCCAATCCCAAAAATGTAAAATCCTTATTCAATGACAAAGTTTCTGAATGAAAAAATTGTTGTTGCGTAGGATTCTATTTCTGCAAGAAAAAGTCTCAGTAGTAAAATATGATTTCTGGTTTAAATATAGAACTGACCAAATTGGCTGTCAAATCATAGAATCAAAATATTCTTTCCCAATTTTATTTCTTTTTCTGAAATTATTTTGTATGCAAATGCGAGGCAGGTACGAATTTGCATGAGCTTTTCTCAAATTTTTTTTTACATCTGTTAATAAGTTTTTGCGTTCCAAGCCGTAATTGCACACTCCATGACGTTTGACTGCTACTTTTCGCACGTGGACTATACGTAAACGCACTGCTAGCAGCACTTTATTAAGCTTTTACGTAGCAGTTGAAGGATAGCCCTACATAAGGGCATTTTTCCCTCATATATATGGACGATGATTAAAAATCCAATTTTGAATTTCAGCTATTAACCTACTAAATCAATACATCAGAATTTTGATTGGAAAATTTCATCATAATAATATAATAACAATAATAAAAGCAGGTCTTTATTATAGCCTACATCAAATGACGTAGGCATTAGATTAAATGAACTCATTGAGTTTATTTATTATTGAGCGTTTTTTCTCACGAGGTTCACTTTTTTGAACTTTGAACTGTGATTGAAAGTGCTGTTTCCATTTTAGAAAACAAAGAAAACACTTGCTTCCGGATACTGAAGTGCTGAATTCAAGCATAACCTATTTTATTGGAAAACAATAGAAGAATTTTTTAGTCCAGACGTATGTTTTTACATATTTAGATGGTTTGCAAAAAAAAATTTATTTTGCAAAAAAAATAGACAATGACATTATAAAAAAATGTTGTCACAATGTGTATTCAATTTTATCTGATTTTCTCAACCAAGAATATTATTTGTGGTAAATGATCAGATCCTTCAGATCCTTTTAATTCTATCAACAACAAATTTTTCAATTTATTAATTTACGCAAAGTCTGACCGAGAAATTGCCCTGAAATTCTTTTAATTTAAACCCGTTATTCATGGAATGTTCAAAGAGGCATGTGATTGATGATTAGATATTGATAATTGTTTCACGGTATAAAAATTACTTTGGTACCGATCTGAAGACTCCTAATTGACTTCTAGATACGAGAATAGGGAAATTTGGTTAAATAATGTTATACTTTCGTACTTTTTAAATATGTTTGATATACTATAAAATCGGAAATAAAAAATTTGTGACTTATAATAATGTCTATATCAACGGTCTATATAAAAATTCACTTCATATTTTTGATTTTATACCGTGGGTTAATCTACCAAAATTATAGGTCTACAAATTAATTCGGTGCCTTTATTTTGATGTCTTTTAACTCTTGATCAAACTTGAATTTTTTCCGCCCTAAGATAGTTTTAAAGGGCGAAACTCACACTATAAAACACAATATAATAAGTGGCGGCCATGCGGACTTAAACTAAAAAATCATTAGTGAATACAATTTCGTCCAAAAAGGAGCATTAGAAATACTGCATGCTGTTTGCATTCCAATTGAAAAGTCATGATTGTTAAATGTCTGAAATCACTTTTTACACGTTTTACGTATAAACGCGCCTTCTCCTAAAGCTGAGAAAATAATTTCGGTTACTTCAGCTGCGTTTTAACAATGGGAATGCAAAGAATATGCAGTATTTTAAATTTCCTTGTCGGGTGCGATGTTACTGATGGATAATTTTTTAGGTAAAGTCCGCAGGGCCGCCACCTATCATATTCTGCTTTAACGCTTAAGGTTCGCCCTTTAAATCAACCTTAGAGCGGGAATCAATCCTAGCTAGACAAAGAGTTACAAGACAATAAAGTAAAGGCATCGAATTAATTTGTAGACCTAATATTTTCATTGATTTGATCCCTCTACGCTGCCGAGTGATCAGAAATTGAGAAAGGAAAGAAGGAATTCGAGAAGCACTCTCATCTTTGACCCATCGGCACTCATTCAGTATACGGACAAAAATGGATGTGCAAACCTAGATATTAAAAGATCAGATATTGCCGCCTAACATACAGATTTTAAAGCATATATTGCTGATATGTGTGATTCTTAACTTGTTGCTTGAGAGCATGCGTAGCTCGCAGGGTCTATCGATTACTTGTTAAAGCTATGTTGTCAATGTTGTTTCGTGTCATATGTGAACTTATGGAAAAATTATGTTTATTAATGTTTTACTCATAATTGTTATTAATAATAATCTAAATCATTTATGTGACGTAAAATAGTTGCATGGCTTTTAATATTTACATATTCTGACACCCTAGATGGTTGTACTATATTTGAATATTAAATAATTATGTGCACACTAAACATCGGGATGTAACGGGTAAATATCCATTTTTCTCCGTGATGGAAGAAAAAAATTAACTTTTTGGTTTCAATGAAAATAGTAATTTCTATGGTTTCATAGGCTTACGTTGGATACTTTTACAACGACAGTCGGAAATCCGTCCCTCCGTCCATCCTTCGATTACCGAGCTTCTACAATATTCATGATAGAGATTCATGCCATTCATGCCACTTGTTGATTATGGTTTTCTTTTTGTTCGTGGTTAGAAACAAACAAACTAAAGAAATTTGAAAATTTGACTTTTTAGTCCCCAGTGCTGGAACCCTTTATTTTAGCACGATTTTTTCGGGGATAGCTTAAATAGCCACGTAAAACTACACTAGAACAATAAAATCTTGTATGTAACAATGGTTAAAAAATAAGAAAATGAGAGCACTTTATTATTCGGACTCCTATGATTGGAACCTTTTCTTAGTACGATTTTCCTCGGTGTTGGTTCATTGTGAATCTGTTAGCATGTAACATGGCAATATCAAATAAAATAGTGTATTTTATATGATTCTTGTTTTATATTATTGGTTAAAAATTAAGAAAATGAGGAAATTTGGATTTTAAGACCCCTATGCTGGAACCTTTTTCCTTTAGTTCGATTTTCTTCGGGATGGCTCAAATTGAAACTCTTGGAATATCATATTACAATAAGAAATAAAATATTTTATGTTATATTATTTTTTTTCATGTAAGAGGTTACAAAATTTCGTTTTCTAGACCCCTATGCCGATGAAAACTTTTTTTATTTCTGTTTGTCTCGAGGTTGGCTCAAATTGAAGCTTGTGGCATGTAGAATTGCTTAACTCCAGCCTTCTTAACCATTTCTTGAGGTAGCTTGCCAGCCACTTTGGCTTTATTTTTCTCCTTGATTGGAGAAAACAGGGAACTTTGCGGTTTTAATTAAAATTAAGCCTAGAATTACGAACCGACTCAGGTGGGGTTTCTTAAAGCTTATAAACTGTTGAAAAGAGTTGTTTTCTATTTATTAAAGTGGCATTAGTTAAGGATGAATAGGTATTAGGTATGTATACAATAGGTCGCATGCGAAAAAATATTCTAATTTTTTCAAATCCGGAGGAAAACCAAAGGTTGTAGTTTATTTTTCTGATTTTTCACAAAAAGTGACAGATCAAAAATATATATCGTATGTTCGCGCATTGACAATAAAGTTCTAAGTAAGAAATAATACCGATATTTGGTTATTTTAGTACAAAGTAATTTACAAGTGGTAGTATTTATTATTTAGTAGTATTTACAAGTATGATTATCTTTTGAAAACTGTGCAGCAATCTGAAAATCCATATTTATTGCTAATTACCATTGAAGTTGGAAAAGAAGGAGAAAACCAATGTTTGTGATTAAATTTTATTTTCATTATTGGTAAAGATGTTTTTTTTTTAGTAAAAACAATTCTAAAACATAATTCTTATACCTATAGTTATTCTACGAAAGCTACGCAGAAATGAAAAAAATTATTATACATTGCAAATTATTATTAAATGTGAGTAAATTCTTTAGAATCATAATTTATGGCTGTTTCTTATACTCATTACAGTGCTGTTAAATGGCAGTTTACGGCAAAATTATTTTGAAGTTGGATAAATAATTACTGACGAGGAAGGAGTGAATTTTGTTACGCCTGTGTGAATGCACTAATAGTTTTTAGCTTTTTAGAACTGTTTTATTGAGGATAAAGAAATGCTGTGTACTACAGTTTGATAGAATTTGTCACGCCCTACTCATCGATTGTTTTGAAATAATAAATATTTAAATTTTGAAATTGTAGTCGACAGTATTTTGTTATTTTCATTGAAAAGGTTAGAAAAAAGCCAAAAAAGATATTTTATCAACTATCTACGAAAAGAAAAGAGAAATTAAGCCCCTCTCTCTTGGTAAGTATTTGTAAAACTCGCAAAAAATAACGCCATAAACTACTATCCAATAGGACTATAAAAAT
>NC_046663.1:111828923-111849927 GCF_010883055.1 Belonocnema kinseyi
ATAACTTAAACAGTAACATTTACTGATTTAAACTAAAATATGCACTAAAAACAGTTTTAAATAGTAAAAAGACATGATTTTTTTACAACTTATTTGAATTTAATGACAATTTACGATCTTTCTTTTTCATTGCTCCATAGCCCGTGTAGAAATTATGACCGGATTCCGGCAGGTTGCCCTGCTTGTATCCGGAATCTGGTCAGGCTGCCCGGTCGGATTCTGGTTGGTTTCGTTACGCTGCGCTGGTCGAATCCCGGCCGGGTGTACCCAGTCGGGTCACCCGATCGGATCCCGGATACAAATAGGGTAACCCGGTCGGAATCCGACCGGTTTTTCACTGGGCTCCCCGATCGCACTTTACTGGAGCCTTTTTACCACAGCGAACATATTCTACCAACTGGTAGAGATAAGAATCTTTGTAACTTAGTTTGCATAGGTTTTTTTATAAGAGATAAAATAAATTTCAGGGGTTTCACGTGACATCCTAACCTATGAAACCGCTTGAGAAAATTGATTTAACATTAACGTTGAAAAATATTAATAATGCTTACTTATTAACAAAATAATTCACTTACCTTCATAAATAATCCGCTTTCTTCAGAAAATTGGATACAATTTTGTGAAATTTAACAAATTTCTTAACGGATAACCTGGCGTCCACCGACGTTTCACTGCGTTTTTAGCATTAAAGACTCCGGAAGTCGCCGAATCGTTATTACGTGCAAGCATGATAACGTAATTCAAAACCTTGTTCGGAAAAAGTTATTTGTCTTCTTATTACGTTTTTTGCTTATTCAAGATAATATATAAATACATTAAAAATAAGCAAAAATCGTATCACAAAAAAAAAAAGTATAGTTTCACTGGGAAACTATGTTTGAAAATAAAAAGAAGTTGGTCAACGATTTCGCAGTCACGACAAGTCAAAAAATTAGTCTTTCGCCTGACCATTTTTGGCCCGACTCGGTCCCGGTGAGAACTCGGTCAGATCCCGGCTGGGCAATTAAAAAAATAGTATCCTGGTTTGACCCGGTCAGATTCTGGCCAGAAACCTTCTTCTGGTCGGGTCAAACCGGGCTATTTCTACACGGGAGGTTTTAGAGGATAATTATAGGTATGATTACTGACTTTTAATACCCTTTTCACGAATAAAAGTACGCTCCCTATCAGAAAAATATAATTTAATCAAGTACCATTATTATCTTTTTGCTTTTTCCAACTTTAATGGAACATAAGATGTATAATATTATAATTAAGCTTATAATAAATAATACGATGTATAAGTACGGGTTTTGTACAATACTTATAGTTGGAAATAATAATTTTCAAAATCCTTTTAATAAAATCAAAAATGGGCTTTGTAGCAAAATAAAAAGATCGTTTTCATTCGTTATTTTGAGCTTTATCGTCGATGCGCCAACATAAGATATTATTTTCCCATTTGGAAGTTTTCTTTTATTTCTTTGCAAGTAATTTGTGTCTGAATAATATTCTAATAGAAAAACTCCATAGTAGAATATTTACTTCTCATATTAAAAACAAATTTCACAATCCAATGCATAACTGGGTCTTTTTAAATAAAAGGATTAGTATTTTTAATATTATTTCTTTGAGTTGGCAAACCCGTTATAATTTAAATACTCGACATAAGTAAGCAATCAGTTTTTTAATTATTGTAAATAAATTTTATAAAAATATGTAAAATTCGGTTACCTAAATAAATGTTTTCAATACAAACATTTTTATTACACTGTAAAAAAGATTTGTGTAAAATTACAAAATTTCGGGAAATTACTTATTGTATCATTGTGTAATATTAAACACTTGATGAAAATAAAATTACACATTCCGTCGTACGAACTTTACATTCAGAAGGGAAAATTTAGTCGCAGCGTATAAAAATACCATGCGTCGGTAAAATCACTTTCCTGTGATTTAAAATTAGATCGAGATTATTAATTTTCCAAAAATCTTTATTTTTTGCCCTGGCGGAGACTGTAAGAGTTTTTATTTATAATTAATTGACAATTCAGAATAATGAATCAAATAATATGTGAATACGAAAGCGGCTCTCGTTTTCGTTGTTTATCGATGCCTTCATCCTCTAATTTTTGGAAATTTACAGCTCTGTTCAACATTTTTGACAGCTTTCACACAAAATAGATCAATTTCGAGCTATTCCTATTTTGTCTTTAACTTTTCTTGCTATTGGAAGGGAAAAAATGCGGTTATTCAAAGCGTATATTTCATATTTTTAATACAAAATATTTAAACATAAAAAAATACCCATAGTATCTTATGTGTTTTAGGTAGGTGGTAACGTGTCCGACTTGTGTTTGTTCAATTCCCATGAAATTTTATACGAAGTTTTAGCTTCGAGTGTTCGAAACCTGTCACCATAATAAATTTGGTTTTATTTTATGCTTTCACATAAGGAATTTTACATTTTCGTGTGTAAAATTATCGACCAAGTTAGAATATCACAACAGAGTCAATTGTAAAATTCATCGCTAGGTGGATTATTACAATTTTTCGTAACGTTACTCCGATACCCGAGGTCCTTTTATTTACATCCATCAGAGATGTAAAATTCAATATATTTTTTTTACAGTGTATATTCTCAATTCCAGTAATGGAGGGCTGTCTTTATTCTGCACAAGAATTATCATTGATATAGCCTTTATCTTGATAAATATTGCTAATGTTTTATTTATTCATTTTTAGCCGAATATGCTTATAACAGTTACAATTATAAGTTCTTGGTTTGAACAAAACGTAATGTCTTAAGTAAGTCATTTAAAATATTTAATGTTGAAAAAACTGAGTAAACAACCGTATTTTGCATGTTTTATCAATTTTGTTTGGAATAATCGTAATATAAAAAATTTATTAGCAAATAATATCTAATGTGGACATTAATCTAGGGTAGTCGATTAAAAATACTAACAGAGAAACAAAAAATAGTTTCAAAAGATAAGGAAGGACCTTATAAAAAAAACTACCACTTCCAGACTAGTAAATACTAGTCTGGAAGAAGTCGTTTTTATAAAGTCCTTCCTTATCTTTGAAACTAATGTTTTTTCAGACGTAAAAAGAGAACATTTTATTCTTTCGGAAAAAAACTAATATTTTTCGAAAAGGGATAAAATTATGCAATTTTTATAAGACCTATTTACCAGAGGTGTTAGTTGAAGTTTGCCGGTTTTACTCATAGATTTCGCTAGAGATATGTATACATTTCTATGATTTGGCATCTATGTCATATTTTTCTATCGACAATAACCTTCAAAAATACATAATTCCATTCTACCAAAATAATATCATCATAGTTGTTTACCTCCGTAAGGCATGGTTTCGTCAATTTAAAAGTGGAGATTTCGATTTAACAGACAATGAACATCCTGGTGCAGCGAAAAAGTTCGAAGACGAGGAATTGCAGGCGTTATTGGATGAAGACCCAACCCAATCGCAACAACAATTGGCATAAACACTAAATGTAACCCGAGGAGCAATTTTCCAACGTTTAGAAGCCATGGGAAAAATCCAAAAGTATGGAAAATAGGTACCACACCAACTGAACGATAGACAAATGGAAAATTGAAAAACCATTTGTGAAATGCTGCTGGAACGGTTCGAAAGGAAATTTTTTCTGCATAGAATTGTCACGGGGGACGAAAAATGGATTTATTTCGAGAACCCGAAGCGGAAAAAATCATGGCTTTCACCTGGTGAGGTCGGCCCATCGACTCCAAGGCCAAATCGCTTTGGCCATAAGACAATGCTCTGTGATTGGTGGTACCAGTGTGGTGTGGTGTTCTTCGAGTTATTAAAACCTGATGAGACGGTGAATACGGATCGCTACCGACAACAAATTATCAATTTGAATCATGCGTTCATCGAAAAACGGCCGGAATGGGCCCGAAGACATGGCAAAGTTATCCTACAATATGACAACGCACCGTCTCATACCACTGCAGTGGTGAAGAAAATACATTAAAAGCATTGAATTGGGAAATGTTATCGCACCCGCCGTACTCTCCAGACCTCGCCCCGTCCGACTATCACCATTTCGCATCGATGTGACACTCACTCGCAGAGCAGCGCTTCGCCAATTTCGAAGAAGTCGAAAAATGGGTCGTCGAATGGTTTGCCTCGAAAGAGAAAAAGTTTTTTTGGAATGGTATCCATGATTTGCCTGAAAAATGGACAAAATGTGTAGAATCCAATGGTCAATACTTTTAAAAAAATTTTGAGATTCCCTTGAGGATTAAGTGTTTTCTTTATTGAAAAAAGCACCAAATTTTAACTACCACCCCTGGTACCTATAATATTTATAATAATTAATAACTACTACATACTATTTCTATTATAATATTATTTTCATGCAAATAGCTTGCAATATATTTAGATAAAACAAAAAAATAGTGAAGACTGTAAACTCCACTTACTGCACATGAATATCTTAATACAAAATTGGTTTGTATTATAATGAAAAATCGAAACTCAACTAATGTCCGTCTATCAAATGTAGGCATTTGCAAAAAAAACGATTGATAAAAAAAAGCTGTTAATCGAAATTGGAATAATGCCATTTTCCATTATATTCGTTTACTTAAAATCGGAATGAGAAAATTTGTCAAAAATCGAGTTGAAAAATTCTTTTAGAAATTTAATACATTTTTTTAAAGAAAAACTTAAAATCGGTTCATAATTATATGCCACATTTTAATTTGGACTAAAAAGTGTCCTCGCTCTATATACGTATATGAAATACGAAAGATGGAAAGTTTAACTTTAATAAATGTATTACGACCATGACATTCGAGAAAATGTATGTTTATACAGAATCGTAAATAGAGAGGATACTAAAAATAAATGAATGAATTGAAACAATGATGTACGGACCACCATTTGGCAAGAATCACTGATACCAATGCAGCTTCAAGGAATGGGAAATTGGCCAAGATGTTTAATTATTTAGTAATATGAGCGCTCAAATAACCTTTTTAGCTTCATATAACGTGTCAAAGGCTAATGAAGATTTTGCTCTACTGCATTGACAGGAAAGAGAATGGAGAGATTTAGTGATACTGTGTTGCATAATACATTTTCAAATGAAAGCTTCTTTGATCAACAATATGTAAATGGTACATTGATGTATATCAGACTTCCTTTAAGCAATGGTGACTGAATTGGTATCAAAGAAAAATGAATTGAAGAGAGGACCAATAAAAATTAAAGTAGGTTAATATGAAACAGTGTGCAAAGAGGCAATTTTTGTTTTTAAAATAAAGTGTTACTTATAGAATTTTGAACTTTATAATCTATATAATTTTATCATGTAGTGTAAGGGGGGGGGGGGGCAGCGCCAACCAGTTAACAGTCAATGATTTTTTTCAAGTTAATAAGATGTTGAAAAATTACCTTTAAAGATATCCAATGAGAAGAATAAGTTATTTTGAATAAAAATAGAGATAGCTGTAATATAACCTCTTATTCGTTGACATTCTACTAGAAACGGACTTCACGCAATGTTTCTACCGTACTAATACAAGAAAACTGCATACCGACCGGATTGATACCAATAATATTTAATAGCATGGATATAGGAAACAAGGGACTAGGCATGCCATTGCGGGGGTGATGCAAAGAGGGGGGAGGAACGCCACCTTTTGATGTACCGCAACAAACATGGCAGTGCCCACATGTTTATATTTTCATGCACAGTTTGTCGGCAAAAATGTTCGTGCGTATAATCAAATGGCACATCGTAATATGGCGGATCCCCCCACTCATGGAATTCTCCCCCCTCCCGTGGATTCAACCCCGCTCGCCAAGTTCGGATGGCATGCCTAGTCCCGTGTTTCCTATGTCCATGGTATAACCTAAGAACTTGTAAATATTATTTTCTTCGGGACTGCCCCCCTGGCCAGGTTTTACTTATTTATGAGATTTTATATATTTTGGACTTGAATTACGCCTGATTATTATAATAAGATTGTGTGACATTGTTTTATCTGTCAAAATATCAAATTTTTATACTGTAAGTATTGTCATTAAAGTTGAAAACTTTATATTTCTGTCAGCGAAACTTCCATTCTTTCGTGGTAAAAACTGTTTTCTGTATAATTTTTCTTTTGCAATGTCAATTTTCAAGATTTTAGTAAGTAGCACTATCCCTCTGAAAAAATAGATTTATTTTATGAAAAGTAGATCTGAAATTGTTAAATAATAGCCATGCTATAAGGAAAATCACCTTTGCCCCACTGATTGACGCTGCCCCCCCCCCTTTCCCTATATATATATATATATATATAGGGTGTCCAAAAAGTCCCGGGACAGCCAAATAAATCCTTAGGTACAATTTTTTTGTAGAAGGTTGAGGTAATTCTTAAAGTAACTTTCAACGAGGAATCCAGTGGTGGCCTTAGTTTTGACCTTGACCATGACCTTCATGGTTATTTCAAGGTTACAATGAATTGTAGAAAATTATTTATTCTGTCTTACGGTCACGGCAAAATAAAAACAAATTAGAGCTATCATTTCAACTCCATTTATTTTTAGAACAAAATTGAAACTTCGAGGACGTTTCGACATCACTGCGTGCCTTTTTCAGAGTATCTAAGTAATAATAATAATAATAAGCTAATACACAATAAAAATAAATACAAATAGTTAAAAAAAGTTATTATTTATGAGTAAAAAATATTTTTAAAAAATAATACCTTAGTTTAAAAAGATTTTTAAGCGAAACAACAATCATTCCAATTTTGGATTCAATACGTGTCAATTTTTTGTGTCATATTTAAAATAATTTATACGTTATTATAAGTTTAAAAAAAGTAAGACTCTAAACAATTATTATTTAATTTTAAATTTAATTTAAGTTCGCGCTTCCTCATCAATAATTCTACGGAAACTTGGCCAATCATTGTATTTCAATTTATATACTGCCTTTATCTTCATCAACGATTTACCGCCTTATTTATCTCCTAGCATATGCTCGTCGTTGTTCCAAAACACTTTGAATGGTTTCAAAATCCTTAATACTGTAAAAAAGCCTCTTCAATTTTATGAGGCTTTCTCCTTTTACTCATCTTCAATAATTCTTTGGAGTCTTACTTTTTTTAAACTTATAATAACGTATAAATTATTTTAAATATAACACAACAAATTGACACATATTGACTCCAAAATTGTAATGATTGTTGTTTCGCTTACAAATCGTTTTAAACTAAAGTATTTTTTTTTTTTTAATATTTTGCACTCATAAATAATAACTTTTTAAAACTATTTATACTTATTTTTATTATGTATTAGCTTATTATAATTATTATTTAGATACTCTGAAAAAGGCACGCAGTGATGCCGAAACGTCGAAGTTCTAATTTTGTTCTAAAAATAAATGGAGTTGAAATGATAGCTCTAATTTGTTTTTATTTTGCCGTGACCGTAAGACAGAAGAAATAATTTTCTACAATTCATTATTGCATTGTCGGTCGAAGATTGGTTTGATTTTATGTTTCAAAATCTTTACGTCATTTCAAGGTTACCTTTGTTTTTTTTAAATGGAATGGCCCTTTTTCAACATTGACATTCGAAAGAGCGGCAAATTTTACTTGAAAAAGTGTAGTCAGATGATATGTCAGGTGTGACCTTGATGCTCATATCAAGGTCATTCCAGCTTCAATAAGGTCTGAATATTTTTCGCAAGTTGTTTTGTGGAAAATCTTCTCTTACCTCACTCACTTAATTGCTTACTTGAACAATGTGCATATTGACTATCGAGTGTCACAAGCAAGCTTGAGAAAAGTTATTCAGACCATATTGAATTTTGAATGTCCTTGATATGTCCGTTAAGGTCAAACCTTACCTATGACATATTGTTGAAGTAAGAAATGAAGTAAGTCAGGTAAGAGAAGATTTTCCACAAGCTAACTTGAAAAAAATATTCAGACCTTATTGAAGTTTGAATGATCTTGTTATGACCATCAACGTCGCATCTGACCTATGCCCTGACTAGACTTTTTACCGTAAAATTTTCCGCTCTTTTGATTGTCAATGTCAAAAATGGCCCATTCCATTTAAAAAAACAAAGGTAACCTTGAAATAACCATGAGGGTCGTGGTCAAGGTCAAAACTAAGGTCAGCACTGTATTCCTCGTTGAAAGTTACTTCACGAATGACCTCAGCATTCTCCAAAAAATTGTACCTAAGGATTTCTTTGGCTGTCCCGGGACTTTTTGATACCCTGTTCATTCAATCGAATTTTCAGTATTTTAGTTTTGAAATCCTCACATTTTTAATGTTTTAAACTTTTGATAAATACAAACTTGAATATAAATAAATATTTTAAATAACTGAATGAGATGATACCTAATATTGAAAAATTAAAAGCTATTGATATAGTATTTCGAACTTTTAATGATAAATCCTTAATTTTTAAATGATTTTCTTAATAATAATTTTTTTAATATTGCACTTTAAACTGACATTTTTTAATAAAAAATGTTCAATGGTAAAAACATACAAATCTAAAAACCTTTGGCCATTTGAAATTTAAAGAATTCATTACAATTTTCAAGTCTTTCAATTTAAAAATTTAAAAATGTATAAAATTCAAGACAAGTTAAATGTCAGTTTTCACAGCTTTCACATCCAGCTTTAAGATACACAAAAAATGAACATTTAAACATTTTATTTTATATTAGCTTCAGAATTTTAAAATATACTCTTGTTTCATGATAAGTTAATTTAAGCAGAAGTTATGCCTGCACTCAGGAGGGAGGGGACTTTTCACGACTCGCGTGTTTTTTTCTGCAGTACTTGTTACCGGCTCGTGCTGGCATGCCTACGAGTCGTACTGAAAAAACTACACTCGTTGAAAAAGTCGCATTCATCTCCCTTGATTCATAATATACTCTTGTACTTGAAACGCATAAAGATAATTATATTTTTTATAATTAACGTTATCAACTGTGTGGGACGTAATGATAGAATATTCTATACAAAAATCTTCGTAAGTATAAAGCTAACAATTTTAGCACGTATTTTTATTTCGAGTAGTTTAAAAAATATTTTCGAAATTTAAACTAAAATACTGACTTCGGATGAGAGAACGAAAAACTTCTGGGGCAAACTTTGAAGTAATTCTTGAAATCCTTAACTCTAAAATATTGAACACTTTGCTTTATTATTATATATTTTTACTCAATAAAGGTCATATCAGTGGATCTAAAATATTTTCAAAATATTGGTTATATTATTTACAAAAATTTTATTTTTAATGTTTAGATTATGACACGTGGATGACAGGACATTTGGCGTGATTTATCTTTATAATGTTCAAATATTCTTCTAAAACTTTGACAGTTTGTAGAATAGAATAGAAAAGAATATCCATTAGTCGCAGGAAATTTGTCAAATATCTGGGACTTTATGTGGTCCATTTTTGTTGGCAATAACCCATTAATCATTATAATTTTATATTTTTAGGGTTCCGAAGTCACGAGCAAACAGTAGAGTTTCGAAAATCTATGTTACGTAGTCACATGTTATCTTAAAAAGCTATTTTTTTCAAGACCTTGTAATATTTGAGTTAAAAATCGCGTTACTTTATAATATCAATGTTTATTTTCCACCTAAATATATTTTTTTTGTATTTCAACGTTACGCAACATACAGGTGGTGTGAGAAGGGGTACGAACGATACTTAGTGTTACACACAAGCGGAGGAGATCTAAAATCCCTAAAAAGTTCGTTACTGCGCACAGTGGTCAAACATCGGAAAAGGTGGTCGAATTTCGCATAAGTATATTTTTTGAAGGGATTTTTTCTTATTGATACGTTTTAGTAGTAAACGTGTAATTTACTTCCACATTCAATTGAACTACTTTTTTTTTACTCTGTGATTTATTCTGAATGGGAGAATTTCAATGCGTTTGAAACAAGCGAAAAACGACTATGCAAAAACGCTCATGACTTGTGAATTAATAAATAATATTCTGTTTTCCAACATGAAATTGTCTCTGAAAATGAAGCACTTCAATACTATTTAATTGGTGAATCATGATTTTATTTATTTTAATTTAGACGACGTGTAAAGTCGACTGAAATCGTCTCAAAGAAAAAACGAGAAGTAATGTAATTTTATGATTATAGAAAATGTTCCACTGAGTTACAGTGAGATATTTAGTTTAAGATAATGATTTGGCTTTTTCCTATTACCTATCAGAAAGCCAGCTGCGGATAACTGCGGTTTTGCGTTCAATCTTAATTTTTATTTCAAGCTGCATACATACATAAGTCAATAACTGTTCCGTTTTCGTATACTAAGTGTTTTTCGAATTTTAAAACGAATGTTGACTGTTTTACATTTAAGTTTAAATAAACAGATATTGTTTTACTCGCGCGCCATATTGTATCCGCCATTTTGTTTTTTCTCGAGTTTTTTACCTTGCATAGGAAGGTGGTATAGGGAGTTAGAGGAGTATGAGAAAGCGGTTGAATGACTGTTACATTGGATTTCATTTGAAATAATATATTTAAATAGGATACGAAACCCTTTCTTAACAAAATTCTTAAGTTGCATTTTGAAAGTATTTGAAAAATATGAAGATAGAAAATATAACAAGTGCGTGTATATTTAATAAGTGTAACAATATTAATGGAAGATTATATATTTAAATTTTCAAATTCTTTTTAAATCGGCTGGCAAATTTGAATCAAAAACCACAGTGTAAGAATGGATTTTAATATGTATTTCTGCCAGTTATGCGACGCAAGGTCTTTGTTTGTTAATCTCCGGATTAGGTAAACCCCTCATGGTACGAGCATTCATCCGGGATTTTTGACGCGTGTGTCGTTCCACCGTTCGAGGGTAAACGTTCTTTATTTGCAGACGTGATTTGATTTTCGTACACCAACTGTGAGTTGAACAGACTGATGTCCCCAAATATTACATTGCATACTGGGTACTGGGAAATTGTAATCAGCATGTTTACTGGAAAAACACTAGCTCACTTGCTAAATTCGATCCTGTTTACTTATCTTGCAATAAACGCATCTATTATTGAAGGAAAATTGAACAAAAAAACTGAAAAATGGAAAAAATACAAGGAAAAAATTAGTCAAAATAGGTTGCTGCGTGCCCACAAAGCAGGTTTCGTCACCTGTTAGTAGGACGTTAATTAACACTTTCAAATCTCCCCCTCTCATACTTTTCCTTCCCTACCTTTCCATCTTTGGCCTAATTCCACGCGCCTCGTATAATTTCCCTTCTCTTACGTCGCCTACTTTCCCACCCTTCCCCTGCCAACCAAACCCTTAATTCCCCATTTACTTCCCCCCTACTCACTTTCCTACCAGCCCTTGCCCAACTCCTCCTATTTTCCCTGCTCCAATTTACCCTACTTACCCTGCGGGAAAAAAGTACGACGGACGGACGGACACCTGACCGAAACAAGAGGAGTTTCTGCTTGTGGCTGCTAAACGCTAAAAACGAAAAACAGGAAGAAATTTCTTCTGATAAAACAATTCTTGTAATCTTTTGTAATTATTATACACTGAAAAAAAGGTTGAAGGAAAAAAGGATTTTGTATTTTTAAATATTGCGGACTAATTCCGTTTCAAGTCAGGTACGATTTAAAAATATAAAAAAACTTCTAGCGCCAAAATGACAGTTATTATTGAATTAAAACCCCTGTTATTAAAGGTTCTAATTAATTCATATCCAATACTAACATATGTATAAGCTTTCTTATTTCCGTAAAAAGATTTCAAAGAATTGTCATTATTGCATTCCATTGGGATGAAGTTGCTATCGGTAGGAGTTATATTTGTCTGCTCGTAAAATCGAGTCGCAGTGAGCCCAAGGGGACTTTGTTAACCCTCCGGCAGTAGTCGCAATGGCTGTGTAAAATCTTATAGGTGTCTATCAGGTCTAACTTTGTTTTTTCTGGCTTAAAGTGGTTTACCCTTTACTGGACAATCTTCCCAGATCAATGCACTTGAAGAAAATGTCACACTCTATGTCTATTTCATATTTTACACAAATAGCAAATAAGTATATCTTTTATTTTTATGTGTATAGTAAATTATTTATTTTCGTGCATTGCAGACTAATAGTCTATCAATTACAATCAGTCTTAATATAGATTTAGATAGTTATAGAAAATTATTATGTATTTCTTTACCTACGTATAAATTCTGTATTCTCTGCACTCTAAATGTACAATGGTTGTTGCTATTACGTTTTCTATTGTAATTCAAAATTGTCTGATTTCGAGTCAGAATTACTTTCCAGGACTGTCGGAATCATAACCTCACTTGATGATGATTTGATGCTTGAGAGACTGATAGTGAGCAGTAAATAGTTATTGGACATACTCAAAGTGATAAGTTACCATGAATTACTGACAAATCACCATGAATTGCCGATAAATTACCGAAAATTTTGGAAACTTTTAGAAATCTGAAATTATCAGTAATTTGATAATTTTTCACAATTTTCTGAAAATTTTGGAAATTTAGCCAATTTTTCAGAAATTTTAGGAAATTTTTCAACTTTATCAAATTTTCAGAAATTTTTGAATTTCTTCCAAAAACCTTCGGATACACTAAATTTCTATACATTTTTGGTAATTTACAAATTTACAAAAAAATTCCGGAATTTTTAGGTTATGTTTGTAATTTTACCATAAATTTCCAAGAATTACCATAAATTTTCAAAGAATTGGTTTTTATTGTTTCTCAAATCGAAAATTTCCCGCATTTGTGAGAAAAAATATCGTGTGCTACAGGAGCTAAAAGTAGACAGTTGAAACTGTTGTAAAGTTTACAGTACTTGCCATCGGCTCATCTTCGGGTCGTCTCTGGCTCATACAGCTAACTTCACACTCGTGTGGAACTGCCTACTTTCCGAACTTGTAGCACAATATACTATTCACGAAGTTTTATTGGGCATAAGGCAGAATTTGTGATTTAGCATGGGTATTAACCGTCACGAGATTTACGAGTATAAGATATCGGTAAATATTGGTAATGAAAATCTTGAATTAGAAACAGCATAACCTATGTACTTAAAATTATACTTTTTTCAGTCCGCTACTATAAAAAAAGTTAACAAATTCATTTTTTTGGCACTTTGGCTTCAATTTTCTTGAAAATCTTCACGGCTTTATACACGGAGAAACTTTCAGTTATAAAATTTGATGGTATAATATGTATTTGTACAATACGACAATAGCAAGCCAGGATATAGAGTCACTATTGCAAGAATTACTATTGTGAATATTAAACTCTGAAGTTATTATTTTTATTGAAATATAAAATAAATGATTAAATAATTGCACTTATACCAAAAGAAACTTACTATAATCCCTAAGACAGACTGTGAAGTTTTCAAAGCACAATAGTAAAAACATTCTGTCTATGTTCATTCTACGCATTTCTATTTTTTCCCATAGAAAATAGGAAAAACTGCCATGGTCGAAAGAGCAAAATAAAAATAAATTCGCATTCACTTCACGCACTAAACATTTTATACATTAAACATACAATTCGATATTTATATTTTATTCTAAGCTCAAAGAGAAAAAACCTTGTTAGAAAAAATCAGCCCTGACGGGAATTGAACACGGGTCTCCGGGGCAGCAGAACGGAAATATCTCCCTGTGATAAAACAAATGATAAGGTTTAGGAATTTTATCATCTTCATGAACTTCGGCGCGTGTAATGACGTCATTTGGTACTGAATCTCAAAGCACTACATTCAATTTTTTTTCTTTCATTGCACCTTCCCATTGAAAATTGTAATTTTTCTTACCTGTTTTGCAATTGATGTTATTTTAACTGCTAGTTATTACAACTACGGTTTTGTAATTTAATTTGTGAATATCACTTTTTTCAACTTCAATCTAGAATCCACGTGGACACACATTGCCCTAAATCTGTGGAAAATATACTGAAATGAGACAAGGTATACTCTAGGTATACTCGAAATTTTATATTATGCTCGCGCACAATATAATTCTTATTTTTATTTTTATTATAATTTTTGTCACGACCTTTTCTTTGAAATTCAAATCATGTTTAAGTTCACGTTCCTCATTACACTTATAGATTCTTTTGTTTTCATAGTCAACAGTTCGGAATTCGTTGACTGAGTGACAGCTGTTAGTGCATTTTGCAACAATTTATCGTTAACCTGGTCAAAAATTCGAGTGAAAAACATTATTTTAGTACTCTTGAAACCCACGGGGGATAATTGTTTAAGATGCTAAGAACTAACAATAATTTTAACTGGCAGCTTCTCGCTGGTGCCAAAGTAGACTGGCAAGCTGCCAAACAAGTCAAAAATTCGCGTGAAAAAACGTCATTTTATTACCATTCAAACCCACGTGGAATGATTGTTTGTATGCTAAAAACTAACAAGAAGTTTGACTGGTAGCTCCTCAGTGGTGCCAAAGTTGACTGGCAGGCTATCAAACATATCAAAAATTCGAGTGAAAAAACGTGAATTTAAAACTCTTGAAACCCTTTAGGGATGATTTTTTAGGTGCAAAGAACTAACAAAAATGTTGAATGGCAGCTCCTGAGTGGTACCAAACTTGACTGACAGGTTCTCAAACATTTAAAAAATGACAGGAGGGCAATTAGAACCTTCATTTTAGTACTCTTAAAACCCATATGGGATGATTGTTTTGGTGCAAACAACTAACAAGAAGTTTGACTGACAGCTTCTGAGTTGTGCTAAAGTTGACTGGCAGGCTCTCAAACCTTCCAAAAATTCTAGAGAAGAAACGTCATTTTAGTACTCTTGAAACCCATTGGGAATGATTGTTTGAATACTGAAAACTAACACAAAAAAATTGACTGGCAGCTTCTCTTTGATGCCGAAGTTGACTAGCAGGCTGTCAAACATGCTAAAAATTCAAGTGAAGAAACCTCATTTTAGTACTCATTGGGCATTGGGGATGATTCTTTAGGTGCTAAAATGTAAGATAATAATTGATTGGATGTTCCTCAGTCCTGCTAAATTTGACTGTCAGGCTTTCTAACATGTCGAAAATTCAAATGAAAAACGTTATTTTAGTACTCTTTAAACCAATTGAAGATGATTGTTTTGGTGCACACAACCAAAGATATTATAAACGTAGATGCGGTACGAGGCGTCGGAGTGGGGAATTATATATATAGGACATCACATTTTCTGCCCTATCGAGGTGCTGCCCTCATTGTACTACGAAGTCGAATTCTTGTTTTCTCATTCTTCGTAAAATATGACGGTAAAGCAGTAGAAACATTTTTTGAGATTAGAAAAGTTTGACATGTATGTATCGCTGAATTTTTTCAGATCTGAAGCTTGATCCAGGTTTTCGGTACAGTCTTTTTTTAATTATAAAGAAAATGTTCTCCAAAAATCATATTTTTAATTTTAGAAAAAGTATTATAGAAAGACATTTCAAGATAAACAAGTGCTGAAAGCATTTTTCTTTGACAATTTTTGTTTTAATTGAAATAATCAAATATTTATACCAAAGAAACAACTTTTTTAATGTTTGAAGTATTTAAACATTTTTGTTTAAATTAAAAATAAGAATTAAAACAAAATACAATTCTGGATAAGATATTTTGGTTGAAAATGTATATAGTATTTTTTAAATCACAAAAGTTCTTCTGAAAAATCGAAATGGTAATTAAAAAACACGTGTTTTTATATATTAATTTCTCGGCAAAATTTTTTGTATAATTTTAATTTTAAATTCAAACAATAATTTTTAACACTTTAAATATTAAACAAAAATTTATTTGATAACAATATTTTATTGTCGTAGTTTTAATAAATAATTAATATTGATTAAGAAACAATTTTATTTGGGGAGTCTTATTATTTGGGAATTTTCAAATTAGTTAATATTATAAACTGTTCAGGAATTTTATTAGTTTTGGAATTGTATTTTTTTGGGACCGAGAATTTTACCGAGTCGGGAATTTTATTTTTCGGGATATTTCAGCCGTCCCCATAGAATTACAGAAAATTTGCTCTAATTATAATTTCGGCGCTCGATCTTGTTGATTTTTTCCTACAGTATTATTAAAAAGAAATGTGTATGAAATTTTTTTATATCACAAAGTTAAAGATAATCTCAATTAAAAATTTGCTGTACATCCAATTTTTATTCTTGGGTCTTGGCAATTTTTTTCTAATCCATTTCAGTGAATGGTAAACAGGGGTGCTTTTCTCTTAGAAAATAAGTGATTAAAATTTGAAAAAAATGGGTAAGCTTTTTTGACATGTAGGCATGTAAATAAGCTAAACTACAGAAAATTGAAAAACTAATTTAAGAACTATTTATACTCTTTTAAGATACCAATACAATTTACATAACACTAATTGTAAAATTTGCAAATTTTTAGGCCTTCAGTTTAGGAACTTTAATTTTAACGTTAAAATTGCTTCATTTTCAGAACACAGCCTTATTGTTTGAATTTTCAGAATTTTTCGAAATTGTTAAAAGGCGAAAAAGTTTAAATTTAATGTTTAAAAATGCGAAAATACACCATTTTCCATGTTCATTTGCAATCCAGCGAGTCACTTTCTTTCGCTTCTTTTGAAAGTCGATCCTTTGCTTTCAGTTTTCTTTTTAAACTATACCTTGAATTCAATGCATTTCAAATTAAATTTTTGCAGCTTCATTTAGGTTGAAGTATAAAAAGGTCTTTGTTTTATATATAAATTAATTAAAACATTTTATTGGGTTTTCACGACTGTAATTTATAACTCTAAAATGGAATAATTGTAGCTCAAACATGAAAAAGTATAGACTAATTTCATATTTAAAGAGATTCTATCACATATATTGAACTATTAAAACCTCTGACCTTTTTTAAAATTTTTTAAACTCTTTTAAAAACTTTTTTCTAACAATTTTGGTTGTGATTTCTTAATAAAAGAATAAGTGCTATTTAGTCTCCAGAACAGCAATTTCAAAAATATTTAAAGCCTTAATAATTTAGACATTTTAAATTTGTAGTCTTCAGAATATATTGAATAATTTCAAATTTAAAGCTATTTAAATATTTCATCTGAGTTTTTCAATGGAAAGTGTTCGATAATTTTAGATTGAAACTTCTCAAATCATTTAGTTACAAATTAAAATCATACAACTTCAAGTTTTATTTATTTTTTGATTATTTGCCCCCCCCCCCCACAAATTATTTTTTTTTGTAAGAAAATAACGCCTGATTTTTTTAAAAAGTAACAAATATATATTAAAGGTTTACTCAAGGTCATTTGTGTTCAAAAAGCTTGTTCCTGAATAAATTAACTCTTATTGTTTCCGATTTCGTTCTATCACTCAGGGTAATTTTCTGTGAAAAATATTGATTTACAAAGAATATTTGTCAAAGAATAGAATGGATTTCTTCGCTCGAAATGCAAACGTAAATTGTACTATAGTAAAAACAACTGGAAAAATGTAGACGAAAGCCAAATTTGGTAAAGAAAACAAACCTTTGTCGACCTATAAATACTAATTTTATTCCCCGAAAGATTTTTAAAAAATCTCTTCGAAACACTTTTATTGCAAATGTTTAATTGAAGAAAAATATTTGTTATAAAAATAAAAATAGTACAATTTTTACAAAAAATTCTTAAAATAAAAAAATCTGTGTGTCAAACCACAATCCAATCCGACTATTCTTTCGAAGGTTATCCGATATACATACAGACAACCACAATAACGACGACGTAGAAGCCAGAGAGACAGACAGATATCGATGTAGACTCAAGGAGCCTCAAAACGTCGAAATTTAATGAAATTCGCGAAAATCATTTTTCGCATAAAACTTTTCTCATTATGGATGAGAATGTGATAAAATAATCATGGGGCCTTGAAAAAGTAGCGTTTTTTGCCTCTTGACTTTTTCCCATATCAAGCTATTTTTGCTTCAAATGTCCATTTTCGTTTGGTTTTTTGGATTTTGAAAATCCTGTAACTTTGGTAAATTTGATTTTATAAAAAAAAGTTGTCAAGATAAATTGTTCATATTTTTTTGTACCATAAATATCTGTCGATAAAATTTTTAAATTTTGAAAAAAGTGGTCTTAAAAATTTTGAATAAGCTTCAATTTTTTGGATTTTATCAAAAATGGCTGTTTAAAGAACTCGATCTTTCTTTTTGGTCCCTCGAACAGTGTGTCAAGCCCAATCCAATCGGACCAGTCTTTCGAAAATTATCCGGTATACAGACAACAACAACGACGACGCCGGACAGACTATAAGACCCCGACGTAAAAACTTGTTTTCTGACTCACGGGACCTCAAAACGTCGACATTTGATAAAATCCGAAAAACTTATTTTTCATAAAAAAAACTAATACCTTCTCATTTTTTATGAGAATGTTGAAATTATCAACAAGATTTGTAGAAAACCTTTCAAAGTATAAAATTATTGTCCCGTAAGTTACAACCGAAAAATTACAATTTCAAAAAAATGAAAGTTGTTTTAAATATTAAGCTAGACTCGCGACCGGGACAAATCAGAAAATGAAAGTAAATTTGAAAATGAACTGCAGTTCGAGTATTAAAAACTAAACAGTGATTGATTTTACAAGGTGATTCTAGACCTGTTCAAAATGATATAATTTACATATTTTAACGTTAAAATTTGAACTTATTTAATTGAAACGCCTTAGTAGTGACACAAGTGTAAAGTTCGAATTAATGGCTTCTTAAATGAACGCAATTTCAAAATCTTTTTGAAGTATTATTTCAGTATAAAATATTCCATTTTTAATCTATTTGGTTTGGAAATTAAAAAAAAAAACAATTTTCAATAGTAAACAATTTGAAAATGAATTGTCGCAATTTCAGAGTGACAAATTTAAACTTGGAATATTACGATTATAATTGTTTAATTTTTTTATTTTTATTTCGAAGGTAAAAGTATTTCATTTTGATTCTTAAATAACAGTTAAATAAGCATTAATTTAGAAAAAAATCAAATAAGCTGGAGGTTTCTGAATGTTACAAAGAAAAGAACAAAATTTGGAGCTCCTCAAGAATTTTGAAACATTAGGAAAACAATAAAAATTTCTGGGTAAATTTAAAATGATTTTTTATTTTGAAAAAGTACATAACTCAAAGAGAATGTTTAAAAAGATTTCAAAAGATTTGCAAAATTAGAAAAAATCTGGAAGCTCTTAAAACAATTTTGTGTGCAGGATTTTACAAAAATGTTAGGAAAAATGGGAATCAGTCTAAAAGATATTTAAAAGTTCCGAAAAATGTTTAAAATAATTTTAAAAGATTTGAAATAATTTATAAGAGAATACATATTTTTGATGATTCTGAAATGTTTTCAAATGTTGACTTTTTATTTTGAAAAATTACATAATTTTAAGAGGAGGTATAAAAATATGGGACCACTGACAAAAATTCCGAAAGGGATGAATGAAAAATCCCAAAAAATGAAATCTCCGGCACCTGAATAATAATTTTATAAAAATTGTATTAAAAAATACATTAAAAAACATGTGTGCTTTGAAAGAAAAAAATGTTCTGCCTAAAATCTCTTCGTACCTACATAATAACATTTTTGAAACAAACTTTGCGGGATTCAATTCAACAACGATTTCTATCAAAATTTATTTTTATTATTATTTTTTTTTATTAATAAAAAATTCGATTTTTCAGAACTTTTTTATGTTTTTTTCAAATACTATGCACATTTTCAAACCAATTTCTTCATCCAGAAATATGGATTCGATTATTGTATTATCAATAAATAAATAATATTTAATAAACAATTTTTTAAATTGTTTAAATTCAGGAATTTTCTAGTTCGGATATTTTATGATTCAGGCATTTTCTTTGGGGATTTTTAAAATTCGGTAATATCTTATTGTCTGGAATTTTATTTATTTTATTTTTCGTAAATTTTCCAATTCGAATTTTGTATTTCGGGACTTTTATAATTTCGGGAATTTTATTATTGGTTATTTTTCAATGTACGAATTTTACAGTGTCAGGAATTTTATTTTTCGGGATTTTTCAGTCGCTTTTTCCGAAAAATAAAATTCCCACATCACTGTAAAAATTCCGAAATTATAACATTGCAATGTTATAATTTCGGAATTTTTACAGTGATGTGAGAATTTTATTTTTAATTTCTCAATTCGGGAGTTTTATATTTCGACAATGCATTGTCGAAATATAAAAGTCCCGAATTGGAAAATTTTCGACAATTTACAATCTTACCGAATTTAAGAATTGTTAAAAAAAAATTTTTAACAGAATAATAAAATATTTTTACCGAGGAAAAAACTTTTTTAATGTTTAAAGTTCCTGAAAATTATTGTTTGAATTAAAAATAACAATAATTGAACAAATGTAATTTTGGATAAAAAAAGTTGTTTGAAAATGTCCATTTTATTTTTGTACATTACAGAAAACGCTCGCAAAAATAGAATTATTATTTAAAAAAATAAAAATAAAAGTCGCATTAAATCAGCCTGCATTGAATCCTGCAAAGTTTGTTTCACTTAAAGCTCACGTGTTTTAAATTTCTGTTTGTATCACATTTTTATACAATTATTGTTAAATTAAAACAATAATTTAAAAAAATTAAACATTAAACCAAATTTCTACAATAAAAATATTTGATTATTGTATTTTTAATAAATAAATAATATTTACCACATAACTATTTTCTCAATTTCTGCAATTCGGGAATATTCTAGTTTGTATATTTTATCATTAGACAGCATTCGGACTGGAATTTTATTATTCGGGAATTTTCAAATTCGATAATATAGTAAACTGTCCAGAATTTCATTATTCTAGAATTTTTTTATTCGGGATTTTCAGTTTTCAGGATTGGTTATTTCGGGAAGTTTACAGTGTCAAAAATATTTCAAAAATTTAAAAAGATTCATAAAATTGTAAAAAAATCTTGAAGATTTTGAGGCATTTAAAACTCCTGAAAAACTTAAATAATA
>NC_046663.1:111850027-111859705 GCF_010883055.1 Belonocnema kinseyi
GTTATAAATGTAAAAATGTTTTAATTGACAATTTACTTTCAATCCAAATGGTTCTTGTCCAAGCTAAGTTTACCATCAGTGCGCCTCGAAGGTGTGCCGAGATTGCTTAAAGCGCTCCATGTGGCTCTTGGCAAACTATATCGATTTATGGCGGGCAACTAAGCCCGCACCGCATCTACGTTTATAATATCTTTGACACAACTAACAAAGAATTTGACTGGCAGCTCCTGACTAACACCAAAGTTGACTGACACTTTAATCAGCAACCGAATGAAAGTTTTGTCATTTTCATTGACTAAAGTTTTCATCTATAGGATACTTCTCTAAAACTAATATGTATATAAAAAAAAGAAACTACAAAAATCTCACTTTTTACGTAAATTCACAGCTCGCAACAATGGGTTTTAAGAGTACTAAAATGAGGTTTCTTCACTTGAATTTTTAGCATGTTTGACAGCCTGCTAGTCAACTCTGGCACCACCGAGAAGCTGCCAGTCAAATTTTTTGTTAATTCTTAGCATCCAAACAATCATTCCCAATGCGTTTTAACAGTACTAAAATGACTTTTCTTTACTCGAATTTTTGGCATGTTTGACAGCCTGCCAGTCACCTTTGTCACCACTCAGGAGCTGCCACTCAAATATCTTGGTAGTTGTTTGCACCTAAACAATCATCCCTAACGGGTTTCAAGTGCACTAAAATTATGTTTTTTCACTCGAATTTTTGACATGTTTGACAGTCTGCCAGGCAACTTTGGCACCACTTAAAAGCTGCTAGTCAAAATTTTTGTTTATTCTTAGTACCTAAAAAGTCGTCCCCAATGGGTTTCAAGAGTATTAAAATGACGTTTTTTCACTCGAATTTTAGACATTTTGTACAGCCTGCCAGTCAACTTTACCACCACTTAAGAATTGCCACTTAAACATCTTGGTAGTTGTTTGCATCTAAACAATCATCCCTAACGGGTTTCAAGAGTACTAAAATTATGTTTTTTCACTCGAATGTTTGACATGTTTGACACTCTGCCAGTCAACTTTCGCACCATTCAGGAGCTGCCAGTCAAACTTCTTGTTAGTTGTTTGCACCTAAAGAATCATCAATCAATGGGTTTCAGTAGTACTAAAATAAAGGTTCTAATGGTCATCCTGTCATTTTTTCATATGTTTGACAGCCTTCCAGTCAAGTTTGGCACCCCTTAAAAGCTGCCGGTCAAAATTTTTGTTTATTCTTAGTACCTAAAAAGTCGTCCCCAATGGGTTTCAAGAGTATTAAAATGACGTTTTTTCACTCGAATTTTAGACATTTTTTACAGCCTGCCAGTCAACTTTGGCACCACTCAGGAGCTGTCATTCAAACTTCGCGTTAGTTTTTAGCATCCAAAAATCATTCCGCGTGGGTATGAAGAGTACTAAAATGACGTTTTTTCACTCGAACTTTCGACGGTTTTACGATACATTGTTTCAAAATGCAGGAACACCTATTAGCCACTCAACGAATTTCGAACTGTTGACTATCCATGAAATTGTCGTGAGCTCCGGGACATTTTGAAGACTAATAATATCTATATTTTCATAAAATATGTCCACGTGGACAAAGTACAGGGGGTGGGGTCAAAATTCCACGGCTGTCCACGAGAGGGGGCGGGGGGGGGGGGCAAAAAGTGGTGAAAAATTGTCCACGTGTTATATGGATGGCCCCCTTCTTCCTCCATGCTGTCACTTTACGTGCCAATCTTCGCAGTACAATAAAGTGCTATTTTACTGCCGCTCCACGGGCAGATAAAGTGGGCTTTTTCTGCCAATTTCAGATAAAGACGTCTATATCACAATGAAAGAAGCGGGAAGAAGGAAAATGTTATTGAAACAAACTTCTAATTTTTTCCTTATTCTTTATCACAATGTTTATACTATCAGGAACCAATAGTTTTCGAAGTCATTTAAACATGATAAAATTGTTAATATAAAGCACTTTAAATTAAAATTTGTCATCTGTAGAAATTATTAATATTTCGTCTTACTAATTATTAAACTTTGAATGCTTATATCATATGAACTTGTTTTATTATTTAGGATTGAACCATTTTTAATGTTCAATTTCAAATACTTTGTAATTCTTGAGGTTTCAAAGTTTAAATTGGAAATTTCTAAATTTATTAAAAATACCTGTATCTTCCCAAGTGCGAATTGCCAGAGCTAAAAACACAGTTCAGTGTCGGTCCAATTTTAGCATCCAAAGGTCGGCTAACGATATTGGGCTAATCTCGGAATTTTAATCGGCCCAGTGTTGCGACAGTATTGGCAGTCTATACTAGCTATTTAAATTTGCCGATCCTTCACCAATACTTGGCCCAGTATCGGCACTTTATTGCACCATATCTCACTTGTAGTACGGGCAACCATGTTTCACGAGGATCAGCCGAAGTCTGGCCCAGTGACGGCACATTACTGGGCCAAGTGTCACTTTTACCACGGCAAACCATGTTTGGGTGGGCCAAAGGTGGCCCACAGATCGGCATGAAGGGATTTAGAAAGTTCTGAAGAAGTTAGGGCTACTATTGGCCCAACAATGGCCCAGACATGGACCAAGCATCGGGCAAACTATGGGAAATCTTTCGTTAACGAATAACACCGACTACCGGCCCAACTCTGAGCCAAAGTCGGCCCAGAGATCGGCATTAAGGGATTTTAAAAGTTCTGAAGAAGTTAGGCCTACTATTGGCCCAACAATGGCCCAAACATGGACCAACCATCGGGGCAACTATGGGGCATCTTTCGTTGACGAGTAACGCCGACTACTGGCCACACTCTGGGCCAAGGTCGGGCTAGAGATCGGCATGAAGGGATTCAGAAAGTTCTAAAGAAGTTAGGCCGACTATTGGCCTAACAATGTCCCAACCTTAGAGCAACCATCAGGGCAACTATCGGACATCTTTCGTTAACAAGTAACGCCGACAACCGACCAAAGTCGACTCAGAGATCGGAATGAAAGGATTTAGAAAGTCCTGAAGAAGTTAGGCCGACTATTGGCCCAACAATGGCCTGAACATGGACCAATAATCGGGGCAACTATGGAACATCTTTCGTTAACGAGTAACGCCGACTACCGGCCGCACTCTGGGCCAAAGTCTGCCTAGAGATCGGCATAAAGGGATTTAGAAAGTTCTGAAGAAGTTAGGCCGACTCTTGGCCCAACAATGGCCCAAACATGGACCTACCATCGGGGCAACTATAGGACATCTTTCGTTAATAAGTAACGCCGACTACTGGTCCAACTATGGGCCAAAGTCGACCCAGAGATCGGCATGAAGGGATTTAGAAAGTTCTGAAGAAGTTAAGCCGACTATTGGCCCAACAATGGCCCAAACATGCACTAACCGTCGGGGCAACCATGGGACATCTTTCGTTAATGAGTAAAGCCGACTACCGTTCCAACTCTGGACCAAAGTCGGCCCGGAGATCGGCATAAAGGGATTTAAACATTCTTTTTAATAAAAAGAGAAAAAAAAATTATAAATGAATTTTTTAAATTTTGAAGTGATTTTAAAGAATTTTAAAATATTTGAGAATTAAAAAAAAGCAAAAGAATTTTAAAGAGATTTTAGAGACTTTAAAATACTTTTTATGACCCCAAGAGATTTTGAGTGATTTTAAGGGATTTTGTGTCATTTCAAAGGATTTAATATGGTTTAAAAAGTGAGTCAAGAAATTTAAAATCTTAGAAAGCATTTTAAATGATTTTTAAAAAAATCAAAAAAGTTTAAGGATTTTCATGTAATTTAAAAATATTTTAAAGTATTTCAACAGACTTTCAGGAATTTCAAGGGATTTAACTGGAGTTATTTGAGTTTGAAAATTTTTTAATTTATAAACGAATTTTAAAAAATTTCAAAATATTTAAAAGATTTCAAGATATTTTTAATGAATTTAAGAGATTTTAACTAATTTTGAAGATTTTTTGAGGAATTTCGGTAGAATTTAAATGACTTTTAAGATTTTAAAGTAATATTAAAATATAAATAATGTTTTTGAATTCTTTAAAACCTGTTAAATATCTGTAAATCTTCGAAAATTTGTAGAAATACTTTGAATTCTAATGAATTTCTTAATATATATATATATATTGATGTTTTAAAATCTTTTATAATATCTTGTAACATTTTTGAACCGTATTCTCTACTACAAGATTAGTTCTATAAAATTTAATGGATATTTTTTCCGTGTAATTGCCATAGTTGGCCCGATTTTGGTAATGGATATTGTACTAATATTCGGCTAACATGGTCGGGCCAAAGTTATAATTTCGCCGTTGGGCCGACTTCTAGTAGTCATGGTTAGGCCAACCATGGTAGCCAATAGTCGGAAAACAGAATTGGCCATAGTTATCATTTCGGTATGTTACATAAGAAAGACATCCTCTTAATTTTATGCGACCCCAACGATATTAGAGGTCAGGAGAATTTTTATTTCTTAAAAATATAATTTTCTAATTTTTCTTATAAACGCTGTAAGATATCAAAATAGCACAAGAGATATTTTGAACTTTTTCTAATTTCCTGGGGAAATTTGAAAGAGTAAGGTAAAACTGATTAGAATCCAAAAAGAACTTGAGAATATTATGTGAATTAGTTCAAAAATAATGGAAATCTCCAATATACATGTGTTTACTTTGGTTTGCTTTATTGGAGACTATGATTCGTGAAATAAAATGAAAATAATTCATGGCTTTTGCAAATTTAGATTTCATGACCTGAACTAGAGCAAAGAGCAGGGTATTTATAGGCAACGAGACTTCGAATAATAAACACGATCTGAGTGCATATTGTTCCGCAAAAGTATTTTATTGACACACCATAGCCTTCATTTAATCATCGAACGTCGCCAGCTGATTTAAATGTAGCCGTAATAAGTATAATGCAATAGCACGTTGATAGTCAAGCACGAAGTACAGACACATAATTTGTAGTGCATTGAATAGCATGTCATATCGTGTCTGGCCAGACAGGTCCGACCGATCATGACATGAAATTAACTCCGTTCAATTTTACGGTTTTGATGTACCTGCATCAAATGTTAGGGTTTCTGGCTACCCCACAGTGGTTCAGAAATAGATTTTCACTTCTCCTGTTTTTTCTTAAATTAGAAAGTACGAGATTCTTAACAAACATAAGATTTCCGACCTTTTATTTCTTTCTTCATTACAAATTTTTAAAAATTATATCTCAAGACTTGCTGAGTAGCTAAAAAATATATCAAGTGAATCGGTTGAGAATCGGAATCTACAGCCTAATTCAACCGCAAAAATTGATTCCTGAACCACTGTGAACACTGCACCCCCTCAATTTTCATTTAACATTTAAATGAAATGAGTACAAATTACATGGAATTCTTAAAATCACTTCCCCGAATATGGTTCACACTGTAGCGAACTCTATAAAATGTTATAAGATTCCAATACATCATGTATTGTAACGTTACCTTAAGTTTCGGAAATAAGCTTCCAATATATTTATTGGAAGTTTCCAACATAAATTTTCTACAGTGCGTGCATGTTTTTTTTTTAAGTCCAACCCCTTCGAAGATACACAAAAAATCACAGTTAAAACGACTATCAAGTATTTTTTGGTACATTGATCGCAAAGATATAAGCTAATTAGGAAATATAATAAATCAATACAGTCGATTTAGTTTTCAATCAATTTTTTCCAATTTTTTATTGCTTAAATGTAACTTTTGACCGGAATATAATAGAAACATATACTTTATTTTCGAATTTTTGAATAAACTATATAGAATTCTGGCATGTTTTAGATTCTTAACTCTTCCCATGCGGAAATTAGCCTAAGTTAGCCCAACTAGTGATTGGACGCCAATTGGGCCCCAACTAGGCAGCCCAATTAACAAAAAGTGACATTAATTCAAAAATTATTTTCATTGAATAATTACGTAGGTGCAATCTGACCCAAATCTTGAAACTTTACCAATTATTCCGAATTTTTCATTATCATAACTTATGTTTTATAAAGTCGGTGAGCGTTTGATTCTGGGCTTGGGCGTACATTGGGCTTACCCATAGAACGCCCAAAGTGGGCGCTATCGGAACAAACCAGTCGGGCACCAACTGGGCAGCCCAATTTAAAAAAATGAAATTAATTTACAAATTATTTTATTTAAATAATTGCGTGGATGCAATCCGAACAAATCCTAAAACTTTTCCAATTATTCCGAATTTTTAAGCATCAAAACTCGATTTGACAAAGACGATCAGTATTTGATTTCGTGATTGGGCTTTCATTAGGCATACCCATAGAACGCCCATAGTCAGCATCATAAATGAATTGACAGATTATTTTAATCGTATGCGTCAGTGGATGCAATCCCAGCCAAATCCTGACTATATTCTCATTCCGAAATTTCAATTGCCAAAACTTATGTAGATAAAGCCGATCAGTGCTTGATTTTTTACTTAATTGGGCTTAAATTGGGCTCACCCGTAGAACGCCCAAAGTAAGCACTATTGGAGCAACGAGTCTAGTCGCAAAAAATGTAACTCCAATTATATCGATAGAGGGCAGTAGAAAGATAAAATATCGGCTGTGGTCAGTTGCTATTTACTTCAGTAAAGTTACTGTAAACTGTATCCGTTTAGGAATAAATAAATAAATCGAGATAGTGCTGATAAAAAACGCCGTACGAATAATGAATTAGGCACACGGGTTGAAAAATAATGAGCGATTCGAGGAGAATCTAGCAGTCATATTCCATTCATATAAATGGAAATAATTCTTAATCTATGAAATTACATAGTAAATGAATTATTTACGAGTATTGCTTGCTTATTATATTTTGTTAGAAAATTTTAAAGTACATTAATTTCCTGAGATTTTTTTTCTTACACCCTTAAAAAGAACTTCTGACCATTAAATATTGTTCATGAAATAACATTTTTCTTTTAACATTCCGATAAATGTATAATATGTTTTACATATTATATTTTTAATATGCTTAAAATAATGAAACTGTTTCCGAATTAGACATACGCTTTAAATTAAAATCGATATTTCCTCTAAAAAAATCAAAGAGATCAGCAGAGTATAGTAACATTTTCAAGTGAACCAATAATAAATAAACATTTTTTGCAAACTAAGCATTTTATAATTTTGAAAACCCCGCCTGTATTGGTTAACGTGTGCACTGTACAGCTGCGCAAGCCGCAATGCCGCAGACGGGGTCTGTCGTCTGCACGAACGCCATTTTTTCTTGTAGCCGAATCCGTGCAAGCTTCCATAAAATGGGGTTATTTTTGCAAAGTTCTTTCGTTTTTACTTTGTAGAAATGAACAAAATAAGTGATCGCTTTTTGCTGTTTCCCATACTCAGTTGAGTATTTGCACTAAACCAAATATATTGCAGAAAACACAACTTCAGATGCTTTTAGGAATGAGCTGACTGTTCGAAGAGACTGGGCTGGAGGCCAGAAGGAATAAGAGGATGCTAAGAGTTTTTAAATCATGAAGTAGCGCCAAATTAAAAATATACTAACAAACAATTGTTATTTATTACTTTTAACTTTAGGAATTCAATAATTGTACCCTTTTTTTATTAATTGGGCATAAAGTGGGCTACCCAACTAACGCCCAACTAAGCCCTAATCTGGGTATTCGTTGGGCTGATCGTTACAACCCAGACAGTTGCCCAATTGGGCACTAATTGGGCTGCCAAATTGGGGACTAACTATTAATTGGGCAATCTGGTTAGGGCCCAATTGAGCTCCAACCATCTTTTCCAGATGGGTTACCCATAATTATGTTCATAATTTCTACTCATTTAAAACAATTTTTTCAACAAAATAAAAAAAATGTACACCTTTTCTGAGTAACATGAACTGTTTACTTTAAATTGAAAATCAACACGATAAATTTATTTTATTTTCAAATTTAAAATAATTTTCTAGTTTATCTGGTATATTTATTACTTGTTAGTAATTTTTTGAACAGTTGACACTTGTTTAAACTTTTTTAAACATAATATCAAAAAATTGATCCTCTGAGTAACATGAGCTAGATAATTTCAATCACAGTTTAACACAATTCATTCACTTTAGTACTAATTTTTAAAATGATTTTTTATTGTTGAAAAATGTAACTTTTGACTAAAATAGTTTAGAAAAGTGCCGTTTTGTTCAACGCCTTCAATCAATTTCATTAGCTCCTCTTATGTTGACACTTTTCATGGACAAATTCTCAGCTTTTCGGAATGATTTGAACTTACTAATTAAACGTTTAAGTTAATTTACGATATAAGGGTGTTGGTTAATTCCGACTTTGATTTTTTTTATAGGCACGGGACTGATTGAATATATATTTTTTCCGAAGGAGTTGGGAACGAAAGAAAGAAAACTTGTCGAATATCCGGGGTTTTGTGAGATCTTCGGATGAATAAAATGTTGAAAAATCAAACTTTTTGTTGAGGACATCATTATTTTCACGATAAATATTATTTTTGCGAAAGAGGAAAATTAGCGGGTGGCAGACGGGAGCATATGAACGGTGAGAATCGTTCGCAAATTTATTTGTTTACTCACAATTCTGACATCATAAAAGAACTCGTTCAAATCTTTCTGTCAAAGTTTCCTTTTTTCGTATGTAACATTTTTCACTTTGTATTCTAACAATTTTCAAATCATTTATTTGTATATTCGTAATTTATTCTTCTTAACATATTTTCGGGTGTTTTCAATTGGGAAATGAAAACAAAAAATGTGGATACAATATCCTACAAAATATTGAAATACTTTTTGCAGATAACATCTGTAAATGCATACATTTTATAGATAAACCAATTTATTATTGTGTGTAAATCTTTACATTTTCACAGTTTAAAATTATGACTAGATTATAAATGATAAATTTATCAAGTTACCCAGCAATAAATTTCAAAACTATCAAATTTGGAAATAAGGCCCTCTGTAAATGTATTTATAAATTCTAAGCTTATCAAGTTGCCCAACAATTATTCTGGATATTTCAGAAATTTCCAAATTAATAATTATTCCAAAATTGTAAAACTGGCAAATATTGACCTTTCTTTATAAATTATAAATTTATTAAATTACACAGCAATGCATTGCATAACTATCAAATTTGGAGATGAGGCTCTCTGCAAATTTATTTATAAATTCCAAGTTAATCAAGATGCCTAAAAACTATTCTGGATATTGCACAATTTTACACATTGATAATTATTTAAAAATTACAAAACTGGTGAATATTACCTTTTTTTAATAAATTATAAATTCATTAAGTTACCCAGTAATACATTTCAAAAATATCAAATGTGCGAATAAGGCCCGCTGTAAATTTATTTCTAAATTCCAAGCTTATTAATTTGCCCAGCAATTATTATGGATATTGCAGAATTTTCCAAATTGATAATTCTTTCAAAATTGCAAAACTGACGAATAATGACTTTTCTTTATAAATTATAAATTTATCAAATTATCCAGCAATACATTTAAAAACTATCAGATTTGGAAATAAGGCCCTCTGTAAATTTATTGATAAATTCCAAGGTCATCAAGTTGCCAAATACGAGGGTGGATTGATAAGTTTCCGGCCTGACCAAGAGATGGCGCCACTAGGCCTACCTTGAGGTGGCGTTCTATAGTACCATCCTTAGATAGC
>NC_046663.1:111859805-111872453 GCF_010883055.1 Belonocnema kinseyi
CAGCCTTGGAGGAGATTATGTTGAGAAATAAAAAAAAAATTCTTAAAAACGTTGTTTTTCTTGGTCAGGCCGGAAACTTATCAATCCACCCTCGTAATTATTTTGGATATGGCGCGAAGGTGACAGCTAGCCTGGTGACTGATCACAAATCCTGTTGCAACACACATAGGACATATTAGCTTATTCCACTCCATTCTCCATTTCGCGACGTATTTCGCAAAATTTAGCGTCAGCGTCATCAAGACGTAGCCCTTCGAAAATGTTGTTGGGTTCGACAGTTAATCTCTGACGTCCGAATTGTGAATAAAAAAATTAATTTGCGAACGATTCTCACCGTTCGAATGCTGGCGTCTTCTAACCGAAAATTTATCTCTTTTGCAAAATTAATATTTGTCAGGAAACCCCGGATATTCACAAGGGTAGCGTTTGGAGCATTCTGGAAGGGGTTGGTTGGATCAAAATAAATATATATGCTGGAGTAACATTCGGGAAAGTTACTCTAAGGATTCCATGTAATTTGAACTCGCTTTATTAAAGTACACGCTATCCAGTCTTTGGTTCGCAGAAATCGGGATTATCCCCATGCATTTTGAATAGGAAAATTTAGGGGGTACGCGGAACCCCTGAAAGTTATTTGATAAAAAAAAAAATATATATGAATGCACTTTATTAGAAACCACACAAAAAGAGCCTTAATCCCAAACTATATTCGAACTTTTTTTTCACCATCCTAAAGTACATCTGTGATGTACATAAATGTACGTTTTCAATTTCAACACATAAAGTATTTTTCTTAAACATGGGTTGAATATTTTTAAATGCTATCTTGCATAGAGTACAGAGTGAATAAAATTTCTCACGTAAGGTTTTTTAAGATCTTTTTTAGGATAACAGTTTTAGTTAATTCATCTTTTTTCGTCTCCTACATAGGTTGTCCACAAAATGGAATTTTTTATTTTTCATTATTTTTTGTGCAATAAAAATTTGAATTTTCGAAGAAAATCCAAAAATTTTTAATGATTATCTTGTAGGGCTTTCAAAAAGAAATGTTTTTCTATTCATGACTTTTTCCCATATCGTGCGTTTTTTGGCTTGAAATTTTGATTTTCGGTTGATTTAAAAAATTTTGAAAACGCTATATCTCTGAGAATTTTCATTTTATTGAAAAAAGTCATTAGGATAAATTGTTTGTTCTTTTTAATATTATAAATATCCGTACATAGAATTTTCATATTTATAAAAAAGGGGTCTCAAAAATTTTCATAATGCGCTTACTTTTTGAATTTTTATCAAAAATAGCTGGTTCACGAACTCGTCCTTTCTTTTAGGGCCTAAAATGAGTGTGCCAAAAATGGATTTGATTTGCTCATTTTTTCGAGAGTTAACGTGTTTACGGACAGACGGCCGGACGGACGGGCAGACGGACAGACACCATCGTGAAAACATAAATGATGAGAATGTAAAAATACTGTATTTAAAATATTGTAATTTATTATTAAATAAAATAGTTTAATTATAAATGTATTTATTTTAAATTATTTAAAAATTTAAAATATTTTATTAAGTTTAAATCGGAGGTTTACATTTGTTTATGTAGATATTATATTATTTACTAAGAAAGTAATTCTTTATGTGAAAAATCACTTATTGGATTGAAAACTTATTTTTTCCGGGATGAAAATTTCATTATTTTGGTAGACAAAATCAGTTTTGGGCTCATAAATTAAAATGTTTTGTCAAAAATTAATCTTCTCTATGTGTTTTGCTGAAACATCATTATCTTCTAATAGAATATTCCTCATTACTTTTTTGCTTTTTTTCGACACAAAAAGATTAATTTCTACAATAATAGACCAATTTTCAACAAAAAAGAATGAATTTTTAACAAAACCAAAGTGCGAAGTCACATACGGCCCAACATTGGCCCATAGTCGGCAAAAATATTGCCGAAGCTCGGCTGCCATTATCGCGCCAATGACGGAATGATAACTGTGGCCTGCACTTGGCAGCCAAAGATTGGCTGCCATTGTCGGCCCAACACTGGCTACGGTCTAAGGATATGACAAAAAAGATATTTAAAAAATAAATATTAATTGATTGCGAGAACTTTGAATATAAATATTAATGGTCTCCTGTTTAGACTGAATACATATATTATATTTTGAAGATTATATTACAAATAAAACTTCTAGCGCTACAAGGGTATCGAACCTCCACCTATATACCTAAATCTATCGCCTAGCAGTCGGGTGTGCTAACCACTCCGCTAAACTGACAAGTTGAAACTTTGTGAAAAAGCCATCCTCATAAGCTGCAGCTCAGAAAAGTTAAAGAACCAAATTTTAAGCTCTCTTTTTCTAATTATTTATTATTATGTGACGTTGTGTAAATGTAAAATACACGAAATGTTAACAGGAATATCAATACACTAATTTTTAAATAATTAATTTAAATCGATTAAAATTTTTTTCGCGTAATATTTCATTTTTTTCCGTTGTAGCCTACTTTACAACTTTTTGCAATGACAGAAAATGTAATTTGTATAAACATTAACAATTTTTAATGACAAAACTTAACAAATTTCATCGTGAACATTGACAATTTTTCAATCAATTTTCTTTATCTTTCGTGTAAAATTTATTAGGTGCTAAAACTAAGACTTGGTGAAACAAAGTGCCGATTCTGAGTCAAGCATCGGTGGAGAATCGGCAAATATAAATAGTCAATATAGGCTGCCAGCACTGGCTCAACATTGGGCCAATTTAAATAAAACATTGTTTGCCGTGGTAAAAGTGACACTTGGCCCAGTAATGTGCCGTCACTGGACCAGACTTTAGCTGATCCTCGTGAAACATGGTTCCCCGTACTAAAAATGAGACTTGGCACAATACAGTGCCGATACTGGGCCAAGCATCAGTGAAAGATCGGCAAATATAAATAGCCAATATAGGCTGCTAGCACTGGCTCAACACTGGGCCGATTAAAATTCGGATATTGGCCCAATATCTTTAGCTGACCTTTGGCTGCCAAAATTGAACCAACGTTAAGCCGTGTATTCAGCTCCGACAATTCTCACTTAAGAATAGTTGAATTGATGAAATGTCTGTCAAAAATATGAATTTTCACTAAACAATACAATACTTAAATTTGCAATTAAAAAATTTTTTTTAATAAAAAAAATTTTCAATCAAGTAAATGAATTTTCGAAACAAATTTTGAATTTTTAAAGAAATTCTTCATCAAGGAAATGATTTTTCAAACAACAAGGTTAATTAGATAGCAGAACAATTAATTTGCCTTGAATAATTTTTTTGTTGTTTTTTTTTGAATCGTGAAAAATAGCATTAAGAACATTTGAAAAAAAAAGTAAATTTTTTGAAAACCCAAACATGGGACGAATAATAAATTAAAAAACATAAGTTGTGATGAGAATGTGCCCACGCGCCAGGCCGATTTTTTATTGTTAATATCGTGTTTCACGATTAAAACACAAAATACAGATGCTATCAAAAATTTATCTGAAACAAGTTTGTAGATCTATTTGAAATGCAAAATTTTTGTTTAGTCCCTTTTTTACCCATTTTGCACATTTTAACCGCAAAATGTAATTTTTTTATTTTTCATTCTGTTTTATTGTCAAAATTTAAATTTTCAATTTTTTTGAAAAAATAAAAAAAATGTTTAAACAATCTTGTAGGGCATTGGAAAAGAAACATTTTTCTTTTCTTGACATTTTTTCATATCATGCGTTATTTGGCTTAAAATGTTGATTTTCGTGTGTTTTTTGAAATTTTGTAAATGCTATAACTGTGGTAAATTTTGGTTTTATAAAAAAAAGTCATTAGGATAAATTGTTCATCTAATTGAATACTATTAATATCCGTGCAGACAATTTTTGAATTTTTAAAAAAGTGGTCTCAAAAATTTTCAAAATACGCTCACTTTTTGAATTTTCACCCAAAATGGTTGGCCACCGAACTTGGCCTTTATTTTAGGACACTCAAAGAGTATACCGAAGGCCAATCCAATCTGTTAATTCTTTCGAAAGTTATCATGCTAACAAACTAAAAATCTACAGACACACGATACACCCACACACTCAGATACACCCACATCCGCACGCACACACACACACACGCACAGACAGACAGAGAGAGAGAAAGACACATTCGTAAAAACCTGTTATCAGATTCAGGGGGTCTCAAAACGTGGTCATTTGACAAAAACGGGGGAGGGGGGTCAAATTTTACACAAATCTAATACCTTCTCTTGATGAGAATGTAAAAATTCATTAATTTGCCATGAATAATGTTTTGATACTTCTGTTTTTGGTTTTTTTGTTGTTGTGAAAATTAGCATTAAGAACATGTAAAAAAAGTAAATTTTTTGAAAACTGAAACATGAGACGAAAAAGAAATTAAAAAACATAAGTTGTGATGAGAATGTGCCCACGCAGCGGGCCGATTTTTATTGTTAATATCGTGTTTCACGATTAAAACACAAAATACACATGCTTTAAAAAAGTTATCTGTAACAAATTTGTAGATCTTTTCGAAATGCACAATTTTTGTTCAGTCACCTTTTTACAAATTTTGCACATTTTAACCGCAAAATGTAATTTTTTATTTTTCATTCTTTTTTTATTCCGTCAAAATTTGAATTTTTAATTTTTTAAGAAAAATAAAAAAGATGTTTAAACAATCTTGTAGCACATTGGAAAAGAAACATTTTTCTTCCTTGACATTTTTTCATATCAAGCGTTATTTGGCTAAAGTTATTGGGCCAACATCTGCATTTTAATCGGCCCAGTGTTGAGCCAGCGCTGACAGCCTATATTGGCTAATTATATTTGCTGATCCTCCACCGATGCTTGGCCCATTATCAGAACTTTATTGCGCCAAGTATCACTTTTAGTACGGGGAACCATGTTTCACGAGGTTCAGCCAAAGTATGGCCCAGTGACGGCACATTACTGGGCCAAGTGTCACTTTTATCACGGCAAACCATGTTTTATTTAAATCGGCCCAATTTTGAGTTAGTACTGGCAGGCTATATTGGCTTTTTATATTTGCTGATCCTCCGCCCATGCTTGGCCCAGTATCAGCACTTTATTGCGCCAAGTCTCACTTTTAGTACGGGGAACCATGTTTCACGAGGATCAGCCAAAGTCTGGCCCAGTCACGGCACCTTACTGGGCCAAGTGTCACTTTTACCATGGCAAATCATGTTTTATTTAAATCGGCCTAATGTTGAGCCAGTGCTGGCAGCCTATATTGGCTATTTATATTTGTCGATTCTCTACCGATGCTTGACCCAGAATCGGCACTTGGTTTCTCCAAGTCTCAGTTTTAGCATCTAATAAATAAATCTTATACGAAAGTGAAAAAAAAATTTATTGAAAAATTGTCAAAGTTCACGATGAAATTTGTTAAGTTAAGTCTTTAAAAATTTTTAATGTTTATGAAACATTACATTTCCTGTTATTGCAAAAAGTTGTAAAGCAGGCTACAACGGAAAAAAATGAAATATTACGCGAAGAAAAATTGTAATCGATTTAAATTATTTATTTAAAAATTATTGTATTGATATTCCTGTTAACATTTCGTCGCATAATAATAAATAATTAGAAAAAGAGAGCTTAAAATTTAGTTCTTTAACTTTTCTGAACTGCAGCTTATGAGGATAACTTTTTCACAGAGTTTCAACTTGTCGGTTTAGCAGGGTTGTCAGCACTCCCGACTGCTAGGCGATAGATTTAGGTATATACATGTAGGTTTGATACCCCGTAGTGTTAGAAATTTTATTTGTAATATAATGTTCGAAATGAAATATATGTATTCAAACTAAACTAGACCGTTACTATTTATATTCAAAGTACTCGCAATCAATTAATATTTATTTTTTAAAATTTCTTTTTTGGCATATCCTTATACCGTAGCCAGTGTTGGGCAGACAATGGCAGCCAAACCCTGGCTGCCAAGTCAAGGCCATAGTCATCAATCCGGCAATGGCGCGAGGATAGCAGCCAAGTTTGGTCCAATACTGGTACCCAGTGTTGGGCCGAAAATGGCAGCTAAACCTTGGCTGCCAAGTGCAGGCCATAGTTATCATTCCGTCATTGGCGCGATAATGGCAGCCGTGCTCCGGCAATATTTTTGCCGACTATGGGCCAATGTTGGGCCGTATGTGACTTCGCACTTGGGTACGCTCGCTTTTTGAATTTTCACCCAAAATGGTTGGCTAACGAACTTGACCTTTGTTTTAGGACACTAAAAGAGTATATCAAAGGCTAATCCAATCTGTTAATTCTTTCGAAAGTTATCGTGCTAACAAACTAAAAATCTACAGAAACACACACACACAGACAGACACATTCGTAAAAACCTGTTTTTCGAATTCAGGGGGTCTCAAAACGTGGAAATTTGACAAAAACGGGGGGGGGGGTCAAATTTTACACAAAACTAATATCTTCTCTTAATGAGAATGTAATATAGTCAGGAAAAACTACGTAAGGAAAGCATTTAGATACATTTTACAATTATTTTAGGATTTAATACAAAACAGAATTATAAATATTACAAAAGAGTTATGTAAGATCTCAAGTCCAAAAGTGAAAATTCTGATATGTAATATTTCAAAGTATTGTATTATTTTTATACCAGTATATCATAAAATGACGCGAAGTAATGTAAATTGTTATTAAATGAATGATATAAAGTTTATTCTCGTGTGATATTAATGATTCACTTAAAAGAAAGTATAGATTGTAGAATTTTTGAGGGATTTTTACTTTTATTATGAAAGGAATTACATAACAGTATGGTAAAATGAGATTTGCTAGGAACGTCAACATTTTCAGGGCTGAAGTTTAAAACCAAGTCCCCCCTAGAAACTTTAACATTTTTAAGTTGCGGTTAATATTGTAGAACTTCAGAAAATATTCAAATATATGGATTATTTTTACATGTTTCATTTTATTCATTGAATTCTAACCTACTTTAATTTAATATATTTTATATAAATTTAATTCGTAAGCTTCTAATGTTCAAATTTGAACAAATTTGAAATACCGGATATTAAATAATTCAAAGTTTTAAGGTTACAAAATTATCCAATGTTTTTATTTACTTCCTATAAATGTATAAACCCGTTTATTAATAAAATGTTAAAATAAAAATTTCGATGAACGGGGACAAGATCTTTTTTGGACGGCTGCACGGTGATCAAAAATCGGAAAAAGGTGGCCACAATTAGATAATATTAAGAAAATGGGCCAAATTCGATTACCTACGGGTTTTTAAGGTCGCTGATTATGAATTTAATGTCAAAAATTCCTAAAAGAAAATGGCGGATCCAATATGGTGGACGAGTATGCTTAATATCCCCCCTAGAAATAATCGAACGGGCACGATTAATAACGATTAAAAGTAATCAAAAGTTGAATCGGTTTAAATTGATGCTAAATGTGTGAATTTTTCCCAATCGGATTGAAATGAATAAATGCACTTGCCTGCAATAGTCGTTTGCAGTTTTCGTTTGTAACACACATGACGCGCACGTGTTTATTGGTTAGATATTACATTTTTAGTAATTTAAGAAAAGTTTTAAGTATAAGAAATATAATGTTTAGGCGGTATACCGAATAAAAAGTTAAAAGTATATGAATTAACAACATGTAAAAATCATATCGTTTAACGATGTGACAGTGATGTAGTATGATTATCAAGTAGACAGTTTTATTTAGCCGGTATATTGTGGTAAAAGGTTTATTTACTTCTTTTTAAATTCATATTCTTGAAATTTCTTTCTTTGACAGATTAAAAAACCACTTGTGATTAATTAAGGCGAAATAAAAATCATGAAACATTGTGATTAATGGCCACATATTTCTGTAATTTTGGTCAAATTTTTTATGTAATAGCCTGAATTTTTTTAAATTTTTCGTCTTTATATCCAGTTGACATTCTCATAATTGCATGAAATCTTATGTAACCGTATGGACCTTTTTCGACAGTTTAGCATATCAAAGAATAAATTTTAAGTTTAAATTCATGACTTGTTTTAAACTTTGAGTTTGAAATGTTAAAATTAAGAAATTATTAATTTTAAATGTAAGCAGTTTAGAAACCTGAATTTTAAAATCCTATTTTTGAAGTCTGCAGTTTTACTATAATAATTCAAATCAAATCGAAACAAGATTAAAAATGTATATTTTTCATACTTAAATTTCACATGGCCTAATCCATATTGTACAATTTCAAATGCTTTTTTTTTTGATAAAAAAGTTTCTAGAAGGCTTGTCATTTGTACATATATTAATGAACATTTGAACTTGAAATCGCTGTTTGAAATGTTTTAATTAAATATTTAGAGCGCTTAGTGATCAGCAAACTTCCATTTTGATTGGTTTAATTTGCAATTTATTCTTAAATACTTTAAATAACAAAATTTTCAGCTTCAAAAACTTAAACTTTGAATTTTATTGACTGGTGTAAAATTTTTTTTTACCTGGAAATTATTTCAGATTTTTTCTTTGATTTTAGTAGCTACATTGCGAATAATAGAAAAAGATGGTTTTACGTAAATCATTAGTGGTAAAGGGCAAGTCATAATAAAGGATTACCGAATATATCACCGACATTGATGAAAATTCACTGTTCGATTGAGAAAGAATTTTATGCAACATATTGAGTACTTATATTTCAATAAACTAAAAATTTAGAAAAATGAATTCATAAAAACTTTTTTTAGTATAATATGAATTTATGTATTATTAATTGCGAATATTAAAAAATTGAGACCTCTTTTTGACAAAAAAATATTTTATCTGTAATATTAATTTTTAATTGTTTAATTTTATTCATTTAATAACAACTTGACATTTTTAAATAATAAAATAATACATTAATCACTCTTCTGAAGTTTCACGTTTCTAAATTACTCGCTTACTTTCTTTTTTTAATCTTAACCATAATAAAAAATAGCGATTTTGCTTTATTGTTACAAAATCAACTTTTTTATTTTTATAGTGTAACTGATTTAAAATTTTTAACAAAGAATACTATTAGCATATTTTTTTCGTGGCACTACTTTCACCTGGTAAGAATTATTTGCAAAATGTTTATTTAATTTGTTTCATAATATATTCTGCTTCAAATTTATATTATTCCGAAAAAGTACCCAGTGGGCACAAAATTTGGCGACGTATTTACGACATCGTTACGACAGCTTTACGATAACTTTACGACAACCTATGTCCATGTCGTTTTGGTGTATTTGCGATATCGTAAAGAAATCGTCAGATTCTACGACTTATTTACGATATCGTGAAGACACCTCAACGACATGGACATAGGATATTGTAAAGTTGTCGTAACGATGTCGTAAAAGCGTCGCCAAACTTTGTGCCCACTGAGTAAATAACTGTCTTTAAATAATTCCCGCTAGACAAAAGTGCTGCTATCACATAGCAAATTCCAAGTACCTGATTGGAAACAATTACTAATGCAAAATGCTCAATCAATGACAATCGTTTTGGCACAATTAAGAAACACGATTCGAAACGATTGAGATATTAGCTATATTGTTTCTTATCGATCTCAATTGATTATTTCTAGAAGGGATACTTTCGATTCTTTTGAAAATTGGTATAACCGGGGTTTCAAGGTTGCTGATTACGAATCTGATCTCAACAATTCCGAAAACAAAATGGCGGATCCAATATAGTGATCGAGTATGCTAAATAAGCTCTCGATTCTTTTTAAAATTGGTATAACGGGGTTATCATGGTTGCTGATTAGGAATCCAAAGGCAAAAATTATTTTAAAAATAAATCAACCATGGATCTAATATTGCGGACCTTTATGAAGGCCCTAAAAGGTCATTATATATTTCGCAATTACTCAAAAAAATGGTTAGTTGCAACAAGAAGCTCCTTATTAATCGAGTTGGTATAAGCTACAACAACTGCTTCGATGTTAACAGTAACTAACCAGTTTTATAAGGCAACAAGTCGCCGTTAGTCCTCCTATGAAGGTTATATTAGTAAGGATAGTAAATGTAGTCACAACAAACAAATTTGTTACATTTACCAGCAATTTATTTTCCAAGAAATAAAAGTAGTAAAGATTATAAGTTTTGCCCCTTGGCGATATTGGTAGAACTGAAATCTGAGCAGTGCTGCCAATATTCGCATTGAAATATCGCGTCATGTTTTCGATGATCGCCATTTTAACCTGAAGCTATAGGTATAAAGTGTAAACACGTGGAAAATATTGAAAAGCATCGTATAAATCCTTAAGGCGTCCTCTACGGCCTACGCCTAGGGCACCTTTTCACGGAGGCCTACTTTGAAATAATTTTGGAAGGAATATTTTTCATAGGATTTATTTTTAGTTACTTTGCTGGATTATGGCAAATTTGATTGATTGATAACCTAGATGCGAACTCGATGTGTCAAATAAATTTAACAAATACTTCAAAACAGGCCTCCGTGAAAAGGTACCCTAATTTGTATAAATATATCATCGTGATAATTCAGCTTTCCAGAGGGATAAATATAATTATATGAATAGTAAGAAAATATAAGATTGAATAGTAATATTATATAAGATTATATAATTGTAAGGATTACTACTTTAAGTAGTAAGATCAACTAATTTATTAGTAAAACAACTCATTTAATATAAAGACTTACTAATTGAAGTAGTAACGCTTACTATTTCAAGTAGTAAACACACCTACCTGAAAGTAGTACCTACCACCGAAAGTTGTAGCGAGAACAAATAAAGTAGTCAGACAATTACTACCAATCTTGCGAATAAAAGTAGCCTCAACCACTTTAATAGCAGCTGCATATATTACGAACGAAAATAGTTGGGCCTACTACTTTGTTAGTTGTCCCAGCCAACTATTTTTTTCAGTGTTTAAATGAAAAAAATCGATACAATAAGACAGTCAACTCAAATAATATTGAACAAAACCGTGTATATTTTATGAACTTTTATTATCTATACACGGTTTTTAAAAATATTTTTTCATTTGACTCTCTCAATGTATGGAATTTGTTTATCTGAAGCTATAGAGTAACTGGCGAAATATTTGAAAATTGGACAAAAAATTGATATGGTAGGATACATCTTATAAAAATATCAGAAAGAAGCTCAATGTTGATAAAATTTCACACGCGTTTATCACGAATGCAGAGTATGACTTGCTCTTTAAATCTGAATCAGTTAAATCTCACTCATTGTCAGTGAAATTTCATTGATTCAAATAGCTAAAAATGGGTCAATGACAATCAATAATAGGCTACTTATTGATTCAGTGAAATAACCACTTTCGAGGATTAGCAGCGCTGAATCATATCAATTTAGAAATCATAATAAAATAATATTTTAGTACATTCAATCAAAGAAGCATAGTAAAAACTCAAAACACATAAATATGATCAAATATTTAAAAAAACGTGAAAAGTTACGATGCTCTTAAATGACAAACAGCCTAACATATTACTTTAATTTCAAGATTGAACTGTCATGTACAAACCCGTTAAGTACGTTCTTCCTACACGAGTTAGAGTATATTTATTCCGCAGTTAATTTAGCACAATTGCCGCTCGAACATTAACAAATTTATTAATTAAGGCCATGTGATGAGTATAACAGCTGATCAAGTCAGTCCTAAGATCAATATTTTTTACCCATATTGAAAAATAAAAGTTTAAATAACGCAGAAAGTTTTTTCGAGAAATGTTAATAAATATTAAGGATCGTTTGTGGTCTTGCAAAGAGTTGGAGGAAGAAAAAAGTTTATTTATGCAAATAATGATTATCGACGGATACATTTAGGTTATACAGAAGATGTTTGACTTTTAGCTTTCTCTGACGGTAATCATGCAATCTGTTTTACCTACAGACCCCCAGAAGTTCGAAGTTCTCTACTCGCTGCGCTAGTGCTACTTTGACACAGCTGATACCAGACTGATACGTATGTCAGACCAAACATGTTTATTTGCATTTCAAGTGCAAATATTAGTTTTTGAATTATTTGTGCATAATTTTCGTGAGCGATTTTTGTTGTTTACCCCACTTTGATAAATATAAACCTCAAAACCAGCCCATTGACAACATTGCAAATTGCTCGCAGGGTTTGACGACAGCACGGTCGGTATTTCTCCAAAATAGTAATTTAAAAAAAAACTTTTTTCACTATTCTAATTATTTAGGACCAGAGACACATTCTTGCATGCCTTCTATTTATCGTGCCAAATTTTTAACACGATATCTTATTCCGTGTGGACGTACCCTGGCGGACCGAAGAAACCGAATGGAGCCTCTACAAAGTACCTGTAAAGACCCCATTGGGTCCCCATTCGGTTCCTTTTTAAAAAACTCGAAAAATCAGCAAAATCAACTTTTAAATTGTTGAAATTCGGATTCTACGTTATAATTCCCTATAGAAGGCCACGGAATAATCGCAATAGTTTTTTTTACAACGGTAAAAAGTTTAAAAAAATATAAGACGTACCAGGTGTATACATATCATAACCGGTATTGCCATCTAGCGGCCAGTAGGCACACTTGTAGGCACTGTCGGAACTTACCATTTGTGCTAATTGGCGTATTGTCATCTTTCAACAATATCCAA
>NC_046663.1:111872553-111879348 GCF_010883055.1 Belonocnema kinseyi
GGCGCATACTTTGAATAAAATATTTGTTATCATTCTCTTGAAATAAATGTGTTTTTTTCTTGAAAAAATACCGGTTTCATATGTATACACCTGGTATAACGCCTGTGGACTGCTACACTGCAAACGCATCGCCTGTAAGTAGCCGTCAACAGGCGTTATACGTCTTATATTTTTTTTTTAACTTTTTACCGTTGTAAAATAAGCTATTGCTATTATTCAGTGAGCTTCTATAGGGAATTTTAACGTAGAATTCGAATTTTAACAATTTAAAAGTTGATTTTGCTGTTTTTTCGAGTTTTTTAAAAAGGAACCGAATGGGGACCCATGGGGGTCTTTACGGGTACTTTGTAGAGGCTCCACTCGGTTCCTTCGGTCCGCCAGGGTAAGTTGGGAAAGAAAACTTCCGCTGGTATTTTCTTTTAAAAAAATGTTTTCTCATTTGATTCACACTTAGAGAGTGCATACTCTCCTTCTGACTAACATCCTGTCATTTTTTTGAGATTTCAGTGAGCAATACTTTGATATTCCTTTTCATGTTGTTTGACATCTCATAAACGATTCGCAGCTATTCAGAAACATTTGTTTTTCTATAATGTCTAAGCATTCTTTTTGGGCTTTGAGGTAATTTGGATTTTATGAGATCCAATATTTCCCTCCTGCTCATTGAAAGAGTCTTATTGTCAGGTATAGGTTCAAAAAAAGGCACATAAAATGTTTGTTAATACAAATTTTGTAATTACAAAAATAAGAAATGAGCCTACAAAGCAAAGTGATGGGTCACCATTTCGCAAAGTAAGTTCAAGGTAAGGTTAGGATAAGTTTGCATGAATATAAGGTCAAAATTATTTTTTTAATAAACATACGGGGCAAAATACGTTAAGTGAACCCAAAAAATTATGAATTGACTAAACTGGTTGTCATTATAGAGGTGCTTGAAGTTTTCAGGTTATGGACATATATGACATATTTTTTGATACGTACTGAGAAAAACCCTAATCATTATTTTAAACTAAATATCTCGGTGGAACTCAGTGAAACATTTTTTATACTCCTAAAATTTTATGACTTCTCGTTTTTTCTTCGAGACGATATTAACCGACTTTACATGCTCTTGTAAATTACAATCAATAAAATCATGATTCACCAATTAAATAATGTTGAAGTGCTTACTTTTCAGAGACGATTCCATTTTGGAAAATAGAACTTTGTTCACCATTTCACAAGTTATGCGTTTTTTTGTGCAGTCGGTTTTCACTTGTATCAAACGCGTTGAATATTATTCGTGAAACTTTCACTTTTCGACTCAGTCACCCAGTAAAAAAATATTTTATTGTCATTGCATGTCGCAATAAGTTACACATATACTGCTGTCGGCCGTGAGGTACTCGTACTTTAACTTTTTAGCCAAAATTTTTTTTTCGATATTCTAAGTGTGAAAATAGCCGCGAGGTCTAGTCGTTAGCGATCGAACGCGTTAAACTTCGAGTAGGTGGTTTGAAACCCGTCACAGTGTTTTCGATTTTTAAAAGCGTTAATATCATTAAAAGCGTGCGACTATATTATATATAACATATTGTAATTTAATGTAATTATTTAAGATAAATTGTGTAGCAAGTGGATGACCTTCCACAGAATCAGTTTGTAGCAAGAATATATATATTTTTTCATGATGCTCGAAATTTTACATGACTGGGATGTAGAGTTCTCATATGTGACGTGCGCCGAAAAAAGGGGGCTAACTCTAAAAAAATCAAAATCAAGGATTTCACGCATGTCGATAGTTTTTGAGCTGCTATTTTTAGTTAAACCATCGGAAAAAATATCCGAGCGTTATTATTGCTTATAATTGAGTTGTTAGGTAACCGAGTAAGGGGGCTTTGGCTCAAGAGCTCGAAACTCCCTGAAACGTCTCCCACGACTCACCATACCTTCTACGCGTCTCATCTATACCCCGTCCGTGAGCCGCGTCTACGACCTACAGTACAAGTGCGATAACTTTCCAACTTTGAGGCTGTTGGGGCGTAAAATGCCAGGAATTGCGGACTTATCGGATGTCCCCTCTATTAGCTCGATATTAGGTGCGCATATGCGTAAATAATGGGCGCAAATCGTGAGAAAAATAGCACACGTAGTGGGAGAACCACAATTAGTGTACGAGGTGTGTTTAAAAAATAAGGTGACTTTATGGTTTTCTCAAAAAATATTCATTTATTCCTCAATATTTATGTTGCCCCCTTCAAAGTAATCCCCCTCAGATATAATACACTTGTGCCAAGGCTTTTTCCAATCATCGAAGCACTTCTGATAATCATTTTATGGTATAGCCTTGAGTTCTTTCACCGATGCAGTTTTTATCTCAATCGTTGAAAATCGATGTCCTTTCATGGATCTCTTTAGTTTTGGGAAAAGAAAAAAGTAACTGGGGGCCAAATCCGGTGAATATGGAGGCTGAGGCATGACTGTGGTGCTGTTTTTGGTCAGAAAATCTTTCACAAGCAACGATGAATGAGCAGCTGCATTATCGTGATGCAAACGCCACGAATTGTTTTTCCAAAGTTCCGGAGGTTTTTTGCGTATCGCCTTTCGCAAATGGCGCATAACTTGAAGGTAATACTCCTTATTGACCCTACGACCTTGTGGTAAGAATTCCTGATGCACTACGCCACGGTAATCAAAGAAGACAGTGAGCAAAACCTTCACATTTGACCGAACTTGACGTGCCTTTTTCTGTCTTAGGGACTCAGGATGCTGCCACTGAGACGATTGGGCTTTAGTTTCGTCGCCATAACCATATACCCACGATTCATCCCCAGTTATAACCCTTTTGAGAAAATCAGGATCATTATTGACTTCATTCAACATCTCCTGAGCGATGGTCATGCGATGGATCTTTTGATCAAAATTCAGCAGTTTTGGAACAAATTTCGCTGATACACGTCTGATGCCCAAAACGTCCGAAAAGATAGCATGGCATGAGCCAACCGATATGCCAACATCTTCAGCAACATCTCTGATGGTAATTCGGCGATTTTTCAACATCATTTCTTCCACTGTTTGAACGTTTTCATCTGTTGTTGACGTGCTGGGACGTCCAGGGCGAGGTTCGTCTTCGACATCCTCTCGGCCTTCTTGGAACAGCTTGTACCACTTATACACATTTTTCTTACTCAGAGTAGACTCACCGTATGCAACTGTCAACAATTCAAGTGTTTTAGAGCACTGGATTCCATTTGTCACACAAAATTTAATGCAAACTCTTTGCTCCATTTTTTTCGAAAGAAGGAAATCGCTGAGCACACCAAACCCTTCTAACCTTTTACGCCTCTGCCAGAAAAACAACACGAGCTGTATAGTCAAAACTGTGAACATATGATCGTGACGAGTGTACCAACACAACAAAACAAAAAATTTAAAACTTGAATGTACGTAGCCCGCGAAAATTAAAAAGTCACCTTACCTTTTGAACACACCTCGTACGTGCCGTACGTGTTATGACGTTTTAAGGGGAGTGTACACTTATAGTCCGGACGCCGTACCCACTTCCGTTGGATTCGCGTTTGATCTGCAATATTGTTAATGATTTTTGTTCAGGCTGATTTCCTGATTCCGAATCTGCGTGATAGCCCTCTGGCATTTATGGCGTTCTCGAGATATAAGCGATTAATTAAATTTTCATTATCAATTAATTATTGAATTACCGTTCAATATTAAAAAAAATTTTCTTTTGCATTATTGTAGAGGTTAAAAAGAGAAATAAAAGTTGTCCTGACACTTATTCGATGAGATCACTAGTTTTTGCAAAAAAAGCGTTATTATGTAAAATAATCAACAAAAATTATTATTCTTTCTGTGCTGAGTAATATTGTTTTATTTCAAATTTTTTTTATAATCGAAAATATGAGTTGAAACGAACAATTTTCGTAATAGACGCTGTTTCTCTAAATTTAATAATTTTAAAGATAGAAGGGTTTTAATTAACGAACGAAAAATGCCTTTTAATTAATAGTCCTGTTTCTCGACCGTGATTTGTTTTATTACGAAACGTTTAACACAGAAGCGTTCTTTACTCTATAATAAATCGGACTTCTCTTGTGTCTTCCTCCATTAGAATTTAGTGGTAAGTGGAGAGGGAAGATTTCGTGAATCTTCCCTCTTTCCTAAAAGTCCAGACTATCGGATCGACTTGAACCGCTCGTCCTGAGAAATCTTAGTTTTCAGAGTAAGCCCCGAGGGGATAGTCACTATGGCAATCGGTCAGTCACTGATAACGTTTTAGCGTCGAATGCCAATGTGAATCCACTGACTGACACATTAACTGACACTGAATTCCAGTATAAGTAACACTGAATAGAAACCCCTACTGTGGCCTGGATATTCTTAATTTTAAATGGCTGGGTTAGAAGGTTAGGTGGCAGAAGATTTATGCCAATTTAGTTCAAAATAGATGTTTAAACTTTAAATTGAGGTTGTCATTTGCACGGAAGGAATAGTAATATATTTCTTCTTTAAAACTGCATTAAATTTCAGCGATATTGTATAAGAAACAAAAATGTTTAGTTTTGAAAATTATTAACTTTAAAAAGAGAGTATTAAAATTTATTGGTAAATTTTAGTTCTTTTACTTGCTGGAGATAATTCGACTTTTTGGCTTTAAAATTTAATAATTTTGTTGAAAATTCATGTCTTTTGTCTATAACTTGTCTTTTTTCATATAAAATTTATCTTCTTGGTTGAAAATACATATTATTGGTTAACAATTCAACGACTTTGTTGCAAACTTTTTTGTGAATATTATTTTCATTGTTAAAAATTTTATTTTTGTAAAAAATATTTTTTTGTCTCGAAATTTAATTATTCCATGTTTGATTGAGTCATTATCCTGTATATCAGGTAAGTTACAAATTCGTCGTTTTGATAGAAAATTATTTTTGTTAGTTGAAAATTCACCATCTTTGGTTCAAAATGATCTTTTTCGTTGAAAATGAATCTTTTTTTATTAAAATGAAAGCACTGTTTTTTAAACACGCGACATCTTAGCTCAAAAACTTCACTGTTTTGTGTCAAATTCATTTTTCATGGTGATAAAGTCATCTTTCTTTGTTGAAAATAAAATGTTTTTAATAAAAATTCAACTGCCTTCGAAAAATTGGACTTGTTGTCCTATAAATTCTTATATTTGATTAAATTTGATTATTTTTTTATAAATAAATTATTTGTTTGAAAACGCATCTTAGTATACTGAAAAATCAATTATTTGGTCAAAAATCTAATTCATTTTGGAAGTTTTAATTATTTTGTTCAGTTTTTTGTTAAGTTTAGTTTTTTTTACTGTGGAAAAGTTTCCAGCGTTTATAATATATTTGAAGGTTAGTTATAACCTTCAAATACATTTAAAAAACCTTGAGCGCAAATTCGGATATATACATATATATTTGCTACCATGGTGCACTGCCTGTTTCATATTATTAATGTTACTACAGCATTAAATGATTTATCAATTAGGAAGGATATTCATTAAAAAACTAATAATCGTGTTTTATTGACCCAGAAAAATTTAATAAAACTGGATAACTCTGTTTCAATGTTTTGCTTTCTCTTCTTTGCTTCTCGTTTTCAATCCACGATTTCGCATGCGATGGTATATTCCTCCTCTGTCAAGACTTCGACAACATTCGGAGTGAATCGGAGTGAATGCAAGCTAGCCCTCGAAGGAATTTCACGATTTGCACAATGATTGACACTGACTGACACTTAATGGCGGCGATTGCCACATGCTTTTAAAAAAGGTGGAAAGTACATGACTGCCGCAATGACTAGCCCCTCGGGAAGCCCCTTTTTCAGCACACGTCACATAACTATTAGGCAATCGACATTTCATTTCACCTGTCAGGTTTTTTTTATTACACCATTAAGCTATTTCCCTGTCGAGGTAGGTGTGACTCACTCGGTGGGGAAAGGAATAATGTGGGGAAGGGATAGAGAATTTTCAGATTCCGCAACACTGCTCCGACCCAGGTTGCTGATCAATCTCTCCAGCAATCACCCCAAGTGAAGATCCTCACAAAGTCGTTATGTAAGGTTCCCCACTTGGGTCCATTAGTGGCCAAGGTCTTTTGTTTCAGGCGTCATTCGCTCTACTGACACTCTTCTTATTAACTTTTTTCCGCCATACTTTCCTGTCCTGGCATACTTCTCTAGCTTCTTTTAATTCCATGCATTTTTTCATGCAGACTCTCGTGTTTCTAACACTTCTTATGTCTCTTCTAACTAGGGTCTCATTCGCACATTCTAACCATTCTTTCCGCAGTCTACCTCTAGGCACGCTACCATTTACTTTACCTTCATACACTTGTTTCGTTAGTCGTTCCTTTGGCATTCTCCCAAAATGCCCGAACCATCTTAACCGATTTCTTTCCCATGTGTCTACTAGCGTCTCTTCTGCACCACATTCTTTTAGAATTATCTCGTTACTTACTTTGTCCATCAGAGTTTTCCCGCATATTATGCGCATGAATCTCATGTCAATTGTGTTAATTTTACTCTAATCTTTTTAATCTTTATTATCTACTTGTATTATTTCTTACTTAATGGAGAATTAAATTATAATAAATTTATATCAATAATTCATATTTTCATATCAAATATTACCGTTTCATTGTACATGACTGAATGTGAAATTTTAATAAAATGCCGCAATATCCTCCGTTTACCGAACTAAGTTATGTAAAATTTAAGACGCAAATATTATCCGTGCAGCTAAGGGACGTAGGTGGTGTAAGATTTAAATAAAAGAAT
>NC_046663.1:111879448-111890882 GCF_010883055.1 Belonocnema kinseyi
TTAAATCCGTAGCAATAATTAAAACCCCACTACGATATCGTAAGTCAATGAATGTGTATTTTTAAAACGAACAATTTTTCCAGTTACAGTAGTGTTGCATTCCAAACATTTAAAAAAATTCTCATATAAATGAAGGAAACAATTCTTTGAAAGTTTGTAAATCGCTATTAGTAGATCATAAAAGGCCATCGAAGCTTCGCCAGTAGGTAAATCGATGCAACTAGAAGATCCGGATAAATATATAAGATAACATACTGGTTTATTTATAAAATCAACTTTTTTTAATCAAAATGTAAGAGCAGAACAACAGTTATAACTGGTCAATCTAGGTCAAAATCTGACCAGATCTGATCATCGATCAGAGCTACAATTCTTGGAAGTTCCACTCTCTAAATCTGAATCAGTGAAATTTCACTGATTCAAATAGCTAGAAATGAGTCACTGACAATCCGTGAAAGGTTACTTATTAATTCAGTGAAATAACCACTTTTGAGGGTTGGCAGCACTGCACCATGTCAATTTAGCAATCATAATAAAATAATATTTTACTACATTCAATCAAAGAATCATAGTAAGAACTTAAAACCCTTAAATATGATCAAATTTTTCAAAAGATGAAAATTTCTGATGGTTTTAAATGACAAACAACCTCACATATTACTTTAATTTCAAGGTTGGACTGTCATGTACAAACCTATTAAGTAAGTACTTTCTATACGGGTTAGAGTATATTTATTCCGCAGTTCATTCAGCAGGCTTATAGCCCGAAAATTAAAAAATTTATTTCATTAAGGAATTTTTCTTGCTACTCAAATAAAAGAGTAACAACAACGCTTAACTTAAAAATTTAGAGGTTATAATTCACATGATTTACTCTGACGTTACTGAACTGATTAGTGAATAAGTCCGAAATCACTGATTGATCAGTGAAATTTCTAACTACTATTTCAATCAGTGAAGTTTTCACTGCATCATATTTAGAGAGCATATTCATATCTCTTTTACTTTTCGATATGGCTAACCGAAATATACTTAAACATTAGGGTGGTAGAGATTTTTTTTTTAAATAAAAACACTCCTCGATTTTTTAGAAATATGAGTTGAATAATGAAGTATGATCCCTAATAGAACTTGATTGGAAGATTCTTAGTGTTGCCTCCCAAATTTTTAATTTAAAGAAAGCAAAAAAGTCGAAATATGACCTGCATCTTTTAATGATTTTTCTTAGTCGTAACAGCAAATAAATACAAAACTCCCCAATTTTCCTGCTAATTTCATATCAATCAATGAAACCGTTCTCTAAATATCACCATTATAAATTCAACAAAATTCTTTTCCTTGCATCAAAAGCTGTTTTCTTCAAAAAACCTTATATCTAAACATTTCTGAAGTAAAAACTATTTTTCAGTTATATATCTATAACTTTTTTTGATATCTCATTATGGTAAAATGAATCATTATGACAATATTCCAGGAAAATTATGAAAAAACAGAGTCAAAACATTTTTTTTTCAAAAACGAAAAAAAATGGTTTCAATTTTTCTCACAACTCTGTCAGATGTCCTAAATGACGGTCCCACTAATTTTGTATTCACTTGTTTTTATGAATTAAAAAATTAATTTGAATGTGAAGATTATTTTTCGAAAATTTTGCTGTCTTAAATCAAAAAATTTGAAAGCAGCATTTAGAATCATCCAATCGAGTTCTTCTACTCGGGTAGAAATTATAACTTGGTTCTTAAGAGGCCCTGTCTAGATTTCCTATTTTCTATCGAGGCCCTAAAGTGGCAATCTATCGAGGGCGCAAGCGAAAGCGTCACGCTTAGCTAGCGAGGTTGATTCAAATAAAATATTATTCAATTATTAAAAAATTGATCATGCTTTAAATTCTGAAATGTGATGCTATGTTTGCAGTAGTATTAAAGTTTAACCAGCACATGGCCATAATCCATTACCAGAAATTTTTGATTCAAAGAAGGAAAATATTAATCCAATTGTAAAATACATTTTCTTTGCAAAAGTTTAATCTACAAATTTTACACCTTTCCGTAGCCTCTGACAAACCACTTCTCCGTTTTCTGGTATTTTTATTGACATTCGATTATTAACTATACTTCGCACGTTATTTTAAAACTAAAATTATTGTTAAATTTGATTAGAGAAGGCTTATTACCTAATAACTAAAGACAAACGCAGTTTATTAAAATATCTGCAAGCGCCGAGAATCGAACGCACATACCGCAGGCTTATAAGTCGAACGCCTAATCCCCATAGCTACGATGTCACGCTGAGTGCGATATCACAAATGCTTGGCGGCATTCATCCGACACTTTAGAAATTGAGAAAAAAGGTTTTTGAAGCTCGATTTGTTATATAAGATTTTTAAACGTACTTACGTAATGTCAAATTATATCGATCTTTAAGAAAAATTCTTTTTAAATTTTTAAGGCACCAAATTTTTTTAATTTTTTCAGAAAAAATGAACTTTTTAAGAGTTTGCATTTCGGTAATTTTTTTAATTTGCTCTTTTCTAAATTTAAGTATAATTAAGTATAAGAACAATAATGTACTTTCTTGCACTCACAGCTTTATTACCCGTTTTACCTGTCGAGGGCTTCACAAGGTCCCCTCGAGAAAATAATTAATAATTGATAGAAATTATTTTTTAAATATATCTTTAGGAATAAAACTTTTCATATAGTTTAATTGAAATATATAGTGCTAAAAAGGGAGTATATAAATAATGTAAGACAAGTAGCACTCAACAATAACTTGTCGAGGGCCAGCAGATGGAAAATCTAGATTCTTCTAGCTAGGAAATCTGGCTGTGGCATCGTGAGAGCCAATATTTAGTTTAGGCAAAAAAAGGCAATTTCTACCCGGGTAGAGTTTAAACTTCATTATTGGACTTATATTTTGAAAGAATCGAGAAGTGTTTTCATTTTTGTAGAATATCCTTTTTTTGGACCACCCTATTAAATAAACCAAATAAACAGACAAAAAATAAACGTTATTACAAACCTTCCTCTATAGGGAAACAATAACCCTAGTATAGTTGAAATGCATTTCCGCATTAGAATACGGTAAACTTAAAAAGTATGGCAGTACGCAAAGTTTAATTTTTTATCACAGCTTTTAGTTACTTATCAATATACGTCTTCGAATTCTTACAAAAAATTGCAGATTTCAATAGATTTCTAAGGAATCGTCAAAAATTATAATATAATTTTTCCTAATTCTACTAGAAAACACATTTTTTTGCTATAATGTGGATACATTTACACAATTCTAAAAATTTAATTTTAATTTTTTTGCTGCAAAAACTACAATTTATTGTAATTTATTATGAATTAAAATATGTTTTCCTCCGGGAAGATTAAATTCTTTTAAACAATGTCTAATTTTTAGTAGAAAAATCGAACCAATCACTTTCAATCTCACTGAATACCACCTGAAATTATGAAATGTTTACTGAATTTGATTGCAATGTATTAAAATTGCTAATGTTCCATTTTTTTAATTGCGGAATTTCATGAGCACTTCAAATCAAAAAGTTTAATAAACTGAATATATTAAAATAAAAAATCTGATAAGTCAAAATACTTAATATATGAACAATCGTTACTGCAAAACATTGTAAACTAACTATTTTTATTGAAGGCTTCAATAGTTTGAGGTCATGTAACATTTACCCTATTCCTTTCTTGCCAACATATTTTTTCTAAACAATGGAGGTCCAAATTCGCAACTAGAATTTTTGAAGCTTTAATTTTAAAATGCTTTGGAAGTTTTCAGTGTTGTGGATTACCAATTTTGAACTCCAAATGAAACTTTTTAAAATTATAACTCATTTGGGATGAACGAATAAATTAGAGTATAAAATATAAGATCTCATTTTAAACAGAGATTCAATAGAACAATTCTGGAACCCGCCAGACTCGACAGATTGAGCTGACTGTGAATTTATTTATCTACTTCGCACAAAAAAGAATGCAGAAAAAAATTTGTATTCCCGAAATAGTGAATGGCATAGTCAGTCGTGATAAATGGTTGTCATGAATATTCCCTATCTACCTACATTATTATTTTAATCAAAAATAAACCTTGATCATTCTTACAACAAGTTGAAGGACAGATGCATAAAATTTAAAGACGTAATCTTTCATTCCTGCGTCATTATCTTGAAATTTTGAAATTTCCTAAAATGATTAATTTTGTGTTCTAAACTAATGTGCATCAAAGCACGTAGACGGACCAACCTAAAGTAATTAATTCGGAAAGTAATGGCATATTTTTTTTCATTGATAATACAAAGATATAGTAACATTTATTCAACAGAAGTTTTGTTTACAGTAATTATCCACATAAATTATAATTTATAAATTAAATATAGTTTAGAATCCGTTTAACTTTATTTTTAAAAATCTCAGAATTGTTCTAAAGCTCTACAACCATAATTGTTTGACGCATCTCCATATGAAAATTTTTGAAATAAAAATTTCTTTAAAAAATAGTTTAATTTATCCCTAAATAATTCATCCTGTAAGATTTTTAGTTTCTTCTTATATTCAAATTCAGTTCAATTTACTTTACTAATAGAGTCTAGATTTTTGTTAAAAATTCCAAAAACTATCTAACTATATAAGCAATGTGTAAAGAGAAGTAATTAGAATTCAAAGGAAACAAAAACAATTCGCCAGGTCAGCACAAGCATTTTTCTTCACGCAAATGTGCCCAGTAGTGGAGTCGGTATATAACGCACTATAGTCGATCATACTTAGTGACTTTTAGCGAGTTTTGTTTGCCTTAATATAGATTAGTCCAGCTGTTTCTCGAATTAGGCAAGTGATACGGTCGCATAAATATTCACAGACGAGCCTCCCGCAAGTAGAGCCCACACCCGGCACGGTACACAAAATAGACACCACACCTCGCACGAAATATTCTACCCCTTGCGTTTGACGATAGTATTTTCAAAAACTTTCCCGATTTTTTCAGGCCCGTGGGAGTGTGGGGAAAAATCGTTGGTTCGCTCTGCGCGATCGCTGGTGTCCTGACGATTGCCTTGCCAGTTCCTGTCATCGTTTCCAACTTCAACTACTTTTATCATCGAGAGACTGATCAGGAAGAAATGCAGTCACAAAATTTCAATCATGTGACTAGCTGTCCATATCTTCCTGGCACATTAGGTAACTTTCATGACTTTTCTTCTAAAAAACAGTAATTTTGATGTTTTAAGCTTTTCTTATTCATTTTTTTAATAAGGTAAGTTAAAATCAAGCTGATAGCTTGATCTCGAAATTGAGCTTGAGAAAATTTAACGAGCATTTCCACTTCCATTATATTTAATCTTATTCAAACCTTCAATCTATTTCAAGATTTCTGAACAGCAAATTTATATACTGGATACTTTTAAGCTTTTGATACTTCAAAGCTAACTTGAACTTTTGAAGCAACTTGTTTTTAAGCTTACAGTAATCTTCAAAGTAATTAAAGTCTCCAGTCAAGCTTAGATTTTCAAAATAAAATGAGCTTTCAGCAAACCTACATTAACTTATTTTTTTACGATAAATTAAGCTGTCAAGCAAACGTGAACTTTTATGTTCAAATGAGCTTTCATAGTATCTTAAGTTTCCAAGCTCACTTTAGTCTTTAATGTAATTTGATTCTCTAACCAAACTTAGTTTTTAAAGATGATTCAAGTTTTCGAGGTAACCTTTACTTTCAAGTTCAGTTGCGCTCGCAAGTAAACTTTAATTTTCAAACTAACTTCATTTCTCAAAATTAATTGTGTTTTGACATAACTTAAACTCTCAAGTTAAATTAAACTTTTAATATAGCTTAAGATTTTTAAGTTACTTCAGTTTTTTAGATAATTAGTAGGGTGGGTAGAACAATAAAATTTTGCAAGATTCTAAATCACTACAATGCGAAAGTTGAGCGTATTCGGATCCAGGAAAGTATAATTAATTTGGAATCTATAGATATGCAGCTTGGTCACGGAATTTTTTAATTTCTCATATCAATAAGAAGGAATTGGTTTTATATGAAAATAGCGTTTCGCAGATTTCATCAAATCTGGACGTTTTCGAGCTTACTGATCAAGATAAAATGTATTATACTTCGGTAGATATCATTTTACTCGTAAAAAAAGAACAAATTTCCAAAATTAAATTTTCAGAAAAACGACACAGGCTAAAAAAATGAACACGCAAATGTTGTTTATCCAAAAAAGATCTAAAAATTTGTTATTTATCATTTTTCATTAAGACAAAAAGTTTTTGTTTTGATAGTAAATAATAAGGTGAAAAATAAGAAAAATAGGAAAAAAGACTAAAGATACAATGAAATGTTAGTCAACAAAATTATTTGCCCAAATTATACGTACAAATTTTCTGTAAACAATTTTTTCATAGGATGCGTAATTGAGGTGACGGACGCAACAAGTCGACAAGCGCTCGAAACCGCGTAGAAGTATTGTCTACTCGGGAAAATCTATCGATAAAATAAAAGTGGCCGAAACGTAAAACAAAATATACTTTCGTCTTCAGCTTGACCCGGCCAACAAATTTTTCTGACGAAATTTTTTCATTCGAGAATTGTTACTCAAGATAAACAATATAAACTTAGAAAATTTTCCGATAAAAAATCTATGTCTTGTAAAACACAACTCGCGATTATTCAGCCGTTTGTTGATAAAAATGCTTAAAATTTGTAATGCTTACAATTTGTATGGTGTAATGTTTAAACCAAAAATCAGTTTAAGTCTGTATAATTACCTTAAAATAACGAATTTAATAATTACATTTCAGGTCAGCACATGAAGAAGAGCTCGATGTCGGAGTCGTCGTCGGACATAATGGAGCTTGAGGAGGGTCTTATAATAACCCCCCATCCGGAGGTTACTAAAAAGTCCATCTGCAATCCCCACCATAATAACAACATCAACATAGCCTGTATGATCGTTGAGACTGACGTCTGACTACTAGGTATTATTTTTTGTCCCCATTTTAACCTATAACTAAATCGCAAAATCCCAAACTAAGCAGAATATTATAAACAAAGGGTTTTAATAGTATGTACTCTTTTTTATTATATCAGATTTATCTGATGAAGACTGCAACGTGGATCTTCGGTAAATGGGACGCGTGCCTTCCGGCTAAAGTTCAACTAAAACTTGACACGGTTAAATAATAACTTTGCAGGCTTGGTCTAGAATATGAGTATTATTTCTAATAAAATATTCTAAGAAATTTTTTTATTTCCTATATACCTATGCAAGTTGGCTACTTAGATTATTTTTAAAACAAAAACCTAATTTTAAAATTGTAAACTTCAATGTTAAAAATGGTTTTTGTTTTAAATTTCTAATTAGAGTTTGGCAAAATCGGACATTTAATATTCTAATAGCTTTTAAATACGGTAATCTGTACAATGGCTGGCCAGCCCCCCGCCATCATTTGCCATCTCATTTAAATATCCTTATATGAAAGAATTCTCATGAATAAATCTACTAGTAAATAGTGCAGGTAGAAGCACACACAATGCCGCAACGTATCTGACGAGATAGGTTAGTGCAGTATATAGTGTGTTTAAATCAGGGATATGCCACCCTGGTAAGGGAGCGTCTGTATATTACGTAAAGCAAAATTTGAATTTTTTTGAGTCCCTAACCCCCTTTGTAACGGTCCCGTAACAATTAGCTGACCCCCCCTCCCCATTGCCGTTACGTAACATTCAGATATTTGAAAATTGAAATAATTTCAGACAAATTGGTTCCTTGTTTATTTGTTCAGTTATGTCAATAACAAAATAATTAATAATAATTCTTCTATTTTTTGTTTTAATTAAATAAAAATAATTTAAATTAATATTAAATGTTTTATTACGTAACGGTGTTGGTCACCCCCTACCCCCCATCGTAACAAAACCATAACAGAGTCTTGCCACCTCTACCCCCCTTAAACGCACTTCAAAATCACAAAGTTTACTAAATCCAATATTATGGAGAATGGACATAAGGAGCCCAAAGTCCTATACATCGACTTCACCAAAAACGAGCATTTTTCTGTTTGATGTACAATAACGCTTCGAAATGCTAGATTTTCCCGAGGGCGGCGCTAGTTTGGCACGGGTATGGATGGCCGCCGTCATGGTTTCGTGTAAATATAACCTCGAGGCTCAAAGAAAAATACAAAATTTGTAAATCGTTGAATTAATTTCTTTGAGCCATGCCACGATTATTGAAATTTAAAAACTGCTACATTTAAGTTAAAGTTTGGTACCACTTCTGTGATGCGTAAGCATTCAAGATTTAAAACTGATGGTAAGTTATGTGCTTATTTTTCATATCACCATATAATGTAACTTACCTCGTCCATTGCAGGATCACAACGAATAAATGTTTCGACTTGAACCAAATTTTTAAAATATTTTTTTATATAAATAATAATTTATCTATTTAAATCAAATATCACAATGCCTAATATGTAATGAAAACTGTGCCAATGCCAACGATGTAAACATAGGCAGCTGCTATTTTATCCCCGTGCCACATTAGCGCCATACACGGAAACGGGAACTAATGTAACCATGCCCATACGACACAAATTTGCTCATTTTCGATTAAACTAGTTTGGGCTCCTTATGTCTATTATCCATGTCCAAAACACAAGAATACATTCTCTTTATCGTAAAATATTCGCGTTATTCAATTATTATCAATTATAAAAATATGAAATCATGATAAAAAATTAAAAAATATTTTTCGCTACAGCCATCTGTGTGGAAATTGATCCTGACATCGTAAAATTATCATTACTTTTGCCCCCTCAAAAATCTGAATCTACCTATTTCTACCATATATGATAGAGAGTTTGCCCCCCCTCACATTTCTTTCCGGCGCCACTGTCTTTGGAATGTTTTAAAAAGCTTTCTACCGCATTACACGGTGAAAAAGATATTGCACAATAATATCGCATAATCTCTATATTGCAAGAAAGCGCAATATGATTACGTACAAGCTGGTCCCGGACCTTTGTACGATATTATAATGCACTAATACCACAGAAAAAAATAAAGTTCAATTTTGTTTGCTGTCATCTGCTACTGCGTCCTTAGCATTAATGGGAAAAAGGCAAAGTATGAGTGACTTCGAGCTATACATGGAGAATAGACATAAGGAGACCAAACTAGTGGAACTAAAAATGAACACTTTTCTGTTGCTAGAAGTACGCACACACAAATGTGCAAAATCACACTTACGTATAGTTCAAAACTTCCCGATCGTGTCGTGCTAACCGCACTTTAAAAAAATATAGCTGCCGATGTTAACGCGAGTCAAATGTAAATAAATAATTATTGAACAATTAATAGTTTTTGAATAAAGAAAAGAATGTTAAAATTAAAAATCGCTCTATAAAAGCGAAAGTTTCCAACAAGTGTGGTTTGAAGTTTAGTATACAAGACTTTCAGAGTGGTATGAATTGTATGTTTACTGTTTTTGTTACGAACGCGTCGAATACCTGTCGCACACATAGTGTTGGTAAAAGTAATTTGATATTTTCATAAACATACTACCTACCTCTTCCATGACGGATAATTTTTTATTCCACAAACATTTCAAAAATTCCTGTCTGATTATCAATTATTTATTTGCTCAAGCGACCTGTCAAAACAAAACAATGGAGACAGCCATATTTTTTCTAAATGCGGTTGGCACGCCACGTTCGGAAAGTTTTGAACTATACGTAAGTGTGATTTTACACATGTGTATGTGCGTACTTCTGGCAACAGAAAAGTGACCACTTTTGTGAAGTCCATGCATTAGAAATTGATCTCCTTATATCTATTCTCCATGGAGCTATAAATCGTAGACAAATTAGAACTTATGCACGGTATACCCTCTCCTATAGGAAAAGTGGCGAAAGAATGGTAGTAATTGCTACGTCCCCTAGATGGCTCTCGTTTGAGTTCAGAATTCAAAATGAACTTGAGCAGACGATAGAAGTTCTATCGTCTGCTCACGTCTGCTCAAGTTCACTGTAGCTGCAAGAATTATATTTTTTTGCGTTATTTGGATTCACAATGGATTTTCGCCGATAACACAAACTAAAAATGGAACCAAATCAAATCGATCATCGATCAAATGCAATCAAATGTTAAAGTCTGTTGGAATCGTTCCATGATAGAACGAAAAATCAAATGTTAAAGTCTTTTGTAATCGTTCTATGATAGATCGATTGCAACAGACTTAAAACATTTTATTGCATTTGATCGATGATAGATTTTAGTTTTTCAATTTTTTTGGGAAGGGGGGGGGGCAGTTGCTGTAGACAATAGTTCTTGCTACGTCCCCTAGGTGGCGCTATTCTTGCATTTTGCCACAAGCTATAGCCTCATCTCTGCTATAAGTACCCCCTCTAAATACATGGGAGTGGGCACACCGTGAACTTATGTAATACCACGGAGTAATACTAAGGAGACCGATCTCCGTACATACGTTCTAACTGCGGTAACTGTACATGTATTGTCAGACTTCCCAATGCTCACAAGGCAGAACAATGGCAGAAATTGAGGTTATTTCAATTTTTTTCAAAAGTTTTTGCAAAGTCAAGTAAGCTTCACCGTTGGAATTTTGAAAAATAAAAATCTAGCGAGAAAAAATGGCGTGTTGTGGTCCAAAGTGTCAAACATCGTATTGGGACAAAAGTACAAAAGGAATAACTATGTTTTCACCTACTCAATTGACAATATTTACAGGAACATAACCTCAGCTTTTAGTTGTCATTCAACATGGCACTCACTCGCACATTTCTTGTGGGAGAAAAGGATATAGCAAATCACAGTGCGCATGGCCCCCTTCTTGTAAGCATTGGGTTTAAGCGCCAAGTCTGGCAACAGGTGTACAGTTAGTGGAGCCAAAACTCGAGACGCTTTGTACATCATGATCAGTCTCCTTATTATTACTCCGTGTGTAATACCATTTAGCAAAAGCGCAAAAAGTAACTGACAGATGCAAATCCCCATTTCTCTCCAATTTAATTAAGTTAAACGCGCTGGATGGCGCTGGCGTCGTAATTGTCGCTACACATCGAATAAAAATAGAGCGATTATAAGACAAAAGATTATCCAGGCAAAGTTAAAAATGGGAAATTATCTTCGATTCATATTAAGTTTATCTGACAAGGTTATTTTTTGTTTCGGTGAATCTTTCACCTGGAATCGATCGCTTGTTCACTACTCGAACTCTCGCGAGATCACAAAAGAAGAAGTACAATGTGATAGCGTAATAAACTTTAATTCTCACGTAATAGATTGCACAATAATGCGGTATACGAGGGTAGTTCAATAAGTCCTTAGAATGAAGTATAAAAACAATTTTTTTGGGTAAATTTTTTTTTTATTTTTCAACATAATCTCCTTGGAGCTCTAT
>NC_046663.1:111890982-111893806 GCF_010883055.1 Belonocnema kinseyi
GACCGGCAATCGTGCACCTTCGAGTTTTCAAATTCAGAAGAGGAGAAATGGGTTGCGCGCGCAATCCAGGCATTTATATCGTCTCCTACCATATTCACACGGTCATAGACGTGTCATAGTATTGGATCACGTCTCGTTTCAGATCTGGGATCACTGCTACATACTCGTACTACCTACCTACATACATGGCAAAGATTAAATGACAAAGTGTAGGAGTTAAAACGTGTACACTATGTCTCGAAATTGTCTTCCTTCGACGATGCAGTTGCATCATATGTGTGGTGTAAAGCTCGTATTTTCTCGCAGCGGAGCACAATATACATTTCATAATAACATAAAGGATTATCAAGAATAATCATCAGTATTTACCGTTTTGTTCGGGCATTAAGTGTACTCGAGAACCCATTTGCCCAGCTGATGGAATAAACATGGCGAACCATAGTACCTTCTTATTTAAAGCTCTAGTCAAACCAACCTATGAGAGTCAACACAGCCTGATGCGACCCTATCCAGATGCGCAGTACTATTCTATGGCACCTACGGCTACGCAGAAGTTTGTTTGGTCCTCCAGGAGCACCTAGAGATATACGTACTATTGGGTACCATTAGCTACCATTAGTTACGTACCATGAGGTACTATTAGGTACCTTAATAGGCAGAGTCCTATACAGGCACCTATATAGGATCTTATATAGGATCATATATAGGATCATATATAGGATCCTATGTAATTTTCTATAGGTGGCACCTATAGGTAAAACATATAGAATCCTATGTAGGATCCTCGATAGGATCCTATGTAGGATCCTATATAGGAACCTATATAGGAATTTTCAGTAGGTTCAGAAATCAATTAAGACTTTTCAACCCGTTTAAACATATGTATAAGTGACAATAAGTTTGTAGGTGAGTAATCAATGAAGTGTGATAATAATAACTATTAAATTGCTCTAACAGAATTTGCATCCGCTCCAATTTACATTTTATGGAACTTTACTCTCTAAATATGAATTAGTGAAAAATTCACTGATTGAAATAGTAGTTAGACGTTTCACTGATTAATCATTGGTTTCGGACTTATTCACTGATCAGTTCAGTAACACCAGAGTAATTCATATGAAGCATAACCTCTACATTTTTAAGTTAAGCTTTATTGTTACTCATTTACTTAAGTAGCAAGAAGAATTCCTTAATGAAATACATTTTTTAATTTTCGGGCTGTAAGTCTTCTGAATTAACTACGGGATAAGTATACTCTAACTCGTATAAGAAGTACTTACTTAACGGGTTTGTACATGACAGTCTGATCTTTAAATTAAAGTAATATGTGAGGTTGTTTGTCATTTAAAAGCATCGGAACTTTTTACCCTTTTTAATATTTGATCATATTTATGGGTTTTAAGTTTTTACTATGATTCTTTGATTGAATGTACTAAAACATGATTTAATTATGATTGTTAAATTGACATGGTGCAATACTGCTAACCCTCAAAAGTGGTTATTTCACTGAATTAATAAGTAACCTTCCACTGATTGCCAGTGACCTATTTCTAACTATTTGAATCAGTGAAATTTCACTGATTCAGATTTAGAGAGAAATCTACTCTAAATCTAATAAACTCTAAATCTTTGATCTAAACAAATTTTGGTTATAACAAAAGTGAGTTGTTTATTCGAAAAACATTATTTCTTGAGATAAGAAAAATTGTCTTCGATCAAAACAATATTTGATTTATATGTTTAATAGTGACAGAAAATGATGATTATTTAAACGATTTTCATAAACAAAAAGTCATTTTGACCAGATTTTCATGAATAGGTTTAGTTATACCTGGAAGCCTTGCGGTCAATTCTAATAAAGAAAAAGAAAAATCCGTTGAGAATTGCACTGTCAGTCGATTTTTGTCCAAAAAATCTGCTTTTTGTCCCACTGTGCGTCGCGCCCGCATCATGCGGACTCCATACAGACATTTTTCTATCCGGATTATAGTATCCACATATTACCCCTTACGTATCAAGCAAAAAAGTTAAAAAAACAGCAAGATGGGCATTTAACTTGTTACAATTCAGATTCTACGTTAAATTTTCCATTAGCACACAAAGACAGGTATTGTATTTGTTTTATTGTTTAACGCTGCAAAAAATTGCAATTATTCCGTGCACGTTCTCACGGAAAATTTAACGTAGAATCCGAATTGAAATAAATTAAAGGTTCATCTTACTGTTCTTTTCAGTTTTGTTGCATCATACGGAAGGGATACTATATCTACACTATAAGAATAAGCTCTAGAGAGTGTAGAGCATCTTTTCCGTTCATTCGGTCTATTAGGGATTGTAAAATAACGCGTAAAAAAGTAAAAAAAAAAAGTCCAGCAGACGGAATTTACCAATTTTAAAATATAAAAGAACAGCAGTAGAAGTTATCTCTTAAATTTAATCCCTTTTGGTACTCTGCGCCGACAATATTTTTCTGTTTACTTTTGGATACCACAAAGAAACCAAGAAATAGTACATTTTCAATCCCTTTTAATTTATCATATTTCGCTACTTTTATTTACTTTTTTTGGAATAATACACTGAGAAAACTATATCGCATGAATTACAATATATAACGTAATTCCTGCGCTATATATCTTAATTATCTCATTATAATAGCTCAAATTCGTGATATCGTACATTGCAAGTTTTTACATTATACGAGGGTAGTTCAATAAGTCCTTACAATGACCAACAGATGGCGCGCGAATCGCTCCAAATCATCTGTTTTCAGTCAGCACCACTCCCGACTAGATATATAGTGCAGTCACAGTCCACATCTTCTGAG
>NC_046663.1:111893906-111896112 GCF_010883055.1 Belonocnema kinseyi
GATTTTTCAACCAAAATTTTAATTGTCGACCAAATAGTTTAACTTTCACTTACAGTTGAAGTACTTAGTAAAAAAATTAATTTTTTCTTATTAAGGATTCATGATTATAGTTGAAAATTCAACTATTTGCCTTCAAATTAAATTTTTTGTTAAAAATTTTACTTTTTTGTTAAAATTGCATCTTTGAGCGTTAAAAGTCAACAATTTGATAGAAAGTTAAACTATTTGGTCGGCAATTAAAATTTTGGTTGAAAAATCATATTTTTAGGTTAAAAATTTAGCTTTTTTGTAGATGATACTCTTTTTGACTTTAAAATTAAATCATTTTGTTGAAAGTTCATCTATTTTGTTGTAAATTGACCTTGTTTGGTAGAAATTTAATCTTTTTGGTTGAAAATGTATCATTTTTGGTCAAAAATGCAATTGTTTGGCTGAAATATGAACTGTACATCTTCTTGGGTTTACGAGTCGATTATTTCACTCAGAGTTGAATTACTTTATAAAAAAAATACTGTTATTTTCAACAAGGTTTTATAATTATGCTTAAAATTTTAATATTTGGTTGAAAGTTTAACTCTTTGATTGAAACCTCATATTTTTCGCCGAAAAAAATCAACTTTTGGTAGATAATTCGTTTTATTGACTTTAAAATTAAATAATTTCGTTGAAAATTCGTGTGTTTTGTTTGAAATTTGACTCTTTGTAGATCATTAATTTACTTGGTCGAAAATTCATGTTATTGGTTCAGAATTTAACAAATTTATTACAAATTTATTTTTTCGATTAAAAATTATTTTTTTTTTATCTGAAAATGTAACTATTCTAGAATTGATTAAAAATTAATCGTTATTATCTGGAATTTGAACTATTCAATTTTTGATTGAAACTTTATCCTGTACATTGTCTTAGTTAAACCACCAATTATTTGATAGAAAATTAATTTAATTTGTTAAAAAGTAAACTTTTGGGTTGAAAATTGATATATTTTGTTAATTAAATTTTTTTCTAAAATTAAAAAAACTGCAAAATAAAGAAATTTCCTTAAAATCTTCCGGATTTTTTTTTTAAATTTTTAAAATGTTTTCAAATAATCACTTAAAATTTATTTGTCAAAATAAAAAATCATTTTTAATGTTATTAGCAATCACAACAATTTTTTTCATTCTTTTTAATACTGTACAATTTTTAAAAAGCTTTTTTTTTTTAAATCTGCAAAAGTCTAAATCGTGTTTCAAATTATTTGAAATAATTTCAAGTTTTAAGTTAATTCTGAATCTTTTTTTAAATTAAAATTGTAGCGTTTAACCTTAAAATCTAGCTCATTACAAATTTAACAATTCAAGGCTTTCTATTTCGAATCATTCTGTTCAAATTTGTATAATTTTTAACAGTTGTTTGTAATGGATTGTTTTAAATGAATGGTCAAATATTGCTGATAATTCACGAAATTTTCTTTTTTTAATTAAAAAATTTCAAATTGAATGGGTTAAAAATAAAAAATTTTTATACTGAAATAATATTTCAAGTCATAATCGAAAAAAAAATTAATTTTCTAACAAATAATCGGTGTTTTAACTAATACAATTTACAGGATAAAGTTTAACCAAAAATGGAATAGTTCAATTTCCAGATAAAAGCTGTGATAAAAAATTGAATTGAAAAAAAAAACTCTTAGTGAAATAATCGACTTTTAAACCCAAGAAGATGTACAGTTCATATTTTAACCAAACAATTGCATTTTTGACCAAAAATGATACATTTTCAACCAAAAAGATTAAATTTCTACTAAAAAACGTCAATTTAATTATAATAAATTTTGTACTTTTAAAGTGAAAAAGAGTATTATCTTTAAAAGAGCTGAATTTTTAACCTAACTTAAAGGCAAAAATTATGATTTTAATTTTTAACAATATAGTTGCATTTACAACAAAACGACTTGGCAACCAAAAAATATTTACAGTTGATAATTTCTATAAAAAAAGACGAATTGTTAACAAAATACATGATTTCTTAATCAAAGATGGTATAGATTAATTGTCAGTTTCAAAAATGTATTTTCAACGAAAGAGATGAACCTTTAAATAAAAGAAATAATAATTTTAACAAAGTATTTGAATTTTTGATAGAAAAGAAGACTTTTTTACAATATAGTTACATTTTCAACAAAATAATTAATTTTTCAATCAAATAATTGAGTTTTTATCCA
>NC_046663.1:111896212-111897845 GCF_010883055.1 Belonocnema kinseyi
TGAACAAGGAAAAAAACGAATTTTCAAACTTACCCAATATATACGATTAATTTTTAATCAATCCTATAATAATTACATTTTCAGATAAAGATCAATAATTTTCAACGGAAAAAATCTATTTTCAACAAAGTTGTTTAATTGTCAACTAATGACATGAATTTTCGACCAAGAAAATTAATGAGCTACAAAAAAAGACAAATTTCAAACAAAATACATGAATTTTCAACGAAATTATTTAATTTTAAAGTCAAAAACACGAAGTATCTACAAAAAGTTAAATTTCTTAAGTGGAAAATATGAGTTTTCAATCAAAGATTTAAACTTTCAACCCAATAGTTAAATTTTCAACTATAATTATAAAACCTTGTTAAAAAAAGTCATTTTTTTACAAAGTAGTTCAGCTCTTAGTGAAATAATCGCCTTTAAATCCAAGAAGATGTATAATTTATATTTTAACCAGACAATTGCATTTTTGACCAAAAATGATACATTTTCAACCAAAAAGATTAAATTTATACTAAAAAAGGTCAATTTAATTTTAATAAATTCTTTAATTTTAAATTCAAAAAGAGTATTATCTACAACAAACCTGAATTTTTAACCTAATTTAAAGGCAAATAGTTGAATTTTCAACTATAATTATGAATCTTTAATAAGAAAAAATTAATTTTTTTAATAAGTAGTTCAACTTTAAGTGAATAATCGAATTTTCCACGCAAAAAATATGATTTTAATTTTTAACAATATAGTTGCATTTACAACAAAACAACTTTGCAACCAAAAAATATTCACAGTTGATAATTCCACCGAAAAATGAAATTTTTAATCAAAAAGTATAAATTTTCCATAAAGCAATTTAATTTCTACGAAGAAAGACGAATTGTTAATAAAATACATGATTTTTTAACCAAAAACGGTATAGATTAATTGTCAGTTTCAAAAATGTATTTTCAATGAAAGAGATGAACCTTCAAATAAAAGAAATAAAATTTTTAACAAAGTAGTTGAATTTTTCATAGAAAAGAGGACTTTTTTTTACAAAATAATTAATTTTTCAATCAAATAATTGAGTTTTTATCCAAACGAAATGAATTCCAAAAAACGAAATTATTTAATTTTAAAGTCAATAAAACGAATTATCTACAAAAAAATGATTTTTTTCAGCGAAAAATATGAGTTTTCAATCAAAGAATTAAACTTTCAACCAAATAGTTAAATTTTTAACCATAATTATAAAACCTTGTTGAAAATAACAGTATTTTTTACAAAGTAATTCAACTTTTAGTGAAATAATCGACTTTTAACCCCAAGAAGATGTACAGTTCATATTTCAACCAAACAATTGCATTTTTGACCAAAAATAATACATTTTCAACCAAAAAGATTAAATTTCTACGAAACAAGGTCAATTTTCAACAAAATATATGAACTTGCAACAAAATTATTTAATTTTAAAGTCAAAAAGAGTATCATCAATATAGTTACATTTTCAACAAAATAATTAATTTTTCAATCAAATAATTGAGTTTTCATCCAAACGGGATGAATTCCAAAATCACCAATTTCTTTAATTTCTTTCAAATGCGGATCAAGATTTAAATAAGACTATTATAATGTAACATAATTATAATAT
>NC_046663.1:111897945-111904946 GCF_010883055.1 Belonocnema kinseyi
AGCCCAGCATCGAAATCTGGCAATATTAAAATCCCAATCTCTTCATTTTATTTCAAAGCAGATAGAGATATAAATAGAACCGCCGAAGTGTTCCGACCGGCAGACGTGCACCTTCGAGTTTTCAAATTCATAAGAGGAGAAATGGGTTGCGCGCGCAATCCAGGCATTTATATCGTCTCCTACCATATTCACACGGTCATAGACGTGTCATAGTATTGGACCACGTCTCGTTTCAGATCTGGGATCACTGGTATGTAGATCTTTTAAAGAAAGTTAATTTTTATTTTTTGTCAAATTTTCCTTAAAAGAAAGAAGTTAGAATAAGGTAATACAGCATTTTGTCTTCTCTACTAATAAAAAATACATCAAATCAGTTAAGCATTTTTTGTTAACAATTTTAGTTTATTTAAACATTTAAGAATATTCTTAAAAAGCTAATTAGAACATGCAAATATTTAAATCTTTCGCATAATAGCAGAGAAATTCGAAGAAAAATCCACCAACTATAAGAACCACACTAGTAATTACGTTTTCGTTGTTGCTTTAAGTGCACTCGAAATTGTCAAATACTTATGCGAATTGTCTGCGTAAAAAAGCGTTTCACACTTTGTCCCTTTTGTACACATAATAAAAACTGATTTTTATTACAAGCACTGCTTTCTTCCAAATATAAAAAATCGTACATTAATACGATTACGTGATAAAATTCAACATCGAATTGCTGTTTTGCCCTATGAGACGTTTACCTACAAAAGTATATGCGATCACACGCGCCCATGGGAGTCGACCCAACTTGGGTCCCATACAGAAACATATACAGGATCCTATATAGGATCCTATACAGGAACCTATATGGGCGCTTCACATAAAAGTGTCCCTCCCCGGATCGAGTTTTACAAAAAAAATATTTCTCGCTCTTTCAATTTTTTCCTGTCGTAATATGTTCTCCAGATATCCAAAAACAATATTCTAAATTGCGCAAAATTCAGGGTGTAAAGTGGTCATTTTACAAGGTCAGTCCACTTAGCGCTGCCACAAAGGCAAATTGAAAAATGGAATACGTCATATTTTTTTGCTAATCTTATGCTAAAAAATTTTTTGTTGCTCTTTAAACTTCCGAGAAAAGGGGGTTGGCGCTAGCACGACGTACACTCAGCGCCGCCACCTATGAAAACTCACTCAAAATTATTATAATGAGATGAACGATTAGGGGAGATTTTTTTGTGCTTTTTTTGCTCTTTGATGACGTAATATGTCCCCAAAAAACTACGCCTAAGTCATACATACCTACCTCTCATGATAAAAAACGTTCTAAAAGTGGAAAAACCACATTGAACAATTTGAAGATGATTTAGAGCTTCAAATTAATTACTTGGCACTTGAAAATTTCCTCCTGATGATAATTTTCCCAAAATACTACCTTTCCACGTGAACGTGCGCAGCGGAACATAAATACGGTATGTCAAAATATTTTGGAGGTGTTGCAGTATTTAAGAGTATTTTAACATGTTCCGAGATTTTAAAAGATTTTAAATATTAGAGGATTTTTAAGAAGATGTTAACGAATTTTCTATTAATTTTTATGATTTACGGCAATTCAAGAGCTTTGAAAAATTTCAAGAGATTTTAAAATATTTTAAATATTTTAGGATGTTTCAAAACATGCCAGGGAACAACTTTGTTAACATTTTTTTTGGTTGATGATTCATATATTTATTTAAAGTAGTATAAGTTCAGCTTTTTGAATGAAAATTTAACTTTTCGTTTAAAAATTTAACTATTTTGTCGAAAAAAATTTTAAAAATTTTCCTTTTAAATTATGTATTTTATTAAAAGTTTATTTTTTGATGAAAACTAATTGTTTTTGTTGAAAATTTAACTATTTCTATTAAATGTTAGTCAGCTAGTCATTAATTTTAATATAATATTTTATAATTATAATATTAACATTAATAATATATATAAAAGTAATAATATCCATATTAAAAACACCTGAAAAACAGAACCTCAAAATCGACGCATACGTGAAATTAAGAATCACGCGAAACATTAAAATCGGCTTACACGCGAACTTACAGTGGTAATCATGCACCTTCTGTTTTGTGGCTCCCAAACGGTAGGAATGGTGGGGGTAAATTTCTAGCTCCATCGGCAGCTCTGAATAATATTATAAATTACATTACAATTGAAAGAATAACTGAATAAGCTTCCTAACATTATCGTGCATATAATATTGTTAAGTACAGTTAAATTACATCTAAAATCAATAAAAGATTTTGTTTATACAAGTTTTCTCAACAGCGAGACATTCTCGGGACCTTTCATACTACAGATACGGCTCTGATTCTCACAAGCGGTGAAAGAAACACTTACTGAGTATATAAAGGCCGTTCGAATATTGACATTCAGCGTGCGAAACTGCGTTAGTCCGTTAGTGTATACAGCATTATATGTGGTAGTATTAAGTTAGTTTAGCATAGGTTTGCGTATAAGCCATAAAGTCGGGAATGCTGCAAAAATATTATCTGTATATTGGGTGTGTGTGTGGGTGTATGCATAGAAGCGTGGGTCTGCGTTGAACTTGTAATACTATGAATATTTTTTTTCTTTCCTTTCTTGTCGATTTTCTTCGACTGTCGTCCGGGAGACAGGCATGGTCTAGTGGCCTTTTCGATTCCGATGGAGCCAGAAAAGTTTTTAAAATGTATTTTGAGCCTCTGAATCCGAATTTTTTAGGTGGCTGTTTGTCCGAGTTGTCAGTTTTTTGTTATTAACATTTTTTAAACAATTAATTGAAAAATTGAATTTTTTGACAAAACAAAATTTCTTTCAGTTTCTTTAGCATATTTTAAACAAAAAAGGTCCCTAGTAGTTTTTCTCCCAGACCCATACTTTGTGAGAAAAAAATTGGCAAAGTTGAAAAAAATGTGATTTTTCCAGTTTTTGACGCTATGTCAGATATACACCATAAACTTTTTATATAATCTGAGTTCACGCTATGCTTCTTTAACATGTGTATTATCATTAAAAATAATTTCCAGTTCGTTTAAACAAATAGCTTTTGAGTGGGACGAGTTAAAAGTTCAAGGTTTTCCGAGCCATTTAGCCATTTAGGAACGGTGGCCGAGGAGCTCGCCAACAGCCGCGCGCGCTCGGATAACCTTGAACTTTCAACTCGTCCCACTCAATAGCTATTTGCTTAAACGAACTGGAAATAATTTTTAATAATAATACACATGTTAAGGAAGCATAGCGTGGACTCAGATTACAAAAAAAGTTTATGGTGTATATCCGACATAGCATCAAAGACTGGAAAAATCACTTTGTTTAAACTTTGTCAATTTTTTTCTCACAAAGTATGGGTCTGAGAGAAAAATTACTAGAGATCTTTTTTGTTCAAAATATGCTAGAGAAACTGAAAAAATTTTGTTTTGTCAAAAAATTTAATTTTTTAATTAATTGCTTAAAAAATGTTAATAACAAAAAACTGACCACTCGGACGACTAGCCATCTAAAAAATTCGGATTCAGCGGCTTAAAATACATTTAAAAAACCTTGGTGGCTCCAGGGGAATTAAAAAGGCCATCAGACCATACCTGGCTCCCGGACTAGTCGCTGAGACTCTCGTCAACTGGATTCGAAATTTGATACCGCTGTTTATTTAAACTCTGCAATTAACATGTTTGATTCTTCTGAAATGTGTCATAATTTCTAGATAATTATTGATCACTTTTTTCAATAAGGAGGTTTCAAAACTTGATTCGACTTCTCGTATCCGAGACGAATACACAAAGTCGACGAATTTTTAAGCGACTAATTTTTTCCGTGTATAAGCTATTAAAATCTATAAACAAACTTACTGTACTCATGACACACATTTGGAGGAAATGCACTTTTTCATTCAAAAATGTCCGGAGCCTTCACTTTTCATGTAAGTTGTTATATTCCACTAAATATTATCAAAGATAGATTGTTTAGGGATATCCGTAGCCATTTTAGCGATTAAAGAAAAGAAAAATTTTGATAAAATCTTACATTTGAATATTTTGTCACGAGAATTATTGATACCTGAAGTCTTTCTGGCGATTGAAGGAAATAATAATTTGAAAAATCTCAAATTATAATATTTTGACACAAGAATTGTTCATAACAATAATTATTATAAACTTTCAAATTATTTCTGTTATTAAATGTGATGCCTACATTAATGTGAAGCTCATTTAGCAACAAAAAATTTTTACCGATAATGAGACTATTTGTTAATTTGTTTATCTAATTTGTTTGCAACAAATAAATGTAATGATAAACAATATATTTGTATTTTGTGAGTCCCTAAACATTAATGTAAGACAATATAAAGTTTTCCTGCTCAGTTATTAAAGCGTAAAAAATTGTTATGTAGATAATTTCAGTTTTTCCATATTTTGAGTAAAAAAATAATTAATAAACAAATAGAGAAGACAAATGTTCGGAGCGTCAAGCTGAACGAAAAAATTGAATTTCCTCCTACATTCCGTCATGAGTACGGTACGTTTATTTATAGAGTTTAATAGTTTACTGTCTGTTCATTTTAGGAATGAGGTTTGCAATAATATAATTAACTATTTAATTCAAAATCTACTTCAAGTAAAAAATTTGTAATAAAATTATTAGGGGTTGAATGCAGCGAGCAAAAAGCTTTCAAGATTACGCAACAAATAAATGATTGCACTGTATAAATGTATATATGATGTTCGGTTCAATTTAAATAAATATATAAATTATATTAAATAATAGTAAATCCATTTTCTCATTTTAAGTATTTTCATTCACTTTTTACCAAATTATTCCCTCAAACATTTTAATTAAAATTACTATTACATTAAAATAATATATTCTTCAAAACTTAAAATTGTTAAGATTTTAAAGGTACAAAGATTCTTTAATGTGCACCTTAAGATGTAGTCTTACATATTTTAATCATTATTATATTTATATTTGAAAAACGTCATATATTTTTTATTAATTCTTCTGATCATGTATATGTTTTAAAAATTTTTGTCATTGAGGTCTTTAATATTATTAATTTTTTCATTAGCTACATTAATAATTTTAACAATAAATATTTTTTAACATTAAGAAATAATAAATTCAATAATATGAGCAAAATAAATCATAATAATATAAATTTCGAACTGCTTTCAAAATTTATAGCAAAATTATAATAGTTACTCTTATTTTTTCATATTTTTTTTGTTTGTTTGCCAACAGCATCAAGTTTTTGATTATTTTTCCTTTTTCTTAAGGGCATTTGATACTTAGAAAATTATCGATTTTACCAGTTTTAGGTTCCCCCGCCTTTTTTCTAGAATAATAAATATTTTGTCTTAAAAATTTGGGAAATGATAGCGAACATGATAACGGACGTCCCCACACACTTTATTTGTGGGTTAATTCAAAAAAGTTTTAATTTAGCAAAATTTGATTAATTTACATAGCGCGTAGGAAATAGTATCGATTTTTTCAGTGTTAGATTCCCCCGGCTTTTATCCTAGGATAAGAAATATTTTGCCTTCAAAATCTGGGAAATGATAGCCAACATGTTAACGGACGTCCCCACACACTTTTTTTGTGTTTTTAAAAATGTTTGATATTGCTAACAACGTGCGTGTATATTTCGAGGTTATGTGTGTTACAATTTACCCGAGTGTTACTTCCAAACTACACAATATTTTTTACGGAAAACTTTGGACTTACAAATAAGCATAGTAACTAATCTCCCGGAACTAACCTTGTTTGCAGGCAATCAAAAAAGTTTATTTCATAAATAATTTCCAGATTATCGGAAAGGCAGAGATGAAAAACGACGTAACCTCAAAATAATGCATATGCATAAAATTTTTATTTAGCACAATAAATTTTTTTGTTATTATCCCTCAAAAAAAAGTCCGGGGACGACCTTTATGATATTTTATAGCATCTCCGAACTCAGTTTTAAAAATTTTTCATTTTTGTGGAAAAAAAGGCGGGGAAACTGTAACTATCACATGCCCTTAATGCAATTCAATGGAAAAGTCAGACCTACTTTTTGTGGCGCCATCTGTTGGATTAGTTTAACCGACAATTCCCCTCCGGATAGTGAGAAAACAGAAAAGTGGGGGCGATGCATGGGGATGCTTTAGACCCACTCCATCGGCTTGCGGGTTCGATTCCCGCCTAAATCTAAATACTTAAATGTTCAGTTGAAGAAATTACTTTCTACCCCAAAATAGGAAACTTTAACAAATTAGTTACATTTCCAAAGACAACAGATTTTCTCCTAAAATTTTTTATCGCTAACCAAAAAAATTAGTCTAACAATGATCACTTTTTTACCAACAATGGAGAATATTTAAATGTTGATTGAAATCAATAAATTTGAATTTAGAAAAGCGAATTCTTCACAAATCAAATTCACTTTTGAAAGCGTTCGATCTGAAAAGAATTCGAATTCGTAATGTCAAAAAATCTAATTTTTAGTTACTGAAATTTCAAAATCCCAAAAAAGTGCAAATTAATTTCAAATCATCTATAATTAAAATAGACGGTACACACTTTTGAACACTCAAGTCGCGTCGGCTGGGCGGCTTAGTCGCCGCGATTTATAGCCGCGCTTGGGGTCCTTATTGTCGCGCGTCGGCGTTCGCGCATTAGGAAAGGGCGCCATAAGATTCAGTGAGAAGCAGTCATAAACTGAAATGCGCGATTTGAGTAGCGCGACTCCAGTCGCCCATACGGAAACCCACCTTAAGTACTTAAAGCTGTTGCTCTTGATGTTTCGGAATCAACCTTAAACTGTAGATCCCCCTCCAACCACCAAGTAAGTGTGTGTGTGTGTTTGGGGCGGCGGGTGTAAAGGAATAGGAAAGAAGGTGCAAGAAGGAACATACGAGGGTGGATTGATAAGTTTCCGGCCTGACCAAGAGATGGCGCCACTAGGCCTACCTTGAGGTGGCGTTCTATAGTACCATCCTTAGATAGCT
>NC_046663.1:111905046-111915229 GCF_010883055.1 Belonocnema kinseyi
GACCAAAAATTGATTCGAAAAAACATTTCTACCGCCAATTTGACGTTGTATAAGCGTAATCCAAGCGAATTTTTGCGTCGATTCATAACCGTTGACGAAACTAGGGTCCACCACTACACTCCTGAAAACAAACAACAGTCTAAACAGTGGATTTGCGGACAATAAAGAAGTAATCGAAGCTGTAAATGGGTATTTTGAGGAGCTTGACGAATCATTCTATAGAGATGGCATTACTAGACTAGAACACCGCTATGAGAAATGTATCAGCCTTGGAGGAGATTAGGTTGAGAAATAAAAAAAAAAATTCTTAAAAACGTTGTTTTTCTTGGTCAGGCCGGAAACTTATCAATCCACCCTCGTATATATGTATTACGTTTCCAAAAAAACTATCCTTAAGTCGTACACGCCTGCCTCTCGTGATAAAAAACGTTTTCAAAGTCGAAAAACGACGGTGAACAATGTAAAGATGATTTAGAACTCCAAATTAATTAGTGGACAATTGAAAACTTCCCCCTCATTATAATTTCCCTAAAAAACTACCCCTCCATGTGAAAATATGCAGCGGATAATATATGTATAAAAAAGCATAAAATATAATACAACTTAGAAAACACTGTTAGTTGATATTTTTTTGCTCCTTTTTTTGCTCTCCGATGATATATAATATTTTCCCCAAAAACTAACCCTAATGCATACATACCTACCTCCCGTGATCAAAAACGTACTAAAAGTGGGGAAAACCATCTTGAACAATGCAAAAATGTTTTAGAGCTATGAGGCACGTATTATATTTCATGGAGAGAAACAAAAAAAGAGCAAAAAATATCCACTAACAGTGTTTCCTGAATTTTATTATTTTAAATGCTTTTTACATGCATATATGAACAGCGCTGCATGCACTCACGTGGAAGGCTAGTATTTGGGGAAATCATAACGAGTACGAGGTTTTCAAGAGTTAAGTAATTAATTTAATATTCTGAAACGTCTTTACCTTGTATAATGTTACTCTTAACACTTTTAAAACGTTTTTTATCTACGTGGGTAGAGTATGGCTGAGGGGTAGGTTTTGGGGTACGTAGTAAGTAGTACGTAGAATCGTAGTTTTTTGGAAAAATTATAATGAGGGAGAAATTTTCAAGTGTTAAGTAATCAATTTGGTGTTCCAAATAATCTTTACATTGTTCAAGGTGGTTTTCCCACTTTTAAAACGTTTTTTATCGCGAGGGGTAGGTGTGTAAAACTTAGGGGTAGTTTTTTATGAAACGTAATATATGTCATCAGAGAGCAAAAAAAAGCAAAAAATCTCGCCTAATCGTTTATCTCATTATAATAAATTTGAGTGAGTTTTCGTAGATGGCGGCGCTGAGTGGAGGTCGTTCTAGCGCCGCCCCTCTTTTCTCGGAAGTTTAAAGAGCAAACAAATTATTTTTTAACATAAAATTAGCACAAAAAAATGGCGAATTCCATTTTTCAATTTGCCTTGGTGGCGGCGCTAAGTGGACGGACCTTATTTTACAACACAGATACACAGTAATACAAGATGATGAATTTTAAATGTAGATGAATTTCATTTTTGCATTAAATTAAGGAAGTCACTTAATTTCAACCAGAAATGGAAGTTAAATTCAGTGTCTCATATCTGATATACGAGTAATATGATAATTAACTGACAGGTATGTCGAGTTTGAGATGATTTTTATTCGCGTGCTCTGAAATTCAATTTGTGCTGGCAGAAAGGCGTGCGCGAAATGCGATCTAGCGATGCGCAAATACTTGGCCGTATTTCGCGATTTTAGAAGAGGAGCCAAGAGAGCAGCTGATAGTATACAATATGGCGTCGATAGCGCTGGATAGTATCAATCAACAGTGAGCTCATGGTAGTTGTTTCGTTAACGTTTCCTTTTTTGATATATGTACTCAGTTCTATAACGGATTTTGATTATAAATCGAATAAACGTACACATGTGATAAAAAAAATATATGAAAAAGGATTGAGGATTCACGTTCTGTACCTGGTAGCTTGAAATGGATATAAGTGCCTTATTGAGTGTCATTAAGTTCTTTTTTCCTTCTACTAATCTCATCGACTTGGAGGATAAAACAACTTGATTTATTAGGCAGAATGAATAATTTATTCAATGCTCACATTAAAGAAAATATAATTCCTAAAATTATTCAATTTTTAATTATATAATAATTTCATGTTCCTAATAACTGAACGATAGCGCATAAATGTTATGAATTTCAACAATCAGCTGACTTAAATTAACCTATAAGTTTCATTCCAGAGGCACGCGTTGACGGAAAGTTAACAATCTTTCTGTCTTAAATTAACCTATAAAGTACATTTTACGTACATAAAGCAGTTGACTTTCAACCGAGCGCGTTACTTAAAGTCATGTTATCATCATCAGTTGACTTTCAACTAGCGAATGATCCTTTTGGTTACATATGAAAGTCAACCGCCTTCTCTTACTGAAATTCAGATTCTTGTATTACTGTGTAAGGACATAGAAGGCTTCGGAGACTACTCGCTTCGGGGGCTGCAAAAGGTGTAAAATCGATCATTATGAGAGGTTAGAAGGAGGATCAAGCAAAATCCCCATGATATGATTGAATGTTATGTAATGACTTTCTTTTTACGATGGTAGCACAATGTACAAGTTTTCAAGGCTAGTGAGAAGTGAGGCTTCGATGACTACACCGAATTTTTACTCGCACTCATTTTTTTTTTAATTGTTTATTTATAACGTAATAATTCATCATTAATGAATAACCATGAGTAGTATCTTGAATTTTAGATCCAGATCTTTTAATATATGTGTTATAAAGTACAATTTGTAGTATTCTAAAATACTTATTACGATCAATTAGAATGGGTTTGGATTTTATGCAAAACTTGAAGACATAATGAGAGGATTGTCTAAAGTATGAAATTCACAGGTTGAAAATTTAGATATGCACCGAAGGTTAAAAAATCAGCTTGGAAACACTCGAAAAAGGCTTCTGAAATTACGCATTTTGAGCGATGTACTTAAATATAAAAATTAAAACTGATCGAAAATATTTTTATCATCTTAGGGACGCTTTTCTACATCATAATTCAAAGGTGCAACTATCATAAGTGAGAACCGCCGCGTTAGGCTGAGTTAAAATGAACGGAAATGACGAGGACGCGCGGAGGTATACACTTTCGTTAGAACCGTTCATATAGGATACCTTATAGGATCCTATGTCATTTCCTATAAGTAGCACCTATAGGTGAAACATATAGGTTAATAAGTAGGGTCCTATATAGGATCATATGTAGATTCCTATAGGACCTAAGCAAAAATTAACTTACGCCACGCCGCCCGCGCCGCAGAATCTAACCATCTGAGCCTTCGAACGCTTGGACTTTCGTGTAAAAATCATAACCAAGCATTACAGTCAGAAGATATTATACATGTGTCCCGACTCATCAGTAACGTTTCAATTTCCTAAATTTTATGAGTAGGCGTTTTTTTTTAAATTATAACAGAAATTTTTTGTTTCATCTCTTATAGATCAAATATTTTTCATTCGAACAAAAGTCCCCAAAAAGTTACTGAGCGATGGGAACAGTTTTTCTCCAAATTGTATATGGCCCGTAGCAAATGTTTTCTCGAAAAAAAAAGAAAGAGCGAATTAGCTTTGTCAAATTAATACTCAGAAAATAAGCTGAGAATTAAAACAATTACGAATTGAAAATAAAATTTACAATTGGTGGTCTCTAAATTTGTTCTAGAAAGATAATAAGTCTTCAAACGTCACTGAAAAAACTGGGGGTTCACTAAAGTTGCGGTTTCAAAGCTCTTGAAAAGAACATGAAGCAAAATTCACAAATCAAACACTTGCAAAGTAGGGCTGGTCAGTTAGGAATCGATTTACAGTTATCGGTCGATGACTCGAGACGAAAAGTTTCTTGCATATGAATATGCCTTGATGTTTACAACTTTGCTACATGACCTGAAAATTATATTTATCAAGTCCTTATATCTATTTTAATTGCAGTATTATTTTGTAATTTTATTATCTTCATTAAGTTATGTCCATCAGAGTTTGATTACATGTGTGCTTTAAGGTAAATATTGTGTTATTAATTAAACATAATATCCAAGAAGGCAAAGCAAAAAATAGGTTTTTTAGAAATAGGCTCAATTACAATTGAGATTCTTTAGAACCCCAAGTTTAGTGACATTTAGATCTCATATATCGTTTTGGGTCCTTTTTCAACAAGTGGGGTTCATTTTCGTTGTAGCTCCTTTTTAACCAAATATGGGTTTCAATAAACATCATGCCTTTACCCATTTATCGGATTTTTTGCATTAATTACAGTTTCTCACGTGTAATACTGTGCTTCTGTCATTAATTTCTCCTTTTCTTAACTTCAGACAAGGCTTTAAAAAGTTTATAAATTAATAAATACACTTTTCGTGGTATGCATTCCTACGGCATCTTTTATGAGCTCCGACTCCTTTTTTGCCCAATATTTCTTTTAAGATCGGATTGATTCATTTTATTTTACTTTTTGACACAGGTACCCCTTGAATTAATTACAAAATAATTGTTTTATCATAATAACACTATAGATTCATCAAAAGGGACCGACAATTGAAAGGAAGCATAATTTTTCGCGCATGCGTACTCAAAAGTAATTTAAATGAAAAGGTTTAGGGAAGCCTCAGTTTTTTCTCTCTAAATTCCTTGGAGTCAGATCCCACTGCAATGGTGTGAAATATCACTCCACCTTCAAGCCAGAATTGAGCTTATCACTTTGGGGTGGAGCGTGATACTAAGTTGGAGTGGAGAATGACTGTATGGCTTGGAGTGAGTGGTCGCTCCAAGTGGTGTCACTGGTCGCTCCAAATGGTTTCACTGGTCGCTTCAAATGGTGTTATTGCTCACAGAAAATGGTGTGACTGGTCACTGCAATTGGTGTGAGTGGTCACTCCAAATGGTGTCACTGGTCGAATCAAATAGTGTGGCTGCTCGTTACAATTGGTGTGACAGCTCGCTGCAATTGGTGTAAGTGGTCATTCCAAATGGTGTCATTGGTCGGTTCAAATGGTGTGACTAGTCGCTCCAAATGGTTTAACTGGTGGTTTCACATGGTCTGCCTCAATTGCATTGATTTAATGAATTATTTAAAAGGGGATAAACGCTAAAAAATGTAAAAAAATTTATTACAATAAACAAGTTTTTATTTAGTATATTTTTATAATGAGTCCCTATGTTAATTAAATTCACACTTTTACAATTTTATAAATTTTATATTAATTGAATTTATATTTCTGCTGGAACGTCACTGTTCTCCATCCTGAAACAAAAATCAGATTCAATTATTTCAATTATTTATTATAATTATCATTTCAGTTAGTTCAATTCCTTCTGGACGTTTCAATACTTTTAATAACAGATTAAGTAAAATATTTGAAATGTATCCTTACCCAACTGTCAGTGGAGGGCTGCGTTCTTGAACGTTTAATATGATGGCCTTCATAGCAGCAAACATGGACGCGGCTCCATCGCCTTCCTAAGATTCTAAACATTCAAAATTCCAAAAATGTTCGCCATTTACCGAACTAATTGGGTAAATTTTAATGAACAAATTTTCTCCGTGTATAAGTTGGAAAATGAGTCTCCAGGGCATTTTGTAGTTAAATCTTCGAATTTTTTTTTTTTAGAAAAACGCATCTAAACTTGGTGAGCGCCATAGCATACGTGTTATACTTTTTCTTTGAACATGAAATATACCTACTTCCGTTTACTTTCTGTTTATGAGTATAGTTCAAGTTGATTTACTAGGTCCCAATATCATTTCTCACTCCAATCCGAAGTTAATAATTTTGACCTTAACTGAGGAAAACGTGAATATCTCCTTAACAAGAACCGGCACATATAATGCCACATATAATGCAATGCTTTGCAAAAATACTTACTATCGTCAAATTAATTTATACAAATATTTTAAAGACTTTTCGTCGATTTATACCATAATAATTATAGAACTTTTTTATTTTAAGCTCACTCTATTAACTACGGAACTTTTTTATAATTACACCTGAATAATGTTACAGTTTATCTGGAATGTTTTGGTACTCGGATAAAACTCTGTTCAGTTATTGCTTATATAAACCGCTCTTGAATTAGTTCCGTAAACTTTATCAAACTTATTTTTTCCGCGTGGTTTCCCTACTTGCAATGCCGAAGAAATGAGTGACATTTCATTCACACAATGTGTTAATGGGGAAATAATACACAGGGTACATATTAGATTGATATTTTAGTGAAGAGGTAGGGAGGTAAAGAAATAGAAGGAGTAAAATTAACAGTAGCGATATAGGAGAGAATATATTAGTGAGAATTGGGTGACTGGATACAAGGTGAGTTGAAGTTGAAGAAGAGTCTGAGAAGAAGACACAGAGAGGCGATAAGTATAGGAAGCTCAAAAATGAAGCAAAGAAAAGAAATTATGGTAAGAGGGGATAAATTTGAGAAAAGTAATATAGGGGAGAAGGAAGAGATGACGTTGAGGTTGACGTTGAAAGAAAGAGATATGGAGCGAGAGAAGTAATGTAAGGGAGCGCAGGGGTGCAATTAAGGGAGGAGACCAGGGAAAGAAGATACTTGTGCGAATTGGAAGATGGACAGATTATGTAGAAGTAGAGGTTGATAGAAAAACATAGAGAGTGGTGAGATGAAGTACAGAAAAGAAATGAAGATATGAGGGGTTATTTTTGAGAACGAGATGATAAAGGGAAGAGTAGAGATAAGTTTGAGGTTGAGACTGAATATGGATGTGAGAGGGAATAATTGTTAGAAAGGGTGATGAATGAGACAGGGGAGAGATTATTGAGAGTTTCAGGAGTCAGTCCTGGCGGACCGAAGAAACCGAATGGAGCCTCTACAAAGTACCCTTAAAGACCCCATTAGGTCCCCATTCGGTTCCTTTTCAAAAAAACTCGAAAAAGCAGCAAAATCAACTTTTGAATTGTTAAAATTCGAATTCTACGTTAAAATTGCCTGTAGAAGGTCACGGAATTATTCCGTGACCTTCTATAGGGAATTTTTACGTAGAATACGAATTTCAATAATTTAAAAGTTGATTTTTCTGTTTTTTTTTTCGAGTTTTTTTTAAAAGGAACCGAATGGGGACCTAATGGGGTCTTTACAGATACTTTGTAGAGGCTCCATTCGGTTCCATAGGTTCGCCAGGGAGGGGGGGGGGGGGGGGGAGAGGCTGAGAGAGGGATGCGGGCAGTGATCCCAGATCTGAAACAAGACGTAGTCCAACACTATCACAGGTCTATGTCCGTGTAAATATAGTGGGAGACGATATAAATGAGTGGGTTGCGCTCGCTACCCACTCTTTTCTCTTCTGAATTTGAAAACTCGAAGGTGCACGATTGCCGGTCGGAAAACTTCGGCGATTCTATTTATACCTTGATCCGCTTTCAAATAAAAAAAAAAATTTGATATTTGAATGTTTCCAGGTTTCGATGCTTCAATTTGGAGGTTATGTATTTTTTTTATAAAAGTTCAATTTTTATTTAAAAAACCTATTGGTGTATTTTAGAGTTTGCATTCATCTCGTTTGGATAAAAACTCAATTATTTGGATGAAAAATTAATTATTTTGTTGCAAATGTAACTATTTGGAAAAAAAGTCGTCTTGTCTATCAAAAGTTCAACTACTTCGTTAAAATTTATTGTTTTTTATTTCAAGGTTCATCTCTTTCGTTAAAAAATTTAAGTATTCTGATGAAAATATGTTTTATATGTTGTTGAAAATACATTTTTGAAACTGACAATCAATCTACACCATTTTTGGTTAAAAATTGACCTTATTCAGTTGAAATTTGAAGTATTTGGTTTAAAAATTTATCTTTTTTTAGTTCAAAGTTCAACTTTTTGGTTGAAAAGTCATGTATTTTGTTGAAAATTCATCTTTCTTTGCAGAAATTAAATTGTTTCATGGAAAATTTATACTTTTTGGTGAAAAATTAAATTTTTCGGTTGAAATATCAACTGTAAATATTTTTTGGTTGCAAAGTCTATTATTTTGCTGTAAATACAACTATATTGTTAAAAATTAAAATCATAATTTTTGGGTGGAAACTTGGATTATTCACTTAAAGTTGAACTACTTAGTAAAAAAGTTAATTTTTTCTTATTAAGGACTCATAATTATAGTTGAAAATACAACTATTTGCCTTTAAATTAACTTTTTTGTTAAAAATGTTTCTGTTTTGTAAAAATTGCATCTTTTGGGCATTAAAAGTCAATAATTTGATAGAAAGTTAAACTATTTGGTCGACAATTGAAATTTTGGTTGAAAAATAATATTTTCGGGTTAAAAATTCAGCTTTTTTGTAGATAATACTCTTTTTGACTTTGAAGTTAAATAATTTCGTTGAAAGTTCATTTATTTTGTTGAAAATTGACCTTGTTTGGTAGAAATTTAGTCTTTTTTGTTGAAAGTTTATCACTTTTGGTTAAAAATGCAATTGTTCGGTTGAAATATCAATTGTGCATCTTCTTGGGTTTAAAAGTCGATTATTTCACTAAGAGATGAACTACTTTGTAAAAATAATACGTTTTTTAACAAGGTTTTATAATTATGGTTAAAAATTAAACTATTTGTTGGAAAATTTAACTCTTTGATTGAAAACTCATATTATTCGCTTAAAAAATTCAATTTTTTGTAGATAATTCGTCTTTTTGACTTTAAAATTAAACAATTTCGTTGGAAATTCATGTATTTTGTTTAAAATTTGTCTTTTTTGTAAATTATTCACTTTATTGATCGAAAATTTATCTTATTGGTTGACAATTTAACAACTTTGTTGAAAATTCATTTTTTCTGTTAAAAATTATTTTTCTTTATCTGAAAATGTAACTATTCTAGGATTGATTAAAAATTAATCGTGTATATTGGTTAAGTTGGAAGATTCACCTTTTCACTTGAAAATTTAACTATCAATTTTTGATCACAGTTTTTATCTGGAAATTGAACTATTCCATTTTTGGTTTAAACTTTATCCTGTACATTTTCTTAGTTGGAACACCCATTATTTGATAGAAAATTAATTAATTTTGTTAAAAAGTAATCTTTTTAGTTGAAAATTTATATACTTTTAAATTAGATTTTTTTCCGAAAATCATCGAAAGTAATAGCAAAAGAGAAAGTTTCTCAAAGAATGAACCTCAATTCTGAATAACACTGTAATGCGTTAAAATTGTTTAAAATATTTTTAAATCATTTATTTAAATGAATCAAGTTTTTTTCAGGGTGCCCACAATTTTTTATAAGAAAAATCTATCCAATCACCGCCCAATCTATTCAATTATTTTTCCACCTTTCCTTTTTTTTAAAGAAATTATTTACAAATTTAAAATAAGATCGATTTCAATTTCAAATGCTCAGATCAATTTTTAACTTTTTCGATTATGATTTTTTTAATTGAAAAAATGTTGAACTAAAATTTTTTAAATTGCATTTAAAGTATTAAAAATTGAGAAATAATTGATTTTACAAGATGATTCTGGATCCGTTCAAAATTAAAGAATTAATAGATAACACAGGCCCACAAAAAAAACAAAAGTGTCTGTGCAATTGACCAGACCTATATATTCTTATGTATTTTTCGACGCTGAATCCGAATTTGCTATAAAAAAGTAGGGTCCAGCTACTTTTTTATGGGGTTTTGCTCGAAAAACCTCATTTTTTACGGTTTTTTCATGGTTTTTTTTAAATAAAAAAAAATAAAGAAAAATTTTATTTTTTTGACTTCAGAATCGAATTCTACGGGAAAAAATATATCGAAAACCATGTTTTGATTTTTTTTTACTTAAATTTCAACCCACCATACGGCGATGAAAAGGCAGAAAATCGCGAAAAGTGAAAATTTGCTTCAAATTTAATTAAAATGACATTAAAATCAAGTTTTACGATTTTAAACCGATTTATAAACATTGAAAATACTTTACTAGGGGTTTTTGAGGTCGCTGATCACGAATTTTAAGTCATTTTTTTCAAAAAACAACCCCTAGTCGGCGTGAGTGGACAATAAACGTGATAAATTGATATTTTTTTCAAAAAATCGATGTTTTGGATACTGTTCTGGAGGTTTTCTACTACATGAATCACAAAACTAGAACTT
>NC_046663.1:111915329-111918404 GCF_010883055.1 Belonocnema kinseyi
TTATGATCAAGGGTCGAAAAAAGTTCTAGTTTTGTGATTCATGTAGTGGAAAACCTCCAGAACAGTATCCAAAAAATCGATTTTTTGAAAAAAATATCAATTGATCACGTTTATTGTCCACTTACGCCGACTAGGAGTTGTTTTTTGAAAAAAAATGACTTAAAATTCGTGATCAGCGACCACAAAAACTCCCAGTAAAGTATTTTCAATGTTTATAAATCGGCTTAAAATCGTAAAAGTTGATTTTAATGTCATTTTAATCAAATTTGAAGCAAATTTTCACTTTTCGCGATTTTCTGCCTTTTCATCGCCGTATGGTGGGTTGTAATTTTTGTAAAAAGAAAATCAAAACATGGTTTTCGATGTATTTTTCCCGTAGAATTCGATTCTGAAGTCAAAAAAATAAAAATTTTCTTTATTTTTTTTTATTTAAAAAAAACCATGAAAAATCCGTGAAAAATGAGGTTTTTCGAGCAAAACCCCATAAAAAAGTTGCTGGACCCTACTTTTTTATTGCAAATTCGGATTCAACTTCGAAAAATACATAAGAATATATAGGTCTGGTCAATTGCACAGACACTTTTGTTTTTTTTGTGGGCCTGTGTTATAGTTTTTAAAATTATTTTCAATTATAACTTCAAATATTATTTCAGTCTAAAAAAAATTATATTTTTAACCCATTCAATTTGAAATTTTTTGACTAAGAAAAGAAAAATTCATTAATTATTAGCAATATTTGACCGTTCATTTAAAACAAGCTGTTATAAACAACTATTAAACACTATACAAATTTCAACAGAATGGTTCGAAATAGAAAGCCTTGAATTGTTCAAATTGTAATGAGCTAAATTTTAACTTTGAACGCTACAATTTTAATTTTAAAAAAAGATTCAAAATTAATTTAAAACTTGAAACATGATGTACATTTTTGCAAATTTTGAAAAAAATAAGCTTTTTGAGATTTGTAAAATATTTTAAAAGAATAATATAAATTTTTGTGATTGCTAAGAAAATGAAAAATGATTTTTTATTTTCCAAAATTAATTTTAAGTGAATATTTGAAAACATTTCAAAATTTAAAAAAATAGAATTAGGACGATTTTAAAGTATTTTTTTTATTTAGCAGGTTTTTTTAATTTTGGGAAAAAATCTAATTAACAAAATATATGAATTTTAAACTAAAAAGTTTAATTTTTAACAAAATAAATTAGTTTTCTATCAAATAATTGGTGTTTTAACTAATACAATGAACAGGATAAAGTTTCAACTAAAAATGGAATAGTTCAATTTCCAGATAAAAACTGTGATCAAAAATTGATTGTTTAATTTTGAAGGGAAAAGGTGACTTTGCGACCAAGAAGATTAATGTTCTATAAAAAAAGCGATTTTCCAACTTAAACAATATACACGATTAATTTTTAATCAATCCTAGAATAGTTACATTTTCAGATAAAGAAAAATAATTATTAACAGAAAAAATTAATTTTCAACCAAGTTGTTAAATTTTCAACCAATAAGATAAATTTTCGACCAATAAAACTAATGATCTACAAAAAAGACCAATTTTAAACAAAATACATTAATTATAAACTAAATCATTTAATTTCAAAGTCAAAAAGACGAACTATCTACAAAAGTTGAATTTTTTAAGCGAAAAATATGAGTTTTCAATCAAAGACTTAAATTTTCAACCAAAAAAGGTTAAATTTTCAACCATAATTATAAACCCTTGTTTAGAAAAACGTATTTTTTTAAAAAGTAGTTCAACTCTTAGTGAAATAATCAACTCTTAAACCCAAGAAGATGTACAGTTGATGTTTCAACCGAACAATTGCATTTTTAACCAAAAATTATACATTTTCAATCAAAAAGATTAAATTTCTACCAAACGAGGTCAATTTTCAACAAAATATATGAACTTTCAACGAAATTATTTAATTTGAAAGTCAAAAAGAATATTATCTACAAAAAAGCTGAATTTTTAACCCAAAAATATGATTTTTCAACCAAAATTTTAATTAAGGACCAAATGTTTTAAATTTATATCAAATTGTTGACTTTTAACGCCCAAAAGATGCATTTTTTACAAAGCAATACAATTTTCAACAAAAAAGTTAATTTAAAGGCAAATAGTGGAATTTTCAACTATAATTATGAATCCTTAATAAGAAAAAATTAACGTTTTTACTAAGTAGTTCAACTTTAAGTGAATAATCGAATTTTTCACCCACAAAATAATGGTTTTAATTTTTAACAATATAATTGCATTTACAGCAAAATAATACACTTTGCAACCAAAAAATATTTACAGTTGATATTTCAACCAAAAAATTTAATTTTCAATCAAAAAGTATAAATTTTCCATAAAAAAATTTAATTTCTACAAAGAAGGTCGAATTTTTAACAAAATCCATGATTTTTTAACCAAAAAGTTGAACTTTTAACTAAAATAGATAAATTTTTTAACCAAATAGTTACATTTTTAACTGAAAAAGGTCCATTTTTTACCAAAAATGGTATAGATTAATTGTCAGTTTCAAAAATGTATTTTCAACAACATATAAAACATATTTTCATCAGAATACTTCAATTTTTAAGGAAAGAGATTAACCTTCAAATAAAAAATACAAATTTTAACAAAGTAGTTTTTGATTAGAAAAGAAGACTTTTTTACATAATAGTTACAGTTTCAAGAAAATAATTAATTTTTCAACCAAATAATTGAGTTTTTATCCAAACGAGATGGCTTCCAAATCTAAAATACAACAGTCGATTTTTAAATTAAAAAATGAACTTTTATCAAAAAAATGTACTTTATTCAAATATCATTAAAATCGCAAATTGTTTAATTTATTTCAAATGCGGATGAAGATATAAATAAGACTATTATAATATAACATAATTATAATATTATCATTAATAATAAATGTACATATTTAAAAAATATATATATAAAAATATATATAAAAAAAATATGAAAGTATTCAAATCATGAAAATCGCCAATTTCTTTAGTTTCTTTGAAATGCAGATCAAAATAGAAAAAGAAGACTTTTATAATATGATATAATATAAT
>NC_046663.1:111918504-111920477 GCF_010883055.1 Belonocnema kinseyi
TCGGTTCGTCACATTACTTTGTCTTTGTTTATCTTTTGTATACACATTACGGAAATCAGACTATCACGTGCAAATGCAGACCTATCTGCGGTGTACGGCGGAAGCGTGACAGATATTCCACGATTTCACCCTAATAGTTGCAATGTCGGTACATCGCATGTACCCCAAACGCAACGTGTATAGAGAAACGTTACGAAAATTCGGTAGCTCGTAACGAATGTCTATGCCCGTCAGTATTTCTTTTCTTCATAATATTACGTACGCCGTACTATAAGACGCAGACAATGCATCTATCACATAAAAATGACTTTGTTTAAAAAATTTCACTGCAGTAAAACGCGTATCTATAGTCTTTTTGGTTTTCTTGTTTTTCGTAACTCTCTCATAGACGCATAACATCGCTTTTCTTAATCTAATAATTAATTAATAATAATAATAATAATAAGTATTTTTTAATAATATTAATTAGTATTATCTGGTGTGACTCCGATACCTGCCGGGACTCCCTCACTTAATAAATTCTTTTTCGGGGGTGAAAGGAGAGAGAGAGAGAGTGAACGGCGCTACGGAGATTCGTTTTGAACACTGGAGTCGGTGGTGTGGGGCGCAAGAGATTTCATGTCTGTGGGTTCCTTCATGGGCGTGCGCCTAACAAGCGTATCTATCATTAGAACTACTGTTCCGGTAGTAGAACCATTTACATAAAAAGGACAGTCACTCAGCTGTCCGCCTTTCTGTGTTGCGAAGAAGGCCTATGCCAAGAACCGCATGGAAAGGCTTTTCTTTAGTGGTTCTTCTAGTACCAGCCACCAGATTTCCACCGTCTCCTTCGCTGGAATCAGAAATCATAAATTGATTATACATCACTCTTTTGATAAACTTTCCGATTCATTTATAAACAAACACTGAAAATCGATGAATAAACTTTCCAGAAGTAAAGAATAACAATGGTGAGATAATAAATCGAATTTTGAAACAGTCATTAGTAATAGAGTATTCTTTAAGAGGTCATTCATAAAATACGTGATACGTTCAGGAGGAGAGGATGTCTGTCAAAATATCATTTTACTTCGTTTAACCCTTCTCACCTTCAATTTCATATCAGCCCGCCCCCTCACCACACTCAACCCCGATCACTCCCTTTCAACTTCAACTTCCTCTGCACCATATCCTTTATCTCTCTATTTTCACAGATATCACTCCATCTCTTCATGTTAGCCTCCGCATCTCTCTCTCTCTCTCTCTCTCTTCCTCTAAACTTCAAACTCATATTTACTTGTGACCCGTTTACACAATACCACCCCTCACATCCATGTCTTCTATCCATTGTCCACATCATCTCTGCACTCGTTCCCTTTCTCATCTACTACTCATCTCTCTATCCACAATGATTCGACCTTTCAACTTCATCACCATCATTTCCTACATGTCCTCATAGTCACTCTCGCACGTATTCCCTCTCACCTTCTAATTCACTTTCGTTTTAGTACCCGGAATCAGCGATCCCAGATCTGAAACAAGACGTGGTCCAATGCTAGCACAGGTCTATGTTCGTGTGAATATAGTAGGAGACAATATATTACGCGCGCAATCCATTTCTCCTCTTCTGAATTTGAAAACTCGAAGGTGCACGATTACACCATTAAGCCATTTCCCTTTCGGGGTAGGCGTGACTCACTCGGCAGGGGAAAGGAGTAGTGTGTGGAAGGGATAGAGATTTTTCAGATTGATCCAGAATTCTCGTGCTATTTAAGTAAATAACACGTTCGTCCCGCAACACTGCTCCGACCCAGGTTGCTGATCAATACCTCTAGCAATCACCCTAAGCGAAGAACCTCATGAAGTCGTTATGTAAGGTTTCCCACTTGGGACCATTAATAACCAAGGTCTTTGTTTCAGGCGTCATTCACTCTACTGACACTCTTTTTATTAACTATTTGCCGCCATACTTTCCTGTCCTGGCATACTTCTCT
>NC_046663.1:111920577-111934929 GCF_010883055.1 Belonocnema kinseyi
TGCACGGAGAATGCTAGTATCTGAAAATACAGATACTCGGAACTAAATAAATATTTTCTTTTTTCCTCGATGTTCACAATCTCCATTCGTCAATCGACGCGCGTATGCAGGTCATCGTTAGTCCACTTGCTGACAATGCGATTGTCCACCGATGCGATGTTTGTAATATAGAAAAAACAGTGAAAAGGTGCGACGTAGCACGTAGACTGTACTGCCGAACAATTTCGAAACAGAAAACCATCTTAATACTATTTCAGTTTCTTCAATTAAAACATTAAAACATTAAATAAATAAACATATTGAATTTTAAACTAAATTAAATTTTCAATTAATTAACACTACTTTCTTTTTTAATGTACGACAAATGGTGTTCCCATTATTTTTTTAAACTTACACAATTTATTACTCGTAAAAAAAAATCAATTTTGAAATACTTTGCTGGCAAAATGTCTTTCAAAAGGTTATCACATTTTCTATTTTATTTTTTTACTAATAAATTAACCTTTTGGTACTGGTTTAGTCTGTTTTTTTACATTTTGTCAAAAGAGATTAAAATAATTTTTTCAAAATTCAATTTGCATAATGTTTAAAATTAAGAGCCTAAGTTTAACCAAACTTATCAGCTTCAAAAACTTTAGGCTAGCTTCTGAAATTATAAATCTTTTGCTAACTTAGAAGCTTCAAAACAATCAAGTTAAATTCAAACCCCAGTACCATGTAAAGATTTAATTTATTTACTTTGCATTATATGATAAAAATTTAGAACATAAACTTTAATTTCAGAGCTTACGTTTGAAGTTGTATTTGCAATTAAAGAGCTTGAACTTCAAGTTAACTTACAAGCTTGAAAAACAGTACCTAAACCAACATATAAACTGAAACAGATTAAATTAACTTATAAAGTTGGAAAACGTACAATAACTTAAGCTTGTAAATCTTAACTTAAGTAACACATTTATGTTTAAGCCAATTTTTTATTCCAAAATAAAAATACGACATTTCAATAATAAAAAAATAACAATTCATTTTCACTAAGAGAAATAATTTAACCAAGAAAAAAAGGAGTCTAGAAAGTGAAAAATATAACTTAAAATAAAATGGAGGACGTCTTCTGTGCGAAATGGTTCGGAGCTTTTGAGCGGTACGCAAAACATTCCTGATTAAATATTCGGTTAACCACTGAAGTCTTAAGCTTTATCTTTAAGTGACGTTTTTTACTTACGCGAAACTCCGTAATTTACGAAAGAATGATGTAATTTGAGAGACGTAGCATCATCCCTTTATAGACGTGGAGCAAAGAAGTTGATTGATTGAGATTGGTCCTCAAGATGGTCGTTAATATCGCGAAAATCAATCTCTTCCAATCGTGCCCTGCTCTCAAATCGATGAGTTAAGATAATGTGGATCTGTTTTAAAGTTAAGACGGTTTTAACGCGAAGTCCATCCGACGTAGACACTAGAAGAAGAATTATATGTGTAGCGATGATACTACGAACATATTAGTCTGTGTCGAAGAGAACAAAGCAATTGATGCGTGACAATATCCCTGTCACTTTTTTTCCTTTTATGATGATCTTAGACTCTTTAACAACAGTGCGTGTACTATCTGATCCAGATTTCCACGGTGCCATCCCTTATCGCGTTGGTAAACGTTTCAGTTTTGAACATTCGAATTTTTTACCCTGCCAACACCCGTGTGGAAAAACAGTATTCTAAAATATATAATTACAACTATTTTCAAATGTCACGAAACGCAAGCGAAGTCTTTTTTTCATAATGGAAAATATCGTACTTAATGCCTTTTAGTTCTGTCTAGCTGACGGATTCAATGCTATCAATAATAAGGATTTTGTAAATTGATGTTGCGTTAAAGAAAGATCCAAGTCTTTGTGACAAAGGACCAGATCAAAAACTTGCGCCAAATTTGAGTGAAATCTGCACAATGCAGGTATTACTTGCCTGATCAGCAACTTGCAAAGCTCATTTGTAATTTGCTGCTCTCTATATATTTAATACTGAGGTTATTTTTTGTGGAACAAATAATAATAATAAGCCTCGTGATAAAATAATAAGAAAAATGCGCTTCCTCTGATGCCTCATCAGAGACCATTTTGCACGTCCCATTAGTGAACTTTTTATTATTTTCTCAGCCATCGAAACCCTCACGAATGGAATTTTTACAACTTTAAAAATGTGGAAGTTAATGAATTGTAAAGATAGGCATACATAGTTGTTTGTCTGTGACAAGAAATCGTCGAAATATACTTTTCAATAAGAATCTGTGACTTGAAATAATTCCACTGTGAAAAATATTTTCTTCTACGCTTTGAATTATTTATTAAGCTTGTTTTAATTTTAAATAATTCCATTTGATTTAATATAATAATATTATGAATAACTTTTAAATACTTTGATGACTTCTTCGTCACAGAATGTTGTTAGAGATTTCGTTTGAACCCGCCGAGAAAAAAGCAAAATGTGCGCTTTTTAATTTTTGACTTTGAAAAATCTCTGCTCCTTCGATTTCGAGTGTTATATAAATTTCCAAGCCTATGAGAATATAAGAAAATTGCTGGTTTTATACATTGTCTGTCGCGTATGAATCATACAAGGAACGAAACGGAAGTCGCTTCTACTCGCAAAGTCATTTTAATCGACTTAGAGCCTAATCGAATTTTATTACTCGAAATTAAGCAAAAATTGTGTGATGAAGACCTGTATTACGATTTTATTTGTGCTTCCTAAAAAAAATTTTTATACACTTTTTAATGCCACTCGCAGCAGAGTATATTCTAAGGCCATATCGCATTTCCCTGACTCTCTAAATCAAAGTGGGTCATTCCAAATATTTTCTTTTTACCAAAATTCTGCGCAAACATATTGACGATTCGGCTAACGATTATTTTCATCATATCTGTGCCAAGAAATCTAAGAACAGAGTATAAGATTTTTCGAATACAAACGTTGTGAAATTAAACACCAAATGAAATATGATTATGTTATGGAGAGATTAACTATATTAGCACTAGTGTATTTGAATTAAATATCATATATAAATATTAAGTGAAATTAATTATGAGAGACACTGAAAATCAAACATTTTAAGAAATTGAAATGGCTTTTGCTGGAAACTTATTGACTGTAGAAACCATTGTTTCGAACAAAATAGTGATTTCTGTGATCTTCAAGACTACCATAAAAGTAAATTATGAACACTTCAACACTTTTTTTTAAATAGGTACTATAATTTAAATAAAAAATAATATTTTTATAAACAAAATTGTTGTGTAAAAATATGTCTTTTTATGAAATGTGCAATTTCCATGTGGATTATTTTTCTCTCAATGCAATATTTTTATGGGCGGCGATTATCAAATGGACGGTGTGGACAATTTCGTAGGCCGGTTTTTCCGGTCTATGGAATGCCATAGGAAAATGACGAACTGCCGCCTATGATTAAATTTCATCGAAATTTCATTTAATATTTCATTTAATAATCTGATTGCTCTAGAAGCAACAAAATAATTTTGTTATCCTCAACAAAATTTTGTTGGCTTAGAATTGTCGAACCAAACTTTTAAATATATTTTGTTAATAATTATTTGTATTAAAATTAAAACAAAAGGCTTCACTGGATTAAATTTTATGAAATTTTTATTTAATAGAGCATTCCTTATAATTGTATGCAAAAGCCAGAAGCTTTATTTAAAAATGAGGGATTTGCAGTTCTTTTGTTTGTTCAGAAACTGAGTCAATTTATAAACATATGAATTAAGATCTAGCACAGATCAGGTGTTGATCGGCATTCTATACGTAAAAATTTCAATATTTTGAGCAGTAAAATTTAAAAAAAAATCAATCAAATTAAACAAAAATGGTCCCAAACTTTGATTTTAAAAATTTAGTACTTTGTTGTTAGGAGATTCTTCGCACATAATATAAAGATAAAAGCATTAAAACAAATTTTTTAAATAATCGGGAATTTTTTTTTTTAATTTTGGAATGAACCAAATTTAATGCTAATAATCACAGCGAGATTGTCAGTGTTCACTTTACAGAATTCTTAGAGAATCTCGAGAAAATGCTTTCCGACATCTTTCTCCTGAAATGACTGGACAGTGGGTACTTCGGCTTGCAAACGTTTCTTGTTGACGTCAACCGCGAGAGTTTTGACACCAACTGTAAAATTTTTATATTAAAGAGGAAAAAGCAATAATGAAAAATAAAATTCGGTGCAAACGAATTTGGCGACGTTCCCTGGGTGTATAGAAAATAATGCGCGAATGTGTTGAATACGAGAAAAAGAGCTTAAGCCTAATAAGTAATAATCGATTTTAGGCACGTAACGTTATAAAAAAATATCTCTGCTTTTATAATAACGGTTTTATGAGTTACGTAACTACGCTAAAGTAACGTAGTTTTTAATACAAATTGTAAAATGCAAATGTCACAACTTACAGTATTCTCCGAGTTACTGAGGTTCTAGCTCAAAATAAACTATAAAGATCTTCTCTCGCCTACACGAAGAAAAATAAATTTTCCGTCTCAGCGGAACGCTAATAGTACTGACTGCTGAAGTTATGAAAAAAAATAAAGTAGCTCTTATGTTATAAGTAAGAAGCTGATCATGTAGGACTTTGGCGATATGTGCAAAATCACAAGTGCTGGCTTTTATAGTAAATTGTAGCGTTCCCTGCGCAGAGAGCACTATTTGATAGATTTTTAGATATCAAGAATCGATCCTGAAAATTTTTCTCCGTGTAAGGCTGATTTTGATTACTTCTGAGCAGCCCCTTTATTTCAACATCTTATGCTTGACATCAAGTCTTGTCGATCAACTTCTCCTTTTAATATATACAGTATGACTATTGGCAGTCTCTGTTACCTAATAGAAGAATGTTTTGTGATGCAAATAGGGAAAAAAGGTAAATCAAGGAGTTATATCATCGTATCGAATATCAACCTCATACCACTTTTCACACATATCTAACGTCATGGCGTTTTCCAGAATTTTTACAATTCTTTATTTCTTACAAAAAATATTTATTATTCTAGGTATAAGGAAATGCTTTGCACCTGTAATAATTTGCTCAGTACACTTAAGCAGCTTAACTCGCCATCTGGAGAAATTGAATTTCCCACTTGTCCTTCGATCAGAGCAATTTTAATCAATCTATACAGATTTTGAATTAAAATCGAATTCGTATTCCAATTCCGTCCATTGTTTCTCGAATTCTGCATAGAAAACAAAACATTGCTGTTTAAGACGTATTCATTTGATTCTTGCTGTAATTTCCTTTAGTATTTGGAAAGAGTTTATTATTTAAGAGTCTGAGAAATGCCAAGACGCAGTTGAAAAATCAAAGGTTATTTCAAAAATGTACCTAAGACCTATAAAGCTCAACTTACACGTTCCTCATAAACATTTGTCATCTTTTGTCTACCTACACACAGTGGTACAAAATTACGCGAAAATATTCAAAATACGATTTGGCGTACCATTTTCATCTAATCTGTATTCTTTTTAATTAAAGATAAACAAATTGGCAAAAGTTTTTATTGTGCTAAAATTTTGAAAGAAAAATTTAATTATTTTTTTATTCCAACCTAAACTTTAATACTTTTTTTGACGCACGGAGAAAAATATTAGGGTTAAAAATCTGGATTTTTATACTTTAGTATCTGGATCATTGTGCTATAGTTAAAAATCCAGATATTGAGTCTAGAAATCCATTTTTCTCCGTTCGTGCACACAGGGCGGCTGTCTGCCCATCACCTGAAGCAAGCAGATAGTAGCTTTTTCCGCCTAGCTTCGTCATTAGATGAAAAACAAACCATTTTGCACATATTTTACATGCACCGAAAGATATGCTTTCGGTACAGGTTAGACAAATAAAAATAATAACATTTAAGAAATTGATATACTAAAATACATCAATTATTCACAATGTCATTGCTGTCTTAACCGATAAAAAAGATTCGCCAAGTTTTAATTTATAGTTCATAATGAATAAATTATTCTTTTTTAACAATTTATATTGTTATAAATAATAGTCTAGCAGTGCTTAAATATTTGTGACATTTATTTAGTTTTTCTGTCTGCATTACAAATGAAAGTAATTTGAAAAAATTAAAAAACAAATTAAACTATATTTATTATTATAAACAATGTTCATAAGAAATATAAAATTTGACTAATATTTTTAGTTCTTTTTGGTTACTTTTTTTGGAAACGTTTTTCATTGTGCTTGTGATACATATTTTAGTATAGTATCCCAGACGGAAAAATCGATACATATTTTTTCCACTATTAATCAAATTTATATCATTTTTCCGGTGAATATAGCTATTTATTGACCAAGTTTATTGTTGTACACAAATTTCATTACATAACGAATTTTCAGTATGGGATATTTTCGATACAATTCAAAATTTTCAAAATTTGTAGGTATTTCTTGGAAACATGCTTTATTTGGCAAATCCGTGGTACTGCATAATAGTAAATTGTCATTTTGTGAAAAATATTATTTTTATAAATAACTTGTTTAAAGTGCATATTTATTTATTCAGTTTATTTACAATAATTAGATTTGTCATGAAATGACTGAACTGTCCCTAAGCCAAACAAAGCACATTTCCAAGAAAGCCGTGACTAGTCAATGTACAATGTACTGTATTAAACAAGCAAATTGTACCCGCAGTTGCATTTTGAACATTTTATCGTCATTATTCCCCACTGTACGACATCATTTTTTGCGTTTAATTCCACCTGTCTAGAAGAGTACCATTTTTATATATAAAAGCTTAAGAAATTTACCTCGCTCGTAGAGTAGGTCCATAGCGACACATTGATCCAATAATTTTTTTCAAAGGTTAAAGCTTTCAAAAGTGAATATTGTAAATGGTATGTAGTATTAATATTATTATATCAATTTGATCAGATATCAGATATCAGTGAGTCGGTATGGAGCATTATTATGTTACTAAAAGCATCTTGTAACAACTTCTCTTCATCATAATATAAACTAGAGAGTCTCTTTATAATAATTTCTTTGTAGGTAGCCAAAGATCATTAACTTGTAGATAGAGGATTACTATAATCGAAGAAAGATTTCTTCTCGTACAGAAAATTTAGGATAGAATCATTGCTAGACCATTGCTACCCTTCATATTTTTTATTATCGAATCAAAATTCGTTAACGAATAGCAGTGGTAATCGACGTTATATATGCATTGGAAGTGCCAGGTGAATGTTAAGTGGCGTTGATTTTTACTACGTAAACGTAAACTTCCAATTTTCTTGACCAATCATCAATTGTACGATTAAGACTATCATTGCAAATCACTAGAGATACAATTTTAACTTCATTGTCCTTGGAACCAATCGCTATTGCTGATATATATATATGTATATGCATATCGGGTTTAGATCTTCAATCGCAAAGCCGGACGTTAAGGCAGGACAAAATCGAAATTAGGTCAGATAATTACTAGTTATTTTTAAGTCAAGGAAAGTCTGTGTTCAAAGTCACATAATGTGTGTAAATTTCAGTCGTTACGATAATTAATGTAAGAACTGACGATGACAATTTATTATTGTAAAGTAGATAAGAGTTGTACGTATTTTGTCAACAGTTGTTACATGTATAAATAAGTTTTCTGTCGGTACTCATACTGATTTATCAATTTGATAGGGTTGAGTAGAGAAGTGTATATACATTTTTAGCAGGTATTTATGTAAATAATGTGCAAAGTATAGAATCTCGATTCTATTTAGGATAATCGTTGGTAATGAAAATATCCGATGTATCGGAAGTTTTGGAAATGTTGAAAATATTTGAAATATTCATTAATTTATAATTTTTTCGACTGTATTTTATTTAGGATCACTAATAAAGTTTAAAGCAAAAATTTTAGAATTATTATTTTTGTAAGATTATAAAATGACAAATGTTCAAATTTTAATGTTCCGTTTGGGAACATTTCAGTTTGAACGATTTTCCACGTTAGTAGAAACTGTTCTTCATTAAATCTGATTGGGTCTCATTTTATTTTAAGAATGATAAAAAAGTCTAAAATTAGTTAATTAATTAATACTTAATTGTAAGTTAGTAGAATAAAGAATTGTATATTTTTTCGAAACGAGATAATTCAAGTTTTTAAAAAATATTTCCATTTACATCGCTAGTTCCTGAAATGGATAATTTCAGTTTTGTCCGCCTTAATGAATTTCGTTAAACTAAAAGAGCAGTGTTCGGGGTAACGCTTACTTCTATTATGTTCCCTATAAAATTTCAATTTTTCTACTAGCTGTTTGTAGCGAGTTAATTTTATAAGAAAAAAAAAATTAATTCCAACGTTAATGAATTATATTTTACTTCCATATTACTTATGAATAAGGGTATTTCAACTGGATTACGAAATTGAAGCGTTTCAAAACTATAAATGTCTAAATTTTAATCATTTAAAAAAGAAAAACATTTTTAAGTAAAACTTTCTTAAATTTAATACAATTCAATGAATTTTTTAAGGTTTGAACCAGAGTGTCATATTACCATTTACATTTAATTTTTTAGTTTATTTCAGTAATGTAATATACGTAATTATATTGTAGCTAGGTCTCTAAAGCCCTGTTGTTACTTACATTGCAAATTAATAATTTAAAAAATTACACTATTTAAATTAAACAAAACTCAAATGGGCCAGGCAGACGTACTCTTATATACTTGAAACCATTTCACAACATCTTAACACAATATTTATATTTTTTTAATTATATAGACTTTGAATATAAATCAAGTACAGTAGACTCTACGATACTTCTCGTTTTGGGAGCTGCAGGGGAAGCGAACACGAAGTGTCAGAATACCCTCTCCCCTGCGACACACGAGAGCCATGTGACGCGCGCACGAATTCAAACGCTCTCAATCGCCGTACAGCTTTGTCAAGTATGTTTGGTGAAAGGAAACCTTCCCTTCAGTGGCACCGAAACGAAAATCTATTTTGGAGGAAATTGATTTAATTATGAATTTCGCGAAATTCATCATTAAAATTTTGAAATTTCAATTTAATTGGATCTTAAAGAAGATAATTGTTAATATCAGAAAGCAAATTTTCGAAATTTCAAGAAAAATTACCAATGCAAAGTTTGAAATTTTTTGAGTACTTTTTCTCCTTCTTGAATGGCTTTAAGGATACTTGATTTTGTTCCAGCAATGAGCTATTCACTTTTTTTTCGTATTTTTGTTGGCGGCTCCATTAAAATTTTATTTAAAAAAATGTCACCATGTAGGTTAAGAAATTTTTTATAAGTTTCTTAGAGAGAAGTGTCGTAGAGTCTACTGTAATTGGTTTCGTGACACTGCGGTACATTTAAAATTTCGAAATAAAAAATAAAAAATTGAAAAATTCTAATTTCTTATTTGTCCAATTTTTAGATGGAATTGTGTAAAATAGAACAATTAGAAATTCCAAATTGCTTAATTAACCAACTTTTGATCTTTCGCGATGCTCAATTTTATTTAAATTAGAATGGTGACAGAATGGTCAGAATTAAACAATATTTACCATTCGATGGGTTTGGAAGTGAAAAATTGCAACTTTGAATCATTTATAATTTCTAAATTTTAGTCTTTAAAGGCTTGCAATTTTTGAAAATTAATTAAATATTTTGTTAATCGTATTTTGGAAAATTCCTATTGAATAAGATTTATTTCAATGAACGGAAAACGTGCTAACTATAATTTTTGATTTTAATATATTCTCAAAGTTTCTGTAATTTTTTTTAAATTTAATAATTTATAATATTTGGATACATTTTAGAATTAATTTGCAAACTTTCATTTTACAAACCATGCTCATTATACTAATAACTTTTTACTTGATAGAATTTTTTGAATCGTATATCTTTCTGGCGAGATTAGAATGCTCTAAATATAACATTTTTAAGCAATAAAGACTTAAAAAATAGCTAAGGGATGAGTAAACCAAATATTGAATTACCATAACCCAAAATTTTTTGAAGAATCTTGGGAAACATCTTTGAAGCCGTACTTAAATTACGTAGTAACTCAAGGGTGTTCAGGCACAACGTATAAATTTGTTACGGTTTTATTATTAGCAGGGGAAGGGGTCTATAGTGGGTCGATAAACCGTTGCGTGATTTAAGTACGGCCCCTTTTCTACTAATAAAAGTGTGTATCTGATATCAACAATGTTAATTCTTTATTTTAATCTTTCTACATTTTTGTTTTAGTTTCCATAAAAATTCACTCTATGGATGATGTAAAAATTTAAATTTGGTAATTTTCATCTTTATAAAAGTATTTACATTTTTCCATTATGGTTAAAAATGTATTTTAACAGTTAGATTATTTATTACTCGTTTCAAGTCAATTTATTATTCAGGATTCTAATTCAATTCTTTAATTAAACAAAAAAAAACAATAATTGTGAACATTATAGTTTTTATGTGTAAGGTAGTTAAAAATGTGGATGTCGCTTTTTAAGAAAGTCCCTTTAACACGATCTGTAATGGTTTTATAACAAAAAAGTAACAGGTTTCGATGACAGTTCCCCAGGCAAAATCCTAATACTCGGCAAATCCTCCCTCCATGCTCTGTCACGAAAAATAGAGTTCTGCGCGAGGTTGAAGAGAACTTTTCAGTTTTGGTTTTTCCTCGAAAACGCTCGAAAATTGCAAATTCGGAAATAAGTAGGCTTCCGCGAGCATTAAAGAGGCTTTCGCGATATCCTAAAATTCCCTCCGTTCTCTGTCCAACCGAGTTCGCGCCGATGATTTTAGAGTGTTGAGCGAACACGTAGCCAGGTTTCAAACAAATATTCAATGTTTCACAAGTGCTCGCTAAAGCCTCTTTAATGCTCGCGGAAGCCCACTTATTTCCGAATTCGCAATTTTCGAGCGTTTACGAGGAAAAACGAGGACTAAAAAGCTCTATTCAACCTCGCGCAGAACTCTATTTTTCGTGACAGAGCATGCAGGTAGGACTCACCGTGTTTTGTACCAATAATGTTATATTATTATAACTGTGCTACATAACGGTGTTTTTTTGACGTATGAAAATTAAGTTACACAGATATTATGCCATAGCGATGCTTTGCTAGTAGCCCAGACTATATAAATAAAACATCTTCGAAAAAAGAATCGGAACTATTCTTAGATCTATCAGGTGACACTGTTATTTATCCATTATGCAACACTATTCTGCATCTATTATGTAACATTTTGCTATATCTATTACATAACAGTTGCGGAATTCTTTAACTCAATAATCTTGTTATATAACTGTTAGAAAATCGTTACAGTCTTCTGGTATGAATTTTACGTTGATAATAGACAAAATAATAATGATTTTGTTGCATGGTCCTACAAAGCTGATTCCGAAGGTATTAGACTGGCTGAATCCAAATCTGTTTCCCAAATTGCTCCATCAGCCCTCATTCTCGAGATATTTCAAAATAAAAGTTTAAAAAATACCAAGTTTTGTCATCTTTGAAGCAGAATACCTATCAATTGAAAAGTAGATGAAAGCCTGAAATTTTAGCCATTTATTTAAGTAGGGCTTGAAAGATTATCTCGTGACAAAATGAAACTTTAAAATGGGATTCCGATATGTTTTTAACGCGAAATTTAAACTTGTCATTTAAATTTATTTGTCACTTTTTATTTTAGAATTATTTCACTTCAAAAAAGACGAAACATAGATTTTTTGGCACTTTACGGTTGGAATGGCTCGAAAATGAGAGCTGATGGAGCAATTTGGGCGATGGATTTGGATTCAGCACGTCAAATTTCTTCGGGAAGAGCTTTACAGAACTCTGCACCAAACCAAATGTTGAAATTTGTAAGACTGCGTAATTAATTATTTTTCTTAAAGTGAGAAATTATTTTTGAAAAGTAACACACCGAACACTGCAGAGGAAAGTATTTAACGACATAAAGAGAGTAGTTCAGCTGGCGCTATTCACAGTAGTACGAAGTCTTTCATTAATAATATAACGATAACACATGCAGTTGAACAAAGAAAAAAGAAACAGAATCAAGCGAAGTGTGGTGAGTTAGGAAATGCTGTAAAATCTGAAACTCGACATGCTCGTTTCGGAAATCGAAAATCTCTCATTGCCAGACGAAAGTTCGAAACTGAAACATACTGTCCGCAAACGATCCTTCCAAACCGTCACACGTGCCGGAGAAAACCTACTCTAGCTATAATTAATCGACTGTACTGTTCTATACTGTATACGCACGTTATTGTTAATTAGATATGGGGTTGTTGCCAAAAACGCCAAAAACTTCACATTGGGTTCATTATGTAATATGTACGCTCGTTTAAAACCCCATAACGTACACTGGAAACAAATAATCGTACAGTTTGTCTCCTTACTTCCGACACGCTGAAAAACCTTCCTCGATGCTCGCGCTCCCTCGACCCGTTCTTTGCACCGCAGCGAAATTCTTATACCTTAGCCTATATTAGAGAAAAATCAATCTAAATAATTACCGAAGATTTCGATTCACCTATCACCGCCGTCGCTTTTTAAGAGATCTAAAGGCTCGTATCGATTTAGGGTAATTTGATGCCAATTCCAAGAATCAGTGCGGAAGCTCGCGCAGGTTTTGAGAAATGTAAATAGTTTAATGGATAGTCTTAGGGCGAGGTGTTATAGCAATAACAGCGGGTAATATGAGATAATAATCGTTAAGGATGCGTAGTTTAATTATTATATTATATATCGTCACTCAGCTCCTCATCCTTCTTCAAAGTTCTCCAACTTCATTTGTACAGAAGAAAAAAAAATATTTTGAGTTCGCTGAAGGTAATTTTGTTATTAAAAAATGTTCTATATAATAAATGCCCTCGGCGATCTCAAGTATCTTTTTGCGCTAAGCTCACTTTCTTGTAAATAATACTCAATCTGTCTCTTTAATTATAATTTTTCTGAAACATTTATATTGTTTTGAATTGCCATTGATAATAAAGAATAAAGTTCCTGGATTTTTCGGATTAGAAAACATTATTAATTCACTTAATATATTTTATAACAATTTTAAACATAAAATTATGAATCCGAATAACTCAGGAATTTTCTTCTAAAATTATATATCGAAGAAAAATAAAGAAAGACGATTTGAAAAAGTGTGAATTGTTGAGAGACACCCTGTTAGCTATACAGAAATTTTAAGTCGACGCTGACGATGCTGCGTAGGTTTGTTAACATTTTTGCAATTTTTTTAAAGCTGCTTAGTACTCCGAGTTCCAAGAAAGAATATTTAACAGAATAAAATAATGTATCACAAATTGTATTTTTTTGCAATCTGTATAAAACTAATAGTATTTTAACCATTTTATCAGCGATTCTATATTTGTGTATTTGTTACTTCTCGTGCAGAATATAAACTGCAAGGATATATGCCAAAATTTAATATAAATATCGACATGATCAACGAAAAAGCGTAAAACTGGAGATATGCAATTTTCAGACAGAATTAAGTAGAATATATCAAAGACCGAAAACTTTAATATAAGCAAGAACGTGTAAGTTGCGATTAATGGTTATTGAGAACGGAGTAAACAAAAAAAAATTATGTTCTTCTGATCTTAGATACGTAATAAATCTGTTATTTTGTCAAATGTCTCATATTACCCGACAATTATTCGAAAATATCATGTTTTGCAGGGCGTTATAGTCTTCTTTTATTTCTAGTCCCAACACCAAATTAACAAAAAAAATTAAGTTAGCATTTGAAACTGCAGTGCAAGAAGTAAAAACCTCGTAGTTTTTAAATTATAGAATTGTAATTTTCGTAGGAAATTATCAATTAACTACAGAAGCTCGCCTTATATTGAGAGAATTGTTTGTTTTTAACGTTTAAAGCAGGCAAGTTTTTCTCAGAACGTCCAGTGCATTACCCTGTATGTAGGACTGAAATATTTTTGTTATTTGTATAACGTTGCAAATCCGTCGATTGGAACGGAAACCATCATCGGATTATTTTCATTTCAAATTCGAAATATATAATATAGTTAAAAAGAATCATGGATCATTAACTGCGAGCCTGTTAACGGAATAAGACATTACTTCCAATCCGCAATTTTTTAATTAGTTAAAAGTACCGAACGTAGTAATTTTTCGAATTTGATTAGTCTTATTTAGACGTAGTTTGGTTGTTTTAAATTATTCAGGTTTTAACACTGTAGCTTTTATTATTTTTTCAGTGGTTTTGAATATTGCAGAAACTTGCATATATAAACAGTTTTGGCAGAGAATAAATTCCAGAATTCAAAATTTAATCACGGTAAGTTCCAAAAAATGTTCTATGCTCTGTAATCA
>NC_046663.1:111935029-111938575 GCF_010883055.1 Belonocnema kinseyi
ATAAGGACAACCGCAGGATTTCGCCGGGAGCGGGTTCTAATCTGAAAAATTGCACCCGCTTCCAGCGAAATCGCGGTAAAATTTCAGCCACAACCACGTCTCCCAACCGTGAGATAGGTGGTTACAGTCTGTAAAGTTGACACGCAGGGATGCTTTTTAGGCCATTAGCAAGTGTAAGATAGGAACCTCCAAGAGCGCCGATGATAAGGACAATTAGTTTAACAGAATATTCCGGGTACAATCGTTGCAACTGCCTTATAAGGTCTCAATACCTCTCTTTCTTTTCATTCACCTTGGTTATGATGTTTTTGTCAGCTGGTGCCGAAAATTCGATAACGAACATGGTTCGCTTCTCGAAGTCAAGAAGAACTATGTCAGGCTTCGAGTAAGCAATAGAAACAATTGTCGAGAATATAAAGTTCCAGTGTATGCGGCACTTCCCATTCTCGACAATTGACTCAATTTTCCTAGGAGCATTTAGAGGAGCGATATTAAGGTTAATGCCGTAAGAGTGACAGAGATGGTAATAAAGCATTCTTAGTGCCGCATTGTGCCTTTGAATGTAGGTCGTTCCCGCGTGAGTTGGACAACTAGATAGTATGTGAGCTAAATGCTCGGGGTGTGCATGGCACGCCCTGCAGCTATCATCAGGAATGTCTTGGCTCAAAATGTGGCGACGGTATGTTAAGGTGGAAATGACACCCTCTTGGAATGCAAAAATGAAACCCTCCGTACCAGGCGATTTGAAGAAAAGCAAACGTTAGCTCAGAAGATATTGACTGATCCTTCACATTTCTGTAGAAGATACCGTGGATCCTCTTATCGAGAAGCTGTTCACGAAAGTTTTTCTCTTGTGCTTTCTTAACCCGGGCTTTCAGGAGTGAGTACTCGAGATAGATAAGATTTGATGTATTTTACTCACCCCTAATACTAAAGTTAAATCCGAAAGTTTCAGCAGCCTCCTCCGCTGCTTTGCACAGAAACGCTCCTTTGCCCACTTTTTCGTGATTCCTGACACTTTTAAGAAGAGGGTCTCTTCCATTTGCAACTCTATGTGCCGTACCCAGAATAATCCTGTTGTAAAGACATTCAAGACTCAATATTCCGCGACCATCTTGACGGCATGACACGTACAGTCACGGAACGGAAGACTTAAGATACATGCTTTTGTTCATGTGCATAACCTTTCTTGTCCTGATATCAAGGGATCTGCGCTCGTTCTTCGTTCATGGAACTACTCCAAATGAATAGAGTACTACCGGGACGGCAAGCATGTTCGTTCCAGATACTTTGTTCCTCTCCGACAGTTCGGAATACCACATCTGTCGGATGAGACGTTTGTATCTGCTTCGGAGAGTATCCTTTATAGATGTCACATCCTGAATGCGGCTCTGTGGCACGCCCAGGTATGTATAAGTCTCTCCAGCGCAAAAGTGTCGTATAGCGCTTCTATCAACGAGCTCAGGATCTTCAGGGATGCCATTAAGTTTTCCTCGCTTCAAATAAACCTTGGCGCATTTGTCTAAACCAAATTCCATTCCAATTTTCTTAGTATATCGCTCGACAATCCCTAGAGCTAGATGTAGTTGCTCTCTGTTTTTAGCATAGATCTTAAGATCGTCCATGTAAAATACATGAGCGAAATTGTACTTTCGATTTGCAGGTTTGCCGCACAAGTACCCGTCGGAATGACGAAGTGCTAGAGATGTGGCAATAATGTAAGGCAAAAGAGGAGTGGGCTCATTGTGTCGCCCTGAAAGACACCTCTCTGAAAGGTGACCTTGTTAGTTGTCACACGATTTTTTCCAGGTGAGATAGTAAATCTGGTTTTCCAAAGCGGCATCAATCTCTCTATGCACCGAACTATTTGCTATTCATACATTTCTTGCCACACAGCTTCAATTGCCCGAACAATCCTATCATTTAGGGTAGCTGTGAATATCTTATAAAGTGTGTTCAGACAAGTTATTGGCCTGTAATTCTTCGGGTCAGTTAAGTTGTCTATTTTCGGCAGGAGTATTGTGCGCCCTTCCACTAACCACTCCGGAATCGGCTCTTCCGACTTCAAATATAAAGTGAAAATACGGGCCAAATGCTGATGGGTTGAAGAAAACTTCTTCCACCAGAAGGTTTTGATACAATCTGGTCCCGGTGCGGAATAGTTCTTCATCCCTCTTAATACTTTTTTCACCTCCTCGATAGTGATGGGTGGGCATTCTTTATCAGGTGTTATGAGGGCAACACATAACTCCTTGAAGCTATTTATATTTTCGGAGTCTTCGTCCAGTCTATGCTGCAATTCGTAGACTTCTCTCCAAAATACTTCGACCTCCTCTGGTTTGGGTGAGTGTTCGACAGTAACCGGAGGGTCTTGGAAGAGTCGAGATGGGTCAGAGAGAAACTGTTGATTTTCTCTGACCTACCTCTCCCTCCGCTCTAGACTTCTCTTAGCGTCAGATAGTATCCGTATTCTCTCAACAATATGCTGTCTGATGGTCAGAAGCTTTGACTTGTTAAGTGTGTGATAACGGGTCCGGAGTTCGCGCGCTAACTTTCGAACCTTGGCGATAAAATTCCTGCCAGATGTGATGTAGTCAATCACACACTGAATGCAGGACGCGTACTTCTTCCCCAGGCTATCTTTATGGCAAGTTGATGCATTCGTCTTTTGGTCTTATATTGAAACCGTTGGTTTTGTTTCACGGTTCGCATCGGTCAAAGCTGTCGCTGCATTATACACACAATAATTGATAGCCCAGAGGTCAGATTCTCCGGAAAAATCTCCACGAAGCTCGTCATCCATTTCAGCCAGATCTTTAGGCTTGAGAGAAACCTTGGTGTTGATGTTTCACCGGGTCGTAAAGCATCGCTCTTCCTCTATTGGATGCCTGCCCGCGGTTGGTCTTAATGTCGCCTCTCTTTCTCTGTTGCCGGCTTGTTCTAGCTGTGGTAGAGTAGGCGTTCCGCTTACATAGACCCTTTTTCGGAGTAGTTCAGCATGGATTCGCAGACGTTGCTGCGAAAAGTGTGATAGCTCCGGGTGTTTCTCGCACCACAGAGCATGCAGCCGTGCCATGTAACCCCGTTCAGGGCCACACTCGCATCGTAGCACTCTAGCAAGTCGTGATTTAGTCGCTCCGTCCACCCAAAGGTCGCGAGATCTCGCCGATCCATCGCATTGAATCCATTTTCATTGGCTCCCCCAGCTCTAGATTGTTCGGCATTGTTGGCCGACCCATTGTCGGGAGCCTTGCGCGTTCTGTTGTTTTGAACCGCACTTGCTACAACTATGTTTGGTGTTGTCATTGTTGTTCCCACGAGAAGCTAGGGAAAGGGGTTCGTCCATCCTTGTAGAGCCCCGCATGCAAGAATAAGGCTACGTACTCTGAGAGGTCGCCCGGTATACCAGAGTCACCGTTCTAGACACCTCACCCATGTGCCATGCAGCTTTCGGCACGGTTTTCACACCTCCGCTTGGGGGTTAATTCCTTCGGGACCACCCCTGGACAGTTGTCCGCGACTGCCTATTTATTTTTGTAACCATAT
>NC_046663.1:111938675-111953819 GCF_010883055.1 Belonocnema kinseyi
TAAAAAGTTTTCATAAGGACAATCGCCATAATTATAGTGTTTCCAACAACTTTTTACATAGGTATGACTTTTATTATTAATTTATAGTTTATTATTGCAAATTAAGTTATTTTCTGCAAAATATTTAGTACTTTGTAAAAAAAAACCTAATTTGGTTAACCATTTTTTCCTCCGTAAATCGTAAAAAAGTATTAGTTTCTGCAATTGATGACACAATCAGCGAATGGTATAAAAAGTAAAAATGTAGGATATGTAAATTAGATAAAAATCAAACTTAGAATCCCTTTTTAACGCCCAATAATTAAGTTGATGTGAAAAATTCCTGAAAATAAATTCAAGAGTATAACGACCAAATCTGGACAGCCACCACAAAATATTCCCATTGAAATCTGAAAAAAGAACTTTTCCTCCCCTTCTTTACCTCTAAAAAAGAAAAAAGAAAAGAAAATTATTCCTCTTTACTTTGGACAATTATAAAAAGGAGGAAAGAAAAAGGAGAAGGCAACCAACCAAATCCCCTTCCTTCTCTTTTTTATATCTTTCGTCCTCTTTATTCCCACAAATCCCAATAAATAACATTTAAAAAATAATAATAATCACTAACGCTTCGGCACTCATACAGCAGCCTTATCAAGGCAAACAAATATATAGAAAAATAAATTTAAAAAAATAAAAATAAAATTTGTTTCCAGCAGGAACAGCAACACTGTCACAATTCTCTCTCACTGACAACTGAAAATCAATAACGAAGAATGAAGTGAAAGTTTAAAAGGCAAAGCAGCCATAAACAAACTCAAAATAAAAATGATCTCCAATCCAAGTCAGCTAAATTAAAATTTAGGATATTTAAATTAGATAAAAATCAAACTTAAAATCCCTTTTTAACGTCCAATAATCAAGTTGATGTAAAGAATTCCTTGGAAGTAAATTCAAGAATATAACGACCAAATTTGGACAACCACCTCAAAATGTTCCCATTGGAATCTGAAAAATAACATCCCCCCCCTCCTTTCCCCTTAAAAAAGAAAAAAGAAAAGAAAATTATTCCTCTTTACTTTGGACAAAAGTAAAAAGGAGGAAAGAAAAATGAGAAGGCAAAAAGTGCTTTTTTTGGTTTAAGATGTTTAGCAATTGAATCCTTACTCGGTTCTGAATTGTCAGGTTGCACGCTTAAATATTTCTGACTAATTTCTTACATATGTGATCTGCATACTCATGTCTTCACGCACACAGAGCCGATTTTTTAATAAAACCATTACATTATAGATTATATATTCCACATTATACCCGACGAAAATTTAATGGAGAAATGGCTCTGCTCTTGTACCCTATATTCAGTTAAAGTCCCTACAGTACCCTTTTTTCAAAATTCAGTCCCTATGGTAATCACTATTTAATTCGGGTCTATATCTATTCCTCAATTATCTTAATTCTTTTGAAATATTTCAGGGTATTATTAAAGGGATTTCAAAGCTCTCAAGGTATTTTAATAATTTTTCCAGAATTTCAGGAAATATCACCAGATTTCATAGAATTTCACGGGATGTAATAATACGTGAATCACTCTGAAAGTTTCTGGAATGAGATTCTAGAAACGGCGAAGCGAAAAATTTCTGATCAAAGCATGCACCACCTTACATCCGTTAGTGCAGACTATTTTACAAATTATAATACAGATTGCGTTTAAAAAATTATTTTTACTTATTCATTCCAGGAACTTTCAGAGTAGCGTACGTATTTCAGTGGATTTTAAAGAATTTATTTAAAAGAAATGAGGTATTTCGTAGGGTTTCTAAGATTTGAAGAGATTCCAATTTTTTTAAAAGTCACCCTGAATTCTTATTGATTTATCCTGAATTCTTTAAATTTATTAAATTCTATCTAATTTGATTTTTTTTCAATTTTTTAAAGTTTTATTTAATTAATCCTGAATTTTGAAAAATTAAAAAATGTTAAGATTCCTAGAATTTTTTGTATTTATTTCCATAGTTTGAAAGAATTTCAAAAACTTTGTAATATTTTAGACTATTTTAAAACATTCCAAGGCCATTTTAATGAATTTCAAAGAGTTTATTTACAAAAAGTAAGGGATTTCGTAGGGTTTCAAGGATTTTAAGAGATTTAAAAATATTTTTTGCAATTTCATTTAAAAGTCGCCCTGAATTCTTTTGAATTTTTCTAAATATCTTTAGGAACTCACATGAAAATCTTAGGCATTTCATAAAATTCTTTCAAATTGTATTTAATTTTTCAAAACTCATTTCAAACTTCCTCAATTCAATGGATTTTTTCATATTTTTAAATTGTCTTCAATTTACTTGAAAGCTCTGTAAATTAAGCTCGTTTTTTATGAATTTGGTCGAATTCTTCTTATTTGCTTTAAATTCCTCTAAATTCACGCAAATTTTACTGAAATCAATCGAATTTTTTCGTTTTTTTTTAATAATGTCCTTTTATTTAATGTCCTTGAATTATTTTGAATCCTTTTTTGCTTACAAATGAGTAGGGTTTGAATGATTTGAACTTACTTTTTAGAATTCATCCTCAATTCTTATTAATTTATCCTGAATTATTTTAAATTCCTTGCAACTCTCTTGAATTTTTTTAATTCACTTGAATTCTTCTAAGTTTACTCAATTATACCTTATTCAATGGATTTTTTTAAATTTTTAGACATTCAGGCATTCTCAGACATTTATTCAAATTCTTCTGAATTAAATGAAGTTTTTTCATATTTTTAAATTGTTTTTAATTAATTAAAATTTTTTAATTCAACCTAGATTTTCATGAACGTCATCTAATTCTTCTCGTTTACCATAAATTTTTCTTAATTCTTCAGATGTTTACGAAAATCCATGCTTTTTTAATTTGAAATTTTTAGATTCTCATCAGAGAAAGTATTAGATTTGTGGAAAATTTGACCCCCCCCCCCCCCCCCCCCAGTTTTTGTCAAATGTACACGTTTTGAGACCCCCTGAATCAGAAAAACAGGTTTTTATGAATTTGTCTGTATGTCTGTACGTATGTATGCCTGTCTATCTGTGAACACAATCATTTTTGAAAAAATTAATCTATTAGATTGGCCTTTGGTACACTCGTTTAATGTCCTAAACTAAAGGTCCAGTTCATTAGCCAGCCATTTTGGATAAAAATTCAAAAATTGGGCACACTTTGAATATTTTTGAGACCACTTTTTCAAAACATCAAAAATTCTCTGTACGGTTATTCATACTATTCAAAAATTCGAACAATTTATTCTAATGACTTTTATCATAATATCAAAAATTACCAGAGTTATAGCATTTACAAAATTCCAAAAAACACACGAAAATGAACATTTTAGGCCAAATGATGCTGTCAAGAGAAGAAAAATGTTTCTATTTGAATGCCCTACAAGAATATCATAACAATTTTTTTGAAAAATCAAAATTTTATATTTTGACAGCATACAAAATTATGAAAAATTACATTTTTCTGCTAAACTATGCAAAATACGGTAAAAGATAAAGAGACAAAAATTGTGCATTTTAAAAAGATCTCCAAGTTTGTTATCGACTACTTTTTGATAGGATGTATAGTTTTGGCTCTAAACATGAAAAACATGATTAACAGTAAAAAACAAAAAAATCTGCCGGCTTCGTGGGCACATTCTGATGATGATAATACATTCTGATCAGAGAAGGTATTAGATTTGTGTAAAATTTGACCCCCTTCCCAGTTTTTGTCAAAAATTCACGTTTTGAGACCCCTTCAATCCGAAAAACAGGTTTTTACGAGTGAGTATGTCTTTCTGCCTGTCTGTCTACCACCACAATAACTTTTGAACAAAATAATCTATTAGATTGGCCTTTGATACACTCTTGACTGTTTTAGTCTCCTAAGCTAAATGCCAAATGCGTTGGTCAACCATTTTGGATAAAAATTCTAAAAGTGAGCGTATTTTCAAAATTTTTTGAGACAACATTTTTTCATGATTCAAAAATTCTGTGTTCACTTGTTTATAGCACTTTAAAAGTAAAATTTTAATCTTCGAAAGACCTACAAGATTATCATAACAACTTTTTGAATTTTTTCGAAAAATTTATCATTCAAATTTTGATCAAACAAAAAGTAATAAAAAATTGTATTTTGTTGTCATACTATGCAAGGTAGGAAAAAAATTATAAGACAAACATTATGCACCAAAAAAATATCTACAAATTTGTTGGGAATTACTTTTTTATAGGAAACGTAGTTTTTGTTTTATTTATAAAAAAACAGTGAAAATACAAAACTTAAATTTTTCGACACATGACACAAGCTAAGAAAAAATAAATCGATAACATTTTTTAACGAAAGTAGAGAACTACAATTTTTATTAATCTTTTTTTATATGATTGTTAGTTTCTAATTTAATCGTGAATAACAACATTAAAAATGAAAAAATTACATTTTTGGTAAAATGCCACAAGATATAAGAGAAAGGTTGTTTGAACCAAAAAAATCTAAAATTTTTCTTGAAATAATTTCTGATAAATCGCGTGGTTTTCGTTTTAATCGTAAAAAATAAGATTATAAATAATGAAATTGACTGTTTAAAGAAACGGCACAACACAAATTAAAATATTCATAAGGGCGTATATTCCAAAACGTAGCCATTCTTTAAAAAATTAAAAACGTTGAAGTTAAATAGTTTTATGATAATATCTTAGAAAACAAATATAATATATGAAAAAATACTGAAAATTTCAAAATAAATCAGTTCTACATTTTGTACAATCATAATTCAATAAATTCAAAAATGAGTTTGAAATTAATTGGGGAAAAATTAAAGAAACTGCAAAAGAATTTGATCAAATGCCTCCAAATTTAGGGTGAGTTTTAAGGACTTCAAGACAAATGATATAAAAACTTTATCGAATTAATAGAATTGAGTAAATTTAGAAGAATGTAAAAAATTTAGGATAAACTAATAATAATTTAGGGTGGATTCGAAATGAATTGCAAAAAATATTTTCAAATTTTTTTAAACGGAACAATGAAATTTCGTCTGTTTTAATACCAATGCAAGTTACGAATTATAATAATATACATTTATGGGAATGACATAAAATTTCAGGGATAAACTCGAGTGCGAAGCACGAGATACGTGATGAGAATGTGTTCGTTAAAGCCGAAGGAGCTTTAACACAAGAGAATTCACAATCATTAAATTACTGTTGTCGATACTTTTACCTTTAGTTTCAAATAGTCTGTGCAGAAAAGCGGAGCGCGTAGCGCGAGGTTAATACATTATCGAGTAGAAGCGCGAGATAAATATACTGTCGAGCGCGAACCAACAGTTGTTACTTCTTAAGCAAGAAAAAAGTACCCTATAAACGTGACACTAAGTGCCCTTTGATCCCTATATCTTATCCCATAGGGACTGTAAGGCCTAACATGCATAAGAGCTTGCATATAAATTCACCTGTTTCGCGATTACCCAGCGGGTACAAAATTTGGCGACCTCTTTACGACATCGTTACGACATCGTTACGACAACTTTACTACATCCTATATCTATGTCGTCACAGTGTCTTTACGATATCGTAAAGACGTCAGATCATACGACATTTTTATGATATTGTAAAGACAGCGTAACGGCACGAACATAGGATGTCGTAAAATTATCGTAAAGATGTAGTCTTCAAGACGTCGCCAAATTTTGTGCCCACTGGGTATACACTTTACGGCGTCAAGTTGGACACGGACTTCTTAGTGTTTTTATAACAAAATTATTCTAAGTACAGCTTACATCGTTGCAAATGGCAGTGATCCTCTTCTAAAAATGGTAAGGAACTACGAAATGACAGGCAAAGAAGCGCTCCTTTACAAAACCCCGGAGCAGGCTTTACTTCTAAAAGCCGAAGTAAAGAGAGCAGATGTTGAAAACTTCTCCTAACAGCTACTTGACAAGAAAATGCACGGAAACTTTCACAGAAATATAGAAAAACAGTTCTTGTCAGGCCACGACCCTGCCTTGACGATGGTCACTCAATGCTTTAGATGTGTCGCAACAAAGAGGACCATTTCGCTGGCCCCACCACCCACGAAAATTTAACTTTTTTTCTGCCGAATATTTAGTGCAGAATTTGTTCAAATTTGTATAACCAAAATTAGAATTTTTGCATCACCGGAAGTACCTTATTTCACAGAAAAACACCGGCGGGGCCAACGAAACGTTTCGCTGGCCCCGACATTATCCTAAATCATGTTTATATGGGTGCGTTATTTTCGTTTTAATTTGTTCCAATTTGTACAACCAACTTCAACCCCTAAAAACTACCTCCTGTGAGAAAACCACCATTGCGGGGCCAGCGAAGCGTTTCGCTGGCCCTGAAATTATCCAAAATTAACTTTATATGGGTGCATTAGTTTCGTCTTCATTTGTTCAAATTTGTGCAACAAACTTCAACCCTAGAAACTACCCCCTGTTGAGCAATCTTCATATCAGATCCACCGCAACGTACCGCTAGTCACGATATATTCCAAAATCAACTTTATATGGGAGCATTATTTTCGTCTTAATTTGTTCAAATTTGTGCAACCAAATTCAACCCTTAAAAACTGCCCCCTGTGAGAAAACAACCATGGCGGGGCCAGCGAAACGTTTCGCTGGCCCCGACATTATCCAAACTCAACTTTGTATGGGTGCATTAGTTTCGTCCTAATTTGTTCAAATTTGTGCAAATTTGTTCAAATTTGTTTTTAGGGGTTGTATTTGGTTGCACAAATTTGAATAAATTAAGACGAAAATAATGCACCTATATAAAGTTGATTTTGGATATTGTCGTGACTAGCTGTACGTTGCGTTCGATTTGATATGACGTTTGCTCAACAGGGAGTAGTTTCTAAGGTTTGAAGTTTGTTGCACAAATCTGAACAAATTAAGACGAAACTAATGCATTCATATAAAGTTTATTTTGGATAAGTTCGGGGCCAGTGAAACGTTTCTCTGGCCCCGCCATGGTGTTTTTCTCACAGGGGGTAGTTTTTAGGGGTTGAAGTTGGTTGTACAAATTTGAACAAATTAAAACGAAAATAATGCAAACATATAAAGTTGATTTTGGATAATGCTGGAACCAGCTAAACGTTTCGCTAGCCCCGCCATGATGTCTTCCCTACAGGTGGTAGTTTTAGGGGTTGTAGTTGGTTGCACAAATTTGAACAAATTAAGACGAAAATAATGGACCCATATAAAGTTGATTTTGGATAATGTCGTCACTAGCGGTATTTTGCCCTGGATCTGATATGACGTTTGCTCAACAGAGAGTAGTTTCTATGGGTTGAATTTCATTGCACAAATTTGAACAAATTAAGATGAAACTAATGCACCCATATAAAGTTGATTTTGGACTATGCCGGAGCCAGCGAAACGCTTCGCTGGCCCCGCGATTGTGGTTTTCTCACAGGAGGTAGTTTCTAGTGGCTGAAGTTGGTTGTACAAATTTGAACAATTAAAAACGAAAATAATGCACCCATATAAAGTTGATTTTGGATAATGTCGTGACTAGCGGTATGTTGCGCTGAATCTGATATGACGTTTGCTCAACAGGGTGTAGCTTCTAGGGGTTGAAGTTCATTGCACAAATTTGAACGAATTAAGACGAAACTAATGCAGCCATATAAACTTGATTCTGGATAATGTCGGGGCCAGCGAAACGTTTCTCTGGTACGCCATGGTGTTTTCCGCACAGGGGCTAGTTTTTAGGGGTTGAAAGTGGTTGCACAAATTTGAACAAATTAAAACGAAAATAATGCACCCATATAAAGTTGATTTTGGATAATTTCGGGGCCAGCGAAACGTTTCGCTGGCCCCGCCATGGTGGTTTTCTCACAGGGGGTAGTTTTTAGGGGTTGAAGTTGGTTGTAAAAATTTGAACAAATTAAAACGAAAATAATGCACCCATATAAAGTTGATTTTGGATAATGTGGGGCTACCGTATACTCATATCCCTAAGATAAGATAATAGATGACCGTTCAGATAATCGCGATAATACCCAGATAATTTTCACATAATGAACTTAAAAAACTAAATAAATTGCAGAAAACAATATTAAACCAAGTAAAAATACATAAATAATTGTCGGAAAAATTATTTATGTATTTTTAGTTGCTGCTGTACTGTTTTCTATATAAAAATGTGTTTTTATGAAGAAAGAAGATTGGGAAATTTTTTTTTCAAAGCATGTTTTTATTGAAAACGACTACACCGAACAGTTACCGTAGTTACTGTGGGCCATTTTGGAAATTTTGAACTTAGACTAGCGGAGTGAGGTACGGGAAGCGCAATCGCTGCATTTTTCATTTTGTTTCATTTTGTTTATATATTGTAGGTAAGTCAGATTTGAGTAAAAAATATATCGATAGTTGTTCTCTTAGGCGAAAGTCTTAATGAAATTGTTTTAGTGCAATCAGTGCATAGGAAGAGCAAGAAATTATTTGAAAATTTTATTCTAAAAGTCTCAGTTCAAAAGTGACCCATGCCTCTTCATTGCTAATTATGATAAGAGCCTAGTAAGCAGCTGTCATTAAACTTCCCAAATAAATAACATTGAATGATATAACTTAGTTAAACCTGGACGGATTACACTAACTCATATGAAAATATTCACCTCATAAAATGGATAATAATTATCAAACTCCTGCTTCATCTTTAAATGGAAAACAACGCAAATACCGGTCTTTGCCAAGTACAATTATTAATAACTATACTAAATGTTAAATATGTGAAGCATTCTATCACCCAGAATGTGCGAAACTCGCAAAGCTTTTACCTAATGCTACTCTAGAATCATAATGCTATTCAAAATGATGTAAGACATGAAGATCAAATTCACTGATACCTGGACCAGCAATCACTGCGGAAACGTGAAACACTACCCAGTGGGTACAACATTTGGCGACCTCTTTACGACATCGTTACAACATATTTACGACAACTTAATTTTGTTCCTACTAGATATGCTTGCAAAACTAAGATAAGCCATACAAGAAGATTTTAAACCGGTTAAGCAACTTGTAGATTCATTACTGTATATATTGATGTGTTTAATGTGAAGCAATCTCTAACAATCGACTGGATTGGTAACTTGAAACAAATTCAGAGAAAAACAAACAGTGATGTTCAAGCATTGAATACCTAATATGATTCCCTGAGTGATGAAGTTCACTATTTGAAGAAAGATATCCGAGATCTGAGTGCTCAAACAAATAGTGGCGAAAACTCTACAACAATCACAAATTTTATAAGGAAGATAAATGAACACTCAGTTACCCTATCGGACCGAAGGAACCGAAAGGAGCCTCTACAAAGTACCCTTAAAGAACCCCTTCGGTTTCTTATTGAAAAACTCAAAAAAACAGCAAGATCAACTTTTAAATTGTTGAAATTCGTATTCTACGTTAAAATTTCCATTATAAAATCATGGAGTAATCACAATACTTTTTTTGCAGCGCTAAAAATTTAAGAAAATGTCATTTAACTTCTGCTGAAGGTGATTTCAAGCGCATCCATAATAGCTCAAGTAGTATGTTGCGCGCGTGTTCTAAACTTTCGACTTAATTAAGTATAGTAAAAGATTCAGTTTCTCAAAAATCTGGAGGCTCTGAGGTCTCATCGTGACACTCGCGCTTCGCGCTCGATTTTTGACGGACATTTGTAAATGTATATTTTCTGAATCACCTTAAAATAAATAAAAAAGTGCAATACTTTTTCAGACATTTTTCTCTATCTCACGGTGTTATGCTAATAATAGGATTGTGGTTTTTATATTATTTTTTATGGATAAAGCAAAATATCCTACAAGTCTTATCTTAAATTTTTACGTATCTCGCGTCTTTTGGCGGAATATTGGAATTTTCGATTTTCTTCTTACTAGACTGCAGTCCCGCAAGAAAAGTTCCCGTTATAGAGGACAAGGTGGTCCAAGGGGGCAAGAGAGTGACGCTGCTAGGTCTGCGGAATAACTGCACAACAACGCAGGACTGTATGAAAATAGCGGGCAGTATCCTTCGCGATTTATCGTGTCGTCTGCTTCAGTCATTTTCATTTAGTTGTAAAAATGTTACGGAACATTCACTTCAGTTCGCTTTCAGTTCTTCGGTGTTTAGGTTAGGGAGCTTCCATAAAGGATGTAACCGTTTTTTGGCGAATTTTCGACTCCCCCCCCCCCCCATTGTCACATAATATTATATTGTGTCTCTGTCACAGACTATCATAGTTATGCTAGCCCCCCCCCTAAAACTGTGACATCCTTTATGAAAGCTTCTTTATGCGTTTCGTAACCCGGCGTAACCAAGCATCAGGATAAGAGTCCAGGCATTACGTCGAACAAAAGTATGAAATTCCAGAAAAATCCTACTTGCAATGTTTTTAATGAGAAAGTTTTGTTAGGGGGTCCTTTTTGACATATCAAAGATGCTAGAACAGATCAATTGTCAAACCGGGTTTTTTTTAAACAGTTCCAAAATTTATTTTTGCGTGGACGGATAATTCCCATTGCATTTTAGAGTGAAATGTCCAGCAGAAAAAGGAAAGAAAACAAAATTGTAAAATAAATTTTGTTTCAAAAATGATCCGCTAACTTCTATTGGTTCCGAGTTATGATATATTAAAAAATCCCCATTTTTTTGGATTTTCAGTGAAAAATCATTAAGTTTCATAAAACACTGTGTATCTTTGCAAATAATTACTTCACGCAAAAGTGTTCCACAGGTGAGTGAAACTAGACTCAATTTTCTGTAATTACGAAAAAAGAACAATATACTACCTATGATAAGTTGGCAATTTTGGCCTATTTTTACGGGCAAAAAAAGTGGACTTTAGTTTTTTCCAAATAAATCCTGTCAAGTTCAGTTTACGTTGATTGTGCCAGAGGATGAAATAGAGTCTACAAAAATCTGCGTATACGTAAAAAGAAGGAAGTCTTTTAGACCTATTATTTTGGGAATTGTAAGGTTTCGAAAATTTCATTTTTTTTAATTTTTGACTAAAATCGAAGAAGTTGTGTTTTTGGAAAATACCTCATTTCTTGTAATCCCATGACAAAGTTCCTAAAGAATAAATGAAAGTAGAGCTACTTTGGTGAAAGAAAAAAAAGAGTCCTAGCCCAAAGAGGTCACGAGATATGACCTTGGAAAGTGCACTCTTTATGCATAGAGGCACCTGAACGTATCGTGAAGTAGAACTACGGTCATATTTCGAAATTTCAGTCACAAATAAGTATATATGATTCATTTATTAAGTATAATACGTATTTTGACATTGATAAATAAATAATTTTTTATAACAAAAGTTTTCTATCGCTACTTATGTTTACTTGTTGGCCTTTTTGTCGCATTTTTGTGGCAAGAAAGTCATCGTAATTGATTAAAAATGTGTAATATGGTTTTTATCCGTTATTAAATATTTGTATTAATAATTCTTTATAACAAAATATTCATATAACCAAAGTTGAGTACTTTTTGAATACTTTTGTGCAAAAAAGTACTTATCATTTATTAAAAATGTGATATATATTTCTTATTATTAAAAAAATCGTTTTTTAATAATAAACAAATACTTTTTTGATAATAATTCATTATAAAATCTTGTAATAATCAATTTCGAATACTTTTGTACAACGCCAGCTTTATAGTTAATTGAAAATGTGACATCTATTTTTTATCAGGTCATAAAAATACAGTCACTCAACAAAACTTTACCAAGTTTGGAAATTTGTAATGCTTAACTTATACAAACATTTGATCTTTTAAGTGTTGTGCGAGTTCGTGTTCATTTAAAAAGAAATGGAGAGTAATTTCAAGCACATGAATGAAGTCAGCAATTCATTCTATTACCAAAATCAAAAATAAATAATGTTTTCATCTAGTTATTTATTAACTATTTATTTCTTGATTGCTGAGTTTTGATAAATTGAACTATTTTACGAATTTTTTTAAAGAACTTTTAGATACAACCTGTTTATGCAATTATTTTTTTCATTCATTAATTAATTTTTTCTTAATATTGAATTACGTTTGATATGTAATTACTTTCAACTAATCAAATGGTCACAGCATATGATGTACAATGTACGGAAATCACTGAGAATTAAAAGTGTCTTGGAGGTAATTATAAAATGGAATGCAGAAAAAGTATTTATTAGAAAAAATTGTTATAAACAATAATTTAAAAAACGAACCCGGTCAAGCGCCGGGTACAAGCAGGGGACAAAAACTGTAACCGATTCCTATAGCGCCAGATGATAATCGGGTAAAGTATTTTAAGGGCCCGGATACAAACTGGGTTGAAACCTTAAAGATTCTGGATAGGACCCATTTAGAAGCCGGAGATAAAAATATCAATCCAGATAGAATCCGATCAAGGGCCGGGTATAAATCGGGGACAAGATCCGGGTACGTTTCGGATAGTATCACCTAAATACCGGGTAGAAGTTTTAAGAAACCGTATAAGACCTATGTAGAAATCAGGTAGATGTTATCTCATCCCAAACAGGATACAAATCGTGAAGGTCTCGGATGTGATCCATATAAAAGCCCCGGAGATAAAAATATCAATCCAGATAGAATCCGATCAAGGACCGAGTATCAACCGGGGACAAAACCCGGGTCTAATTCCAATAGCGCCAAATAAGAACCAACTTTTATTCGCTTCTTATCTGGGTTCTATCCTTCATTTTAAGCAGGGTGGATTAATACTTTTGGAATTGAATCTGAATCTTTGAAATCTATAATTGATAAATTTAAACAATTTTAAGTAGCAGTTTATCTGCATTTGATTTATACTTGTTTAATTACAAAGTATTATTAATTTTCATTTCATACGCGTAAATTATTGAATATTTGAATAAAAAGTTTTTTAATCAAAAATTTTTAAACGTCAATTTAAAAATTCAAGAGTTCTAATTTGAGTGGCCCTACATTCTTTTCTTCGATTAAAATGGCCACCCTGATATATGTACGTCCATACTTAAAAATCAGGAATTTTATAAAGTTTCATTTTCGAGCACAAAAAATTTCACGTTCATTATGACATTGTGAAACAAAAATGGCAAAAATACAAAAAAAAAATTTTAAGATGAAACTCCAACAGAAATGATTCATAGGGTAAGGCGAGGAGAGATGGATCACTTTTTTTGTTTCCCGTTATAAAACCGAGATTTTGCAACAACAAAAACTTCCAGTCCGTATAAGTTTTAGTTTCGGTCCTTGTGAAGAGAACCGTGAAAATAGAAATTTCTTTAATAATATACTTTATGCTTTCACGATGATTCATTTTGATAAAAAGAGATATTTCGGGTTTCGCTCGTGTAGAAAACTATGAATTGTTTGCCGAAGTTTGGTGGGGAACTGGTTGAACTTGATTGGACAATCAAGTCTTTTTTTAAAAATCCGGGAGAACGAAAAGCCAAATTGGATTGGTATTAATCCATTGTCCCTATTGATGTTATTAGGGTGTTTTAAGATTTCGATTGCTTCTCTATGTTTTCTTGGAAATTTTTTTGTGCGTTTTTGCAATGACTGTTGTTTCATCAAATAAAATGTTATGTCCTGTTTCGATATGATATTCAGCTAGTACTGATTGCGTCAAATGTTTTAGCCTAACTTTACTCTCATGTTCCTTTATACGCTGGCTCATGGCTTAGATATGGTTTGGATGTTGTGTTTGTTGAGAATTCTTCCTATTTGTTCTGTAGAGGGAGGGTGGTGGTCATTTTTCTCTCTCTTTCTTTTGTAGGTTGTGTTGAATTGCTTTTTTGAGTGTGTTTTCTTATTGCTTTATCAATTTGTTTATTTGTGTAATCGTTCTGTATTAGGAATTGTTTAACGTTTTGTAATTCCTTTTGTAAGTTATCTTTATCTGTTATGGAGACAGCTCTGTCTACAAGGGAGTTCTGACCGATTGTTTTTGAGAAGAATGATGGTGAGAGAAGGCTTGTAGGTATCTGTTTGATGTGTGGGTTTTTTGTAAACTTCATGTCCTAATGTGTTATCAGATTTTTTGTAAACTAATACGTCCAAGAAGGCAATTTTCCGTTTTCTTCTATTTCCATGGTGAACTGGATATTAGAATGTAATTGATTGATAAAATCGAAAAACTTATTTCGTTCATCTCGTCCATGTCGCCAGATGACAAATATGTCATCAACGTAACAGAACCAAAATTCTGGTTTAAGTTTAGTTTGGTTCAAGATTTTAGTTTCTAGATGTTCCATAAAGACATTGGCTATTATAGTTGATATTGGGGATCCCATTGCTGTCCCTGAGTATTGTTCGTAGAATTGATTATTGAACGAGAAGTAAGTATTATTGAGACAGTGTTGTATCAGTTTCCCACGGTGGGGCGCTCTGGCCAATCACCGGCATCGTAGAGAGTATACCTAAGGACAACATGACCTGATACCTTAGTTTCAGGTCAGCCCTGAAGATGTGAACTGCAATACTCACGAAACGTCGGAAACAATTTGTAGTTTTTTACACGAGTGAAACCCGAAATATCTCTTTTTATCAAAATGAATCATCGTGAAAGCATAAAGTCTATTATTAAGGAACTCCACGGGGAGAGTATTCTTTCTAAAACCAACACCTTTAGTAAGCTCAGGACTTCTCAAGGTAAGCTACTAACATCCTTAGCTTTTTTGAAACGGTGCAGGGACAACAAAATCGTCCCAAAATTCTTACAAATGAAATATAATTTGGGAACACCTAAATCCAAATCGATTCTTCATAATAGAAGTTTTCTCCTCGTGAAAGAAAGAATACAGCATACCAAATTTCTTTTGCACACTAGCTCTAAAAATTTATTAAAACTTCACATTTTTCTATCAAATACCCTCAGATTTGACATTTGGTCCACATTGGACCGCATATCGTTTGACCAATCACAACGGATTAAACAGCTTTCCACCCAAAAACAAAAAACAGGATTTGACAAATTACTCCCAGTAAAGCAACCTCAACTAACAAATACAGTAAAAAATATCTATGACCACCCTCTCAATAATGAAATGATTTCACCCTTACGAGGGTAGTTCAATAAGTCCTTAGAATGACCAACAGATAGCGCGCGAATCGCTCCAAATCATCTGTTTTCAGTCAGCACCACTCCCGACTAGATATAT
>NC_046663.1:111953919-111962302 GCF_010883055.1 Belonocnema kinseyi
TTCCAGACAACGAAGACGTCATTGCCTCTGTAAGTGCTTATTTTGAGGAACTTCCGAAAACGCACTTTTCTGAAGGATTAAAAAAACTTGAAAAGCAATTGATTAAGTGTATAGAGCTCCAAGGAGATTATGTTGAAAAATTAAAAAAAATTTACCCAAAAAAAATTGTTTTTATACTTCATTGTAAGGACTTATTGAACTACCCTCGTATCTAAAGGACATAATCTTGCTGTAGCTCCATCGAAAATCCCAAAAGACCGATCGTCAGCGCAATAAACTCACCAACTTGTAACCTAGCACGCTTCCTCGCTGCAAAACCAAATCCTTTTACAAGAAACTCCATCACTCAGGTCCAAAACTCATTTGACTTTATTAAAAAGATACAACAGATTCACTCTCAACCCCAAGACATCATAGTAAGTTTCGACATAGTATCTCTTTTTACAAAAGTACCAATCTCGGATGCAACTGATATTATTAAATCTTTCACAAACTTCCCTTCTGTGCTCGTAGCTTTGATAGAGCACTGTCTCAATAATACTTACTTCTCGTTCAATAACCAATTCTACGAAAAAACCTCAGGGGCAGCAATGGGATCCCCAATCTCACCTGTAATAGCCAATGTCTTTATGGAACATCTAGAAACTAAAATCTTCAACCAAGCCAAACTTAAACCAGAATTCTGGTTCCGTTACGTTGATGACACATTTGTCATCTGGCGACATAGTCGAGATGAACTAAATAAGTTTTTCGATTTTATCAATCAATTACATCCTGATATCCAGTTCACCATGGAAATAGAACAAAACGGAAAATTGCCTTTCTTGGACGTATTAGTTTACAAAAAATCTGATAACACATTAGGACATAAAGTTTACCGGAAACCCACGCATACCCACCATCACCCATCTCAAAAACAATCGGTCATCAACTCCCTTGTATACAGAGCTGTCTCCATAACAGATAAAGATAACTTACAAAAGGAATTACAAAACGTTAAACAAATCCTAATACAGAACGATTACACAAACAAAACAAATTGATAAAGCAATAGGAAAACACACTCAAAAAAGCAAGTCAACACAACCTACGAAAGAAAGAGAGAGAAAAATGACCACTAACCTACCCTACATCCAAGGTGTCACAGAACAAATAGGAAGAATTCTCAACAAACACAACATCCAAACCATATTTAAACCACCTGCGAAAATAGGACAACTACTAAATAACTCTAAAGATAAAAAGGCACCCCTCATTGATCCAGGAGTATATAAAATCCCTTGTTTTTATAGCAAAGTCTATATTGGAGAAACCGGGAGAGCGATGAGCCAGCGTATTAAGGAACATGAGAGTAAAGTCAGGCTAAAACATATCACGCAATCAGCACTAGCTGAACATCATATCGAAATAGGACAAAACGTTTTATTTGATGAAACAACAGTCATTGCAAAAACGCACAACAAATTTCCAAGAAAACATAGAGAAGCAATCGAAATCTTAAAACACCCTAATAACATCAAGAGGGACAATGGATATAATACCAATCCGATTTGGCTTTTCGTTCTCCGGGATTTTTTAAAAAAGACTTGATTAGCCAATCAAGTTCAGCCAATTCCCCACGGTGGGGCGCTCTGGCCAATCACAGGCATCGTAGAGAATATACCTAAGAACAACATGACCTGATATCTCAGTTTCAGGTCAGCCCTGAAGATGTGAACTGCAATGTTCACGAAACGTCGGCAAACAATTCATAGTTTTTTACACGAGTGGATCAGGAATAAACAATTAGTGATACAATCATATTTAATACAAATATTGACTAAGAATCAGAACTTTGTTTATTTTTAAGTGTTTTGCATAAAATGAAGAAGTAAAAAGTAAGATGAAAATTAGAAAGTAAGAAAAGTACAATGAAAATCAAACTCCCGAATTTCGTCTTGCCCCGGGCCGTTTCAACTTTTTAAAGGCCCTGCACGCCAAAATTGTGCGGGCCCTTTACATAACCTTCAAAATTGTCACTCCAAATGACGGCAATAAGTCGCTTAGTAATAATATACAAAGTATAATAACGTTTGTTACTGATCCATCTCTCCTTGAAAAATATGATCCATCTTTCCTCGAATGCCAAAAAATAGTAAGGGTGTTTAAGAAATTAAGAAAAAATTTTCATGAATTACTGGCGTAGCTTTCTTATCTTGAAAAAATAGCCCGCAAATCGATGTACGCATAACTTTTCGCAGAAATTACTATCACTGAACGATAATCGATTTGTTTTTGACTCACAGTAAAAATTTCCGTCCATTTTTCGAGCAGATCAAAAAAAGAATCTGTTGTAGTTGTGCAACGAAACGTCACAATGACGCGGCATCTGGAACTTTTTGGCTGTGTATCATGACACACTGACTCTAAAAAAAATCAACTCAGTCGGTAAGACAGGCTCGAAATACCGAGAAATGATCCATCTCTCCTCTAGATCCATCTCTTCTCGACTTACCCTACGGCTCTGACTGTTTATGGCTTGGCGAGTCCCCAGATTGTACGAAGGAGATAAGGGGTACCTCCGAAACGGTTTCTATAGCGGCACTGCAGTGCACTTATGAAAAATAAGAACAAAATTATCAGTCCTATTGGAAAATGGTTAAGACATTTTGTAGGATTTTTCAAAGGCTATTATTTCTCTTGCAGACTTTGTTTTACATTTTGCGTCGTTTGATTCAAAATTTCAATGTTGTGGTGTCAAATTTCAGACAATTCTAATACTTTTTCAATCAAAAATGATGAGAATTTAATAAGTTATTACAAACTTGTATCGTATCCTGCATAGTTTGACACAAAATGTTATTTTGTATTATTTTTTGTGCAATCAAAATTTGAATTTTCGATTTTCCCAGAAAATACAAAAAGGTTGTTAGGATAAACTTGTAGGGCTTTCAAAAATTAATGTTTTTCTTAACTTGACTTTTTTTGACATTTTTTATATCTGTTCTCAAGCTTTGACAAACCTTGTTTATAAAAATCCGAGCCCTGCTTTTTATAGAACAAACTTTACACACAAACTTTACTGTAACCAAGATGATCTGTTATGATTGTGTGGATTGAATTTCGACAAATATCGATTCCAGGAAGCATTGAGTCCAAAATTCTGTCTATTGTAAAGCGCCTTTCCGCCAAAATGATTTTTTCGACTGCTGCGACTGCGTCATCTGTAATGGCGGTTTTTGGCCTGCCTGCACGCTGCTCATCATGAACTTCTCCGCTTCACTCGAGAAAATATGTACGCCACCGACGCACCATTTGCACACTCATGCATTTGTTACCATAAGTATGCACTAATTCAGTGTGAATTTCGTTGACATTAAGCCCTTTTGCAGTTAAAAAACGAATAACTGCACGCAACTCACAAGTGGACACGTTTTTCACAGGTAGCTCCACGGTTTCCGAGCTGGTACTAATGAAAAAAAAATTTTCGGCAGCTAAGACTGGTTCCGCTCTAATCGGTCTGTCCTAAACTAAAACTATGTTCGGTTCCAGCTCGCTGGATGGCGCCGGGGCAAAACGGCAGACTAGGGAAACTTACTTTTCGAACACACCTCGTATGAATATCCGTACGTATAATTTTCAAATTCAGAACAAAAGTGGTCTCAAAAATTTTAAAAATGCGCTCACTTTTTGAATTTTTAACCAAACTGAGCCAGATCATATCTTCCAGACTAGACAGTCTAGATAAATTCAGACCTGTAACCAAAGATATTATAAGCCTAGATGCGGCACGTGTATAGTTCGAGGAACTAATTGTAGACGGCGCTCCCGGCGAAAATTTCCCGATCCCACATGCCTCTCAACCCGAAAATCGCACCCACCAACTACTTTGCCCCTGCAATCTTCACCCGTCGAACAAGTCCACCAAATAGCCGATACTAAGTCGGCAAATACTAAATACTTAAAAATATAAAATACCAATTTTATATCGAGAAATTTGATTTATTATTTTCAATTAATGAATCAATTATTTGAATAAATTTTGCATCACGAAAATATGTAGATGCATAAGATTTACTTCTAAATTGAATTGAAATGTAATTGTATCGTAATAAATATTTTTAGCTGACATTCCTACCGAAAGAAATCTCTGAGTTTTCCTTAGCGAAATAGCCTGGCCCATTTGAGTCTATAAACAAAGTCGATTTGAAACAAAATAGTCTCGGAGATAGTTTGAGAGATTTGGGTCCTTTTCAAGATACTTTTAGTGGTGCTTTTAGGAGTGGTGCGACGGTATATAATGTTCCTTTTGTATTCGTCACGTACCGGGCGGGCAGAGTTATTTACAATAGTTGGTCGTGGATAATCCGCTCTCCCTTTTTAAATTTCTCTTCAAATTATTAACACTTTTTTTTAATTGACGAATTTTCTCATTATACTTATTTATAATTATAACTTATATACTGATATACAATTTTCTAGTTGAATAAAAAAATGTCTTTTTTGGCGTATCTCATTCCATTTACGAGAAACGTTCTATTAATTCCAATTTTAAGCATTAAAAAAAAAGTTAGATATCTGAAGTCATCGAAACCCGTAGATTCTGAATTATTATGTTTTAGGCTGTTAACTATGAAATTAAAAAGAAATCTACTTCTAAATTTTAATCCGAAAGCTTAACAAAGAACCCTTGAGTGTCGGCTACTCTATTGAGATAGCCTCTCTGCTTGTTATTTATGATCGTATTCTTATTCCAATTTCGGAAAGGATATTTTAAAGCCATCAGACCATTTAAACGAGCTTCCTGGACTTTTAAAAATATCTACCTGAGTGCCTGCGAAGAATTTCTCTGAGCTTCTTTGAAATAAAGAATTTTTAGTATATACTCAAAGATTCTTTTCGGTAGGGATCTTTTATTGAAAAAATTAGTTATTTTGCAATTAAAATTTACTGTCTATGAATAATATTATTTTGTTGTTTTGAAAAAAGCAGTAGAAATTCTACTAAATGAAACTATACGTTTCAAGACATTAATAGTTTTAATTGATAAACATATTTAGTTGAAATTTAAAATCATTAATTTTTTAAATAAATATGATCGTGCAGCGTTCTCGCATGTACAATTAGCGATTTGGAGTTTTTACATGTAGAGTTGAATGTTATAGGAATACCGCCTCCCTCACGATTATTAATTTAAGTAAACAATAATTCGTAAAATTCTATGTTTGTGCAATTAATTATGAATTAAATAAATTATATAATAAATTATATAATTATTAAAAAAAATTATATAATAAAATTATTTTTTATTTTATTTTTTATATAATATTTTATAGAAATTTATGTATATTACTATGTATGTAAATTATGTCCCGATTTTTTAAATTGAGAACCCCATAATTTCAAAATTGAAAAAATGTATTTTTGAATTTTACGCGAGTGGTTGATCAGAATATATAAATGTTTTGCCTTACGTTTCTCAATTTAAACTAAAGTTCAGAAATTATTGGAAAGTTTCAAAAACATTTATCTCTTAATTGTTAGTTTGTAATAAAATAATCCGTAAATGAACTATTTATTGTCGGGGGCACATTATCACCGTGCGCTGTGCCCGTGCCTCACAAGTTTGAGCGCGCCTGGGGCGCACGTCTTTTGATTCCCGCGATTCGCGTTCAGATGCGCTGAGCGCTCGTTTTTTGACAGACAGTTGTAAATTTATATTTTCTGGACCACCTTAAAATAAACTTAAAAAATACAATCCTATGTTTAGCCTTTCTCTCTATCTCGCGTTGTTATGCTAATAATAGGATTTTGGTTTTCATAATATTTTTATATACATGTATAAAGCAAAATATCCTACAACTCTTCTTTCAGATTTTTCACGATCTTGCGTCTTTTAGCGTGATAATGGAATTTTCGATTATCTGCATATATTACTTATGATAAAATAAAATTACGAGTCCTATCGAAAAGTGATTTAAAGAAATTTTGTAGGATTTTTCAAAACCAATGTTGTGGTGTCAAATTTCGGGAAATTCTAATACTTTCTGCATCATAAATAATAAGAATGTAATAAATTAATACAAATTTGTATTACTTTTTGGGCGAATAACTTTTTTCAATCAATTTGTTTTTTTACTTTTTGTTGTTTTTCCACAAATTTTTCATTTTTATTTTTAATACCATTTTTATGATCAAAACCAAAACTACGTGTAATGTCAAAAAGTAATTCATAACAAATTTGTAGCTCTTTTTCGGGTAAATAATTTTTGTTAAATCATTTTTTTTCGTAACTTGTATCATTTTTTCACAAAGTTTTTTAAAAATATTTTCAACGTTATTTTTCGCGAATAAAACACAACGTACGCATCGTATCAAGAAGTGATTATTAACGAATTTGTAGGTCTTTTTTGAGATCACAATTTTTTTGATTCATCTTCTTTTGTATCCTGCATAGTTTGACCACAAAATGGGATTTTTTATATCTCATTATTTTTTGTGCAATCAATATTAGAATTTTCAACTTTACAAGAAAATCCAAAAAGTTTGTATGATAATCTTGTATGGCTTTTAAAGAGCAATGCTTTTCTTTACTTCTTTTTCATATCGTACGTTGTTTGGCTTATAATTTTGATTTTCGATTGATATTAAAAATTTGGATAATTCTATAACTCTGAGAATTTGTTTTGTATAAAGAAAAGGTCATCAGGATAAATTGTTTGGCCTTCTCAGTACTATTAATAGCCGTAAATAAAAATTTTAAGTATAATAAAATGGTCCCAAAATTTGTATTTTTATCCAAAATGGCTGTTAACGAACTCGTCCTTTCTTTTCGGACTTGTCGGACCTTTCTTTTCTTATCCTTTCTTAATCATAAATGATGAGAATGAGAAAAATTAGAGACCCTTTAATTTTTGTTATTAATTTCAGTTTATAAATCATTTGAATTCTTCAAAGTAAAACGCTGTTACTTTTCTCTGCAATATTGATATTTTATCCAATATAAATAAAATTTAAAATAAAGTTTCTTAAGTATAGTCTCAATATACTTGTTCTCTGTCATTCTTTTAATTGTTGTAATTTCGTTTTCTGAGTTTTGTCGATTTTTCGTTGTGTATTTTTATGCTAAACAAATTCTAAACTATACATTATAAGGATAATTTCATTAAATACATAAATTGAAACTTTAAGGGGCCGTCAGTAAACTACATTACCAATTGCATTAGGATGGGGATCATGCTGAAAACTATGGTTCGAACAGGGGTTTGGGGGTCCGTGGAAGAAAAGTTACGAAATTAGATAACATTTAGTATGTTTCCTTGTTATTCACTTTTAAAGAATTGTTCTTTTTTCTCTATTTTTAAGAAAGCACCTTTTATCATTTTTTCGCTTAAATCCTTTTTGGTAGAAAGTCTACTATTATCTTTGTCAGAAACTTGGTTAAAAGTTGAACTACTTTGTAAGAAAATTATTCTTTTGGTTTTAGATTCACCTCTTTGGTCGAAAATTTAACTATTCTAGTTTTAGAAAATTAATCTTCTGCGGATAAAAAGTCATTTTTAGGCTGAACTCTTTTGTTAAAAATGTAACTATTTTGTTGAAAATTCGTTTTTTTTAAGAAGAATTAATTTTTTTTAACTAATAAGGTAAACATTTAATTTTTGATTTAAATTGATATTTTTATTAAAAATTAATATTTTCTGGTAACAAGACACAAGTATTCCTGTGGATTTTAGGGCTCTGAATTCAAATTCTGTATCAAAAATCACCCACCACGTCATGGTAGAGCCATAACCTCAAAAAATGACGAAAACTCATGCGCTGAAGCAAATAAATTTCAAAATAATGCCAGTGATGCAAATTTTCCCTTCACAAACATGTCGACAACTGTGAAGGATTAACCCTTGCCTGATATCAACTTATTTAACATAACTTTACCCAACAGAACCTGACCTCACCTAACCTGAATGAACAGAAAATTATTGAACTACACGTAAAGCTCTGGAAGCATATTCTCCCAGTAGCAAATGTGTGCTACATCGAATGAGTCAACTCGAGCCTAACCTAGAAATAAATCTAACCTAGCCTAACCTAACCTCACGAAACACCATTAAACTGACTGTGTTGTCCCGTTGTGTTTGCGGTACCGTTTGAATCAGCTTGGGATTAACCTGCAAAGAGATCAAACCTATCCTAACCTAAAAAACCTGACCTAACCTAACCTAACCTAACTTCACGTAACACAATTAAACTCATTGTGTTGTCCCGTTGTGTTTGCGGTACCATTTCATTCAGCTTCGGCTAACCTACATAGAGATTTAACCTATCCTAACCTAACAAAACCTGACCTAACCTAACCTAGCCGAATGAAATTCAACCACACGTGTAGCTATGTAAGCGTACG
>NC_046663.1:111962402-111965650 GCF_010883055.1 Belonocnema kinseyi
GGAGCTCTTCTTAATATTTTGACACCAAAATCATGTCGATACACCTTACCGACTGCGAGTAAAGCCACCCACGCTTTAACTTGACAGACTGTAATTACGATAAAAGGCAAGATAAAATGTAAACACAAAAGATAGTATAAATATATCCCTTAAGTTTAAGAAAAGCAGAGAGAAAAATTTTTTAAATAAAACTCTTATTCATTTGCATGTTTAAGTTACAGTTCTACTTTTTAATTGATACAAACATTGTCAGGTTAATTGAAATGGGGTCAATTCTACTTGTAGTTCTAAGTTTCTTCAAATGAGTAATGTGCGGCTAAATTTTTAACCACCTGTAGTACAGTAAAATGAATTTTATTGTATTACAACGGGAACACTTAAGTTAAGTTGTGCTGCGTTAAGCAAAATTTAGTTAGGTTCTGTTAAGTTAGATTCATTTGTAGGTTAAGATCGAGTTAACCTATTAAATATAGCACACATTTAAGACTGAGAACCGTACGCTTACATAGCTACAGGTGTGGTTGAATTTCATTCGGCTAGCTTAGGTTAGGTTTTGTTAGGTTAGGATAGGTTACACCTCTTTGTAGGTTAAGCCGAAACTGAATGAAACGGTAACGCAAACACAACGGGACAACACAATGAGTATAATTGTGTAACGTGAAGTTAAGTTAGGTTATGTTAGATTAGGTTAGGTCAGGTTTGTTAAGGTTAGGATAGGTTTGACCTCTTTGCAGGTTAAGCCCAAGCTGATTCAAACGATACCGCAAACACAACGGGACAACACAATCAGTTTAATTGAGTTTCGCGAAGTTAGGTTAGGTTAGGTTAGGTTATCTTTATTTCTAGGTTGGGCTCGAGTTGACCCATTCGATGTAGCACACATTTGCTACTGGGAAAATATGCTTCCAGAGCTTTACGTGTAGTTCAATAAATTTCTTTTAATTCAGGTTAGGTGAGGTCAGGTTCCGTTGGGTAAAGTTATGTTAAATAAACTGATATCAGGCAAGGGTTGATCCTTCACAGTTGTCGACATGTTTTTGAAGTGAAAATTTGAATCACTGGCATTATTTTGAAATTTATTTGCCTCAGTGCATGATTTTTCGTCATTTTTTGAGGTTATGGCTCAACAATGACGTGATGGGTGATTTTTGATACCGAATTTGAATTCAGCGCCCCAAAATCCATAGGAATACGTGTGTCTTGTTACCAGATCCGCACACTTTTTTTTGTGTGGCTGTGTAATTAAATGAGTATTGAAAACCTTAAATTTTTCCTCGGAATTAAATGTAAATTGTCAATTTGACTCTACAGAGAAGTGTAAATATTACTTCAGTTATACCTTAATTATGCAAAAAAATAATAAAATATTTTAGGATTTAAAAATACATGTAGGATAAATTTATACAGTGAAGTATTCGAAACTTCAATTCACTATTTTTATAAAAATTGTATTTTTTAAAATAATGTTTGAAATTTCGCTACAATTCTAAAATATGACAAGAATTTTTTTTAACTGATTTATATAGTATTTCGAAAAATTCTCTTTTAAAAGAAACCAGATGACGAATTAATTTAACTTTTTCATTTCACTAAATTCTGAATTAATTTAAAATTTATTTACTATCTCGAAAGTGTCCCTTTTTGAAAAGTAACCGTAAAAGAAATTAATTAATTTTAACATAATAATAAATATAATAATCTTAGGCCCTCATTAATTTTAATATTTTCGGCGTTCATAGACAGCCCCGAGTCAGCTATAGATATGGCTGGCGAAGGCAAGCGCGAGAATCGAGAATCAGAAAATCACCGGCTCTTTCGGTTTGGCTTTCGCCTTGGCCCCACCCCTCCCGTAGACGTAGGCAATGGACGCGGTTGCCATAGAGACATCGAAAAGTTGAAGAGGGCAGCACCTCTAGGCATGCAAAAATGTAGTTATATATTTCGTTCTTCCACTCCGACCTCCCGTGCCGCATCTATGCTTATAATATCTTTGCTGGAACCAGACTGCCAGGACATTTTCCCACCCGGGTCTTTGAAATCTGTATATACAAGGAAGTATGGAAGCATTTAAAGCGATTGGTTTCTGACTCTCATCATGGTTTTATCCCGAAGAGATCAACTATCACAAATCTGGCAACATTCATGAAAATTATACTAAACCTTTTATTTTTCCGCACAATGTTTAAAATTTTTTTTTAAAAATCAAGCTAGTTCAGTGGAGCATAGGCTACTGAAATTTCATGGATTTGACATTGTTCTTCGGTTTAGAACTCAGCAAAAAAATCTCAAAGTCGTGTCACCACTTTTACAATTCAAATGTCTGCTCCAAGGTCTGTAACTGTTGAAAGTCCTGACAACTACCCAGGTCAAAAATCTTCCGATTTTTTGTTAGATTTTGGTGTCCAGTAGACGCCATATAAAGGAAAAAGATGTGATTCTAAAATTATTGAAGTAGCACACATTCAAACGTCAAAAATGTTAAATTTGACAAAAAAATGTCCACTCTTATCATCCTACTTTACTCTAAGAATACTTGAAGCACACTTTTCTATGCTCACGCAAATTAAGCAGTATGTTAGGGCGAGGAATTTTAACACGGATAAAGCTAATATGGCAGTGAGCGAAAAAGTTATATGCAATTTCAGACAAAAATGTCCACTCCAAAATCTCAACGAAAATGTCTACTCCAGCGCCAGCTGCTGTGAAAATCGCACGCATCAAGATAGGATTACATTTTTTGCTGATTTTGCTGTATTTCGGTAGCCAAAACACGTCCCTGCAAGGAAAATTATGTGCCTCAAAAATCATGTGCATTTCGTAAAAATCAAAGTCAAAATATGTATATAAATGAATTTTCATCGAAAATTACAGGTCAACAAATCTATCTAAATATATTAAGGGAATATCTACATTATAATTATAATATCTAGTGTCTATGATGTAATAAAATACAACTTGAAGCATATTATTTCGTATAATTTGGTGTACTTATTAATATTTTGAAAATAAGTATTCCTTTTAGTTTGAAATTAGTTTGTGTGCAAGAAATAAATAAAGTTTTACAAACTATTAAATGAAATATGCCTGTGTGTAATAAAATTATCCACATAATTTGCGTTTAAATAAAAATGTAAATACTTGTATGTGTTCCTTCAAGTGATTGTTGCTTTTTTACTAAAATTACAAGGGGAATATTCATTCATTTGTAACTATTGTTTGTTTTATTTATACTGCTTTTAATAAGGAAT
>NC_046663.1:111965750-111972887 GCF_010883055.1 Belonocnema kinseyi
TTTCATAATAACAACCGCATGATTTCGCCGGGAGCGGGTGCTAATCTGAAAGATTACACCCACTCTCAGCGAAATCGCGGTAAAATTTCAGCCACAACCACGTCTCACGGCCGTGAGATAGGTCGTTACAGCCAGTAACGGAATCAATACGGGAATCCGGCAAAAAATCCGTGCACCCTGAGAACACGGAGTGATCCAAGGACTACCGCCTTCTGTATTTTTCCCGCAAGTGTTTTAGCATATTGTTCACACGCAGAGATGCTTTTCAGGCTATTAACAAGTAAAAGCTTGGCACCTCCAAGCGCGCCGATGATAAAGACGATTAGTTTTACAGAATATTCCGGGTACAATCGTTGCAACTCCCTTATAAGGTCTCTATACCTCCCCTTCTTTTCATTCTCCTTAGCTATGATGTTTTTGTCAGCTGGTGCCGAAAATTCGATAACGAACATGGTTCGCTTCTCGAAGTCAAGAAGGACCATGTCTGGCCTCGAGAGTGCATATGCGGCACTTCCCATTCTCGACAATTGACTCGATTTCCCTAGGAGCATTTAGCCTCTCTTTCTCTGTTGCTGGCTTGTTCTAGCTGAGGTAGAGTGGGCGTTCCGCTTACATAGCCCCTTTTTCGGCTACTCTCGCATCGTAACACTCTAGCAAGTCGTCATTCAGTCGCTCCGTACACCTAAAGGCCCCGAGATTCCGCCGATCCACCGCAATGAATCCATTTTCATTGGCTCTCCAAGCTCTAGAATGGTCGGCATTGTTGGCCGACCCATTGTCGAGAGCCCTGCGCGTTTTGTTGTTTTAAACCGCACTTACTACAACTATGTTTGGTGTTGTCATTGTTGTTCCCACGAGAAACTGGGGGAAAGGGTTGCGTCCATCCTTGTAGAGCCCCGCATGCCAGGATAAGGCTGCATACTCTGAGAGGTCGCCCAGTATCCCTGAGTCACCGTTCTACACACCTCACCCAGGTGCCATTCAGCTTTCGGCACGGTTTTCACACCTCCGCTTGGGGCTTAATTCCTTCGGGACTACCCCTCGACAATTGTCCGCGAGTGTCTGTTTATTTTTGTAACCATATTCAGCAGAATCCCTTGGTACAGGGACCCTCTATTCGCAACCCGAAGACGCGTTCGGTGGCTTTGTCATAGGCCCTTTGGTTTGATTCTAGAGGAATCAAAACCGAATGTGTGTGTGTGTGTGTGTGTGTGTGTGTGTGTGTGTGTGTGTGTGTGTGTGTGTGTGTGTGTGTGTGTGTGTGTGTGTGTGTGTGTGTGTGTGTGTGTGTGTGTGTGTGTTCAAAAGAAAGTTGAGCGCAATAAAAGATGAAATTTCAATCGAAATGATGTACCTAACACATGATGAAATCATTCAAAAAATTAGTACTCACTAGAATCTCAAGCAAGTTCGATCGTAGTCAAGAGTGAGCCTTATCTCTTTATTAATTTAATTCAGCTCAAATAATATTAAGCTTTCTTGAACAATCGAAGTGGAATTTCAGAAAAATAAACATTTTGTTTATTTAAAAGTACAACATTTCTACAGAGACACGACCTTGTCAAGAATAATTTTTCAAAAGTCCTGAATAGTTTTTAAAATCATGTAAGTCAAAAAAATTAAAATATACAGTACTTTCGGAAATCATCTACACCCCTATTTTTTTAAATGTTGCTAAAACGTCTTAATTTTTCAAATTTGACCCACAATTTTTTTATTACATTGAAACGAAAGGTAATCAAGTTTTGCGTCTAATAAGCTCAAACTGAAAACAAAATGTGAATTTTATAAAAAATATTGTAAAGAAAGATCACATTTTGATGGTTTCAATAAATTAGATTAGGCTTGCAATTTGATTTAGAAAGTAGATTTAGAATTTAGAAAGCAATGATTTTCTAGAAAATTGTGTTTGCTGATTTTCGAAAATTCTCGATTATTTTTGTTGGCAAATTTGAACCTAGGGCACAATCTAGAACATTATTTTTCATTTTTTTTTAATTGTTTTTTTTCCTTCAACTTGGGCTTATTTGAAGTTAAATTTTAATAACTTTCGCAGTATTATAAGGAAAAAATTCTCATGCTAATATTATGAAAATTATGATACTTCAGCAACAGCTCAAAAAGCAGACGTGTAGATTATTTCTGGCGGTAGCGTAACTATGGAATGTTTAAAAAAAATAATCGAAGTTTTTAATTTGGATCAGAGGACAAACCACCACGAGACAGCGTGTAGTTTGAAAAATAAAATATTTCAAGCACAACAATAAGGAACAAGAGATCCGACGTAAATTATAAATGACTCATGTATGTGTAATTCAAGTTTCTAGATGACGATTTCATTAGCAGATTTATAATAGAATTATTGTATACAGGTCAACTACTTGGTGACATCTCAAGTAACGTGAAAAATAACATTCCATTACAACAAGGAACAGACTTTACTGATCTAGAATTACATAAAAAGGACAAAAATAAAGAATGGAAAAGATTTAAACGTCGTCGCCAAACTGGTGATATCAAAACAATTCCTGAAATGACTTTGAGGGACAAACAATGCCGTGGAAAAATATAGAGAGTTCAAAAAAGAAGAAACCGAGCAATATTCAAAACTGAAAACTCACTGGACTCTGCAAAAAACTGAAAATACAGAAAAAAGCAATAGAAAAATAACAAAATTATTCAAGATTTGAAAATGCGATCAAAGAAAATAGTGAGAAAAGCTAATAAGTGGAAACGTAGTTTTTTCAGAATGTGAGAAATAGGTACTCCCTCATCTTTAAAAAAAGGGTACAAGATATGATGCACAAAGGACCAAAAGCAATAGAATAACTACTTTTCTTAACAGAACCCATATTGTCTAGTATGCGAAATAAAGACCCAAAAAAACGAAATGCTCTTTTCACTAATGCAGAAAAAGGTCCTTTAAAGGGAAATCAAATTATACGTGAGGCTAAATCTGCAATTGGTGAAAGAGCAGTTCTTCAACCAAGAACTTCCTATTTTTAAGGTTAAAATAGATATCTACAATAATGTGAAGTTAAAAAAGCGTTCTTGATTTTCTATAACGAGATGATAATACCATAATATCTTCTGGTAAAAAAGACTTCATGGTAAAAAAAATCGTAAGCTAAAAAGCTTTCTTATTGAACCTATTTCAATTTTATACACGAAGTATGTAAATTATGGTCATCCAAATGTAAGCCGGTCTTCCTTTTTTTCACTAAAACCATTTTTGGTTGTAAAAAGGCTAATTACAGCGAGAGATATATGCATGTATAAACAACATGCTAATATGAAATTGATTTTGGAAAAACTTGGGGTCTTAAAAGTTATTGAACAAAAGAACTAGCTTTTTCTGCAAAATGATGTGTTATGATTTTAAAAACAAGAAATTTATGTATCGCGAATGCTCAGTTTGTCGGGCTAAAATTGTGAATATCATTGAAGCAGCAAGAAAAATTCCTGTAAAATATTTTGAATGGGTTACACAAGAGGTAGATCGTCCAGGAGCGGAGTGTAACATTTTTCACGTAAACGTCAGTAAAAAATTTTTAGTTGGTTATTTCTGGGTGAAGTAGTTCATAATCTAAATAGAAAAACAGCAGCATTTTTATGCCATGCTTACAATACCCATCATCAAACAATTGTTATTATTACTTTGAAAGATAAAGCGTTTACTACATTTTGATGTCAACCTACATGCACAAAGCGATGGACCAACAACTCAGTATAAAAACCAAACAAATTTTTTTCTATTTGGACACTACTGTAATCAACTGAAATTTAAGACGGCAACATGGAATTTCACAGAGCTAAGTCACGGAAAATCGATAGCAGATGGTGTGGCGCGACGGTCAAAAATTTGGTAGTTAGACCAATAGCTAGAGGAAAAGATGTCACAAGCCCAAAAGAATTTGTAGATACAGTTCGTTCCCAAAATATCAAAACTAAAATCTTTCAAATTTTTGAGGAAGATGTAAAAAAATTGAAGAAGTTGCTACCGGTCTCAATTTGAAAGCTATGCCTAACACGATGCAAACGCGACAATTATTTTGACATCAGAAAGAACCAACCACACTTCGATTACGCTTTTTATCGTGTCTTACATGTATAAAAAAGCTACGTGTATTCATTTCCCATTAAATCAGGATATACATTTCAGTATTGAAAAACAACTGGCCTTGATTTACAATGAAAGATGAAGTATGTCGAATTGAAATTTAGTAATAAATTTTCGAATTTTTCAAAACAAGTCCGCATTATTTCTTTGCAAATACTCGTTATGTATTCTGAATCAAGAAGATGGTAATTTACACACTACTGCAAAGTATCCTGCGCAGTTAAAAAGAAGAAACAACCCTCTTTCACCTTCCGTTTATAAAATATTATTCATTCAATTAAATTTATGGACTTATTAATTTCAATATTTTGTGCAAACTGCGCGCATGCCCAAAGATATTCAGCAAGCTGAGAAATGTGTTTCTACATGTATTTAAAATTTAGGGGAAAAGTTTGAAGTGTGTACCTTGAGATTGGTTTTTGAATTCTTTTTTTAGAGAAAATTACACTTTACGTGGAAATGCCCATATACAGATCTCTCAAAGGTTTTTGACGTAAATGATCATAAACTACTTATGTCTAAGCTTCAAAGCATAGGTTTAACAGATAAATTACTAGCTCTCTTGAAATGACACATAAGTAATAGACCGGATTATATGCAATATGGTAGATACTCGTCGGAAGTATATTATCCGACGTCTGGAGTCCCAGAAGCGCCAAATTTGGGTCCACTTCTGTTAATAATATACGGGAATTATGTCAGTCGAATATTATCGGACTATCACCTTTATTTATGCAGACGACACCAAGATTTTCCTGCCAATATCGGGACTTAAAGATTGTTCTGCATTGAATAATAATGTAATCAAGTTTTATAACAGGTAATCCAATAATACAAGACTATGTAATAAATAACATTATTGATTTCTAATCGTAGATTTTTAAATTATTTATGTCTTACATTTATTTCTTACATTTTTTAAATTTCTTATTTCAAATTTAAACTCAATTACGCGCTTCCACATCAGTGGTTTTCACTGGAAACTTGCCTATTACATCATCGATTATTACGTATTCTTCATGTATTTCTGAAACTGTCAATTTCTGTTCGTCTGTCCTAACCTACGCTAATTTGTTTTTCTCATACAAATTTAAAAAAATGTAGTTTAAATCGAGTGAAGTCTCGAAAAAAAACTTTGAGACTTCTAAAAAATGAATAAATTTTAATTAATTTTTTAAAAATTATTGACTGAAATGTTACTTTTTTTGACTGAAAATTGATCTGTTTGACTATTTTAAATTATCATCAACTCAGGTAACAATGTATTTAAATCTACGTAATTATCCATCATATTTGTTCAGACTATAATTACTAATCTTCAATATAATTATTTAGGTTAAGAACCATTGAAAAAGGTACGCATGTGTACCGAAACGTTAGGAAGTTTCAAAAGGAGTTTTTCTATTAAATAAATATCTGAGTTTTAAAGAACAAGTTTTTTTGACTCATATTTATTTTTTCGATTTACGATTGGACTGTAAGACATAAATAATTAAAAAATCTACGATTAGAAATCAATAAATATCAACGGTCGAAGAAAGGATTAATTTGTTTCATCAAATCATTTTACAATAAATAACATTAGCTTGAAAAGGGTTTTTATCGTGCATGATCTTGGACTAATGTTTGATGTGAGTCTAACATTTAAAGACCAGCTAAACGCGTTAGTTAAAAGTGCAAATAGAACCTTAGGATTTTTCATGCGAACATGTAGGAATGTTATGTCAGTAACTCCAATAAAAATATGATTTAACTCACTAGTTCGTTCGAAACTAGAATATATACTTTAATAACTTGGTCTCCAATTTATGAAGCACAAGAAAATTATAGAAAAGTGTTGAAAACATATTTTAAAAATAATAGGCTATAAAGAGGATAGATACTATTTACATTCCGTGAACTGACTATGGTCAGTTCCTGCGAAAATTTAATGTACGGTCCTTAGAAGATAGAAGAACTTTAGCGTCTATACTGTTTCTATTCAAGATAATTCAATTTTATATTGAAATCCATACTTGCTCTCTACCCATACTATCATTCCCTGTACCTCAATATCAAACAACACTGCAAAAACTATTCTATTATCCTATGCATTTATAAAAATTTTAAACTATAAACGCCTCTCTATCAGTTATGTAACAATGTAAATCTAATGTATACAAATGCTCTTGATATTGATCCATTCAACGCATCACTGTTAAATTTCATGCAAAAAGAAAAGCAAAAGAAGCAATCATTGAATTTTCTCCGCTTTCATACTTAAAACTTGGAATGCACCCTTTTTTACATATATGGCATTATTTCAAGTTATCACTTTATATTTCATTCATGCAAAAAGCTAAAGAATATGTATTAGGAACGTAAGATCAATTGGGTCGACATAAAATTTGCTCGAAATAAAACCATGTTTTTGTACATGTAGCCCTGTAAATAGTCCTGGATTATAGGGCTTCAAATTCTAAATAAATTAATAAGTGAAAATTTTCTGGACGTACAATTTTTGGACAGCAGTCTCCGTTGCACATTCGAAATCTGCCATTATTCTCCAAGACTTCGAGAAGTGAAATAAATTCGTGATCGAATTCTCAGATCCGGCCGACTGCATCATCACTCCCAAGGAAAACGACAAGCATGAGAGGTCTCAAGACCTTCAAAGTCAGCTGCAACGACTGTACACAAGATATTCGGTTAAAGTCATTTTCCTTGTGATCGATGCTTTTGGAGTTGCGAAACTATCGCGGGTTCGTAATTTTAAAGCCATACCCGCATGCCAAGAATATGTCAAGGTGCTTGCGAGATCGATGCAGAAAGCTGTCATCCTTGGATCACATTCTGTCTTTGAAATACACATGGGTTTCGCCGGTCTGTCGTAATGATTTTATCGATCCCTGTGACCACCCATCTCACGGTCGTGACACGTGGCCATAGATGTGATTTACCGGGAATCAAGTTGTAACCGGTGTCATTTTTGGATGACGGTTGCTCCCAGTGGGACACTGCAGTGGTTTTTTAACCCC
>NC_046663.1:111972987-111975107 GCF_010883055.1 Belonocnema kinseyi
TTTCTCAAATATCTTAAAAATACAGTGAAAATATTTAATATCCCTCCCTTTTATAGTCTTTTCGAGAATGGACGCCGCACTGCATGCAGGTGTAACAGGTGCTGCGCGAGAACTGCGGCTGTCAATCAAGCGAGCAGTGAAGCGTGAACAAACAAAAGCAGAGCATGCTATAATGAGTCAGTTTCCGCCCAAAGCCCCAAAATCGGGGCTATGGAAGAGTTTCACTGTAATTACAATCCTGATTATTATTATTATTTTTTAATAGACAGAGGAAGTAAAGTTAGAAAATAATAAGTACATTTCGTATCAAATTCTACACATTAGGTCTGACGCGATAGAGGCCAACTTGATCCAACTTGATCCAACTTGAGGCGATAGACATGCCCCTGGATTCAATTATTGGCGTATGCAACGTTTCGGTAGCCTTAAGTGTTCGAATTCGCTGTTCTACGAATGCCTGAATTTTAGAAAAGGTCGAGGTTATATCGTTTTCGTCTACCTGATTTTCCCGGTCTCGGCGATTAAATGGCTCCATTTCCCTGGCAGTCACGAATTATAGGATCCCATAATCAATCGGAAAATTAATATGGGGACTCAAAGATTCTATCCATCGTGGAAAGTTATCTCAAATAGTCTGCAAGCCCTCCGCACTCTCCCCCTTTAAGGTGTTGTTGCCGCAGCGACTTAAGAGAATATTCCATTCTGTTGCGCAGTTGGCTTCTATCGTCGGTATCATATCTAAAGCGCTTTTGTCTCCACCTTGAACTGCTCTCTTTATGTAGCACAACTTTTGTACTGAAGATAATGTTGTAATATCATGTACCACGGAACGGAATAGGTCTCGAAAGGGCTCACAGTCTTCTAATCGACGAACGAATGCGTAAAGGATTATTCTGGACAAATTAGTCTGTGAGTGAGTGACTATCATCAGAGAAGCTGGAGACTCTAGGGATGAGAATGCCACTGAACGGTCGATTCGATCTTATTCGTCGTAGAGAGACGATGGAGAGTATCGACGTAAGCAGCTTGGGTTGATTTGAACTGATTCTCAGTGAAATATAGTTGACCGGTAATTGCATCTTTGCTTAACAGTTGGAGATAATTAGATCTAAGTGTAAATTTGTTTTTCGGCCACTTCCGATATGCCCTGAGGTATAAGAAGGTATGTAACTTATTTATAAGGGTATATGGTGATTCAAATTAAAAAAAGAAATCGATTTTTTTTTAATTTGAACATATACTACCCCCTTAAGTTTGCCAAGCTTGACCGCCTGTCTCGAGGCGTTCGCAATGATCCAAACAATCCACCTTCAGTAGGGTTGTCATGCTTGATAGCCAGTCTCGAAATATTTGCAATTTTACAAATAATCACACAGTCAGTGATTAAGTTTATCTGGCCTGAGAGCCAGTCTCGAGGCTATCGCTTTGTTGCAAATAATCCATTGCCAGTATGGCTGTAATGCCTGAGATGACTGCAATGTTGAAAATAATCAAACAGTCAGTGAATAAGTTTGTCTTAACTGAATGCCTCTCGCGATGTTGCGAACAATGTAGCAACATTGTGGTTGCCATGCCTGAGAGACTTTTTCGAGATTTTTGGAATCTTGAAAACAATCACACAGTCCACGATGAAGTTTTTCATGATTTAGATCTTGCCTTGAAGCGTTCGCAATGTTGTAAGCAATCTATTAGTAGTATGGTTGTCATTCCTAAAAACATGTCTCAAGACGTGTGCAATGTTTAAAACAATCAAAAATTCAGTGATAACGTTTGTCATGACTAAGAGCCTGTCTCAAGGCGTTTGCAATGTTGCAAATAATAAATCTTCAGCATGGTTGACATACCTCAGAGACTTTCTCGAGACATTTCGTATGTTTAAAGCAATCACACATTCGTGAATTAAGTTTGGCATGCTTGTGAGCCTGCTTCGAGAAGTTTTCAATGTTGAAGACAATCACACAAGCAGTAATTAGGTTTGTAATACTTAACAGCATTTATTGAGGCTTTCACGAAGTTGCAAACAATACGAGGGTGGATTGATAAGTTTCCGGCCTGACCAAGAAAAACAACGTTTTTAAGAATTTTTTTTTTTATTTCTCAACATAATCTCCTCCAAGGCT
>NC_046663.1:111975207-111978659 GCF_010883055.1 Belonocnema kinseyi
TATCTAAGGATGGTACTATAGAACGCCACCTCAAGGTAGGCCTAGTGGCGCCATCTCTTGGTCAGGCCGGAAACTTATCAATCCACCCTCGTATATATCAAATGGCCATCACAGGTATACGGGCGAGTAGGGGGCGTCATGTTTCTATCAACTGATATTTCTAATGCATTGTGACTCTCGATTTCTCTCTGGTAGGAGACTCATCCAAAATTTAATTACGGCTTTTCTTATTCGGGTGGCAGTTCTGGCTCTTTTAGTACGTCTCGGTGGTCGGGAAGAAAAAAAAGTCTGCTTGAAATACGTTAGAAAAGTGAATGTGGCATGCTTTTTCTTGTACCTAGGAGTGCTCAAAAAGTGTTAAGACAAAATCTGAACAGATCTTGTTCGCAGAAAATCACTTTTTTGTTCAGACAAAGGTACCAAAAATCGATTTTTCAAAATGAACCCTGTAACTTTAAAATATATTCATCGGTTACCGAGATAGAGCGCATATTAGTGAAGTCAATCAGGGTTCAACCGAGATGGAGCGTCTCAAAGTGGACCCTTAATAATCATTTGTCACGAAAATCGTTGAAAATCAGTTTTTCCAAAATTTCGTGTCTTAAGGTGTTAAAAAAAAGTCAAATAAAAATCTGAAAAATGCTATTCGTATGTAAATCATAGACTGGCCACACATATATATTTTTCAATTTTATTTCAACTCTAGAAGAATAATATTCCCTCGAACGACAAATTAACTATAAAGTGATAACTTGAAATGTTGCCATATATGTAAAAAAGGATGCATTGCAAGTTTTAAATATGAAAGCGCAGAAAATTCAATGATTGCATCTTTCAATTTATTTCCTTAAGAAGAATCTGCAATTGAGTTGATCTTGCGTCTGTTCGAAAATTGAAGGAATTCTCGATGAGGTAGATAATATTGTCATACAGTATGCTTTCAATAGAAATAATCCACTTAACTGAGTCTTTAGTTTACATGCGAATAGAATTTTTCAGATTTTGATTTGGCAAGATAAGATACAGTCCCTAGGAGATATACCCGAAATTACATTTACGGTATTTATGGCCTACTAAAATGCGCTCTATCTCTGTAAGCAAGGAGTATTTTTTAAAGCCCCAGGGATATTTAGAAATGTAATTTATTTCTCTAAAAATCACATGACAACAAATTTTGTGATATAATGCATTCCTGAGGAGATACTCTAAAAAAAACTACTATTGGTACTTTTGACTGAACAAAAAAGTGATTTTCTGCGAACAGGATCTGTTCAGATTTTGTCTCAATGATTTTTTAGCACTCCTAGGTACCAGACAAAACCAGCCACATTCACTTTTCTTAGGTATTTCCGAAAATGATTGTTTTTTGGATGATAATTTTTGTCTTTAAATATGACATTTAATGCCTGCAATGATTATTGTTTCCCTATACAATAGTTCAGAAGCTGCAAGCATATTTTGTTATTAAATGTTTATGTGATTAAAATTTAATTAATTAGAAGCGAGTTTTTATATAAAAAAATTAATATTGTGCTTAAAGCTACAGTGCAAAACTTCGAAAAACAGAACTTTTTGTGCAGCGTTTAAATAGGTTAAACTTTTGCATGTAAACTTTTTTTAATCCCACGTATTTTTCGAACAATGTTTTTTTTAAACCATCGCCGTTTTTTCGTTTAAAAGATTTTTGCAACTTTCTGATGAATTATGAAAGGGCGTTAAACCCACCAATATAATCAAGATAGAAAAGATAAATATCTACATTATTTAAAAAATAACTACTTATCGACGTAAGTCATCTACGCGCCTATTTTTTGAGCTGTTGCTAAATTGCCTTCATTTTTATAATATTAATATAAAAATTATTTCCTTGTGGTAGTACGAACTTTAATAACTTTTTTGCACAATGTTTGATCCCAGGGCAGAAACTAAGAAAATCTAATAATATCTGAACATTTTAGAAAAATACTATTGAGACTTACATTTGAAATGAGTCCAACAACTGTAAAATGGTTTAATTATTTTCCGGGTCATTTCAATTTTTCGAAATCATCGAAATTCGACTTTTTTTGCAATATTTTTTTATAAAATTGATACCTTGCCATCTGAAAAGTATAATATTATCACAAGAACCTGCACATGAAATGGCATGCATTTCTAACAATTTGTACAGAAGTTAAGTAAAATTACCACTTTAGCAAATATGGGAATGACTGGGAAACATTTTTGAAAACTGTCAAAATGATTGGGAACATTTTCCTGATATTTGTGTCATTGTTTAACAGGACAACTTAAGCAAATATTTTTATGTGCCCCGCGCCAGGGGAGCGGGTGGTATGGGAATATCTCTGGAACCTTTCACATTTGAATGAAAAACTAAACGATACCATTTTTGTAGGCACATTAGAATCGTCGTATATTTTAACAAATGATCTTATACGAGATATTCATGATATTCTGTAAAAAACAGACGAAAATTATGCTTTTCAAATAGATATTATTAATTTCCAAATATCTAATTATGTGAAAGAAAACGATCTATCTGATCTTATTTTTATTTGAATATGTTTGACTGTCATTTGACTAAAATTTGAAAAAGAAAATAGAATCTAAGAATAAATTAAGTATGTATTGGGTAACTGCCAATTAATTACGACAAATTATGTTTTAATATTTAGGATATTTAGTCACGCTTAGCAGTAATGTTTGGTTTTTATTTTGTAATAATAATTATAATAAGAAATAATAATATATTATATTATTTCTCTTATAAGAATTGATTTACTTGTATAAGAATTCGTGGGATTCATCGTTGAAAAAATCTGTAACCCCTAGTCTAATTATTATTACTATTTGCTTTCGTAACCAAGAATAATAGTTTTTTTATGTGAATTAGAAACTTATCGTTGAATACATTTTTAATCTTTCTACAGTTTTCATAATGGTCGATGGTTATGGAGAAACTATATTTGCTATAAATTAGTAAATATGTTTTTTTCGACAAGCATAATTACAGAAGACTAATGAGAACCACGGGCACGTATTCATGAAATTTTCCAAAACTTTAAATTATATTTCTAGGAGTATCATATATGTTTATATAACGGTTGTGTTAAAATTTTTTACGCAGCCGACTTATTTTTGTCAAACACTATATTTTTTAAAATAGAAAATGCGCACAATAGTTTATGGTGATGCGTCCCATTTGCTATTACTCGAATTTGAACTTGCTTCATTTAATAAAATAGGAAATGGAGAGACATAGTCTTAAAGACAAACTTAATCACTGTTTGTGTGATTGTCTTCAACATTGCAAACGTCTTGAGGAAGGATCTCAGGCCTGACAGCCATATTGCTGATGTACGAGGGTGGATTGATAAGTTTCCGGCCTGACCAAGAGATGGCGCCACTAGGCCTACCTTGAGGTGGCGTTCTATAGTACCATCCTTAGATAG
>NC_046663.1:111978759-111980406 GCF_010883055.1 Belonocnema kinseyi
TAATTTGAAATGCGTTGAATTCAAGGTATAGTTTAAAAAGAAAACTGAAAGCAAAGGATCGACTTTCAAAAGAAGCGAAAGAAAGTGACTCGCTGGATTGCACATGAACATAGAAAATGGTGTATTTTCGTATTTTTAAATTTTAAATTCAAACTTTTTCGCCTTTTAACAATTTCGAAAAATTTCGAAAAATTCTGAAAATTCAAACAATAAGGCTGTATTCTGAAAATGAAGCAATTTTAACGTTAAAATTCAAGTTCCTAAACTGAAAGCTTAAAAATTTCCAAATTTTACAATTAGTGTTATGTAAATTGTATTGGTATCTTAAAAGAGTATAAATAGTTCTTAAATTAGTTTTTAAATTTTCTGCAGTTTACCTTTTTTACATGCCTAGATGTCAAAAAAGCCTACCCAATTTTTTCAAATTTTAATCACTCATTTTCTAAGAGAAAATCACCCCTGTTTACCAGTCACTGAAATGGATTAGAAAAAAATTGCCAAGACCCAAGAATAAAAATTGGATGTACAGCGAATTTTTAAATTTTTAATTGAGATTATCTTTAACTTTCTGATATCAAAAACTTACATAGACATTTCTTTTTAATAATAGTGTAGGAAAAAATCAACAAGATCGAGCGCCGAAATTATAATTAGAGCAAATTTTCTGCAATTCTATGGGGACGGCTGAAATATCCCGAAAAATAAAATTCCCGACTCGGTAAAACTCTCTGTCCCAAAAAATACAATTTCAAAACTAATAAAATTCCTGAACAGTTTGATTTGAAAATTCCCAAATAATAAGACTCCACAAATAAAATTGTTTCTTAATCAATATTAATTATTTATTAAAACTACGATAAAAAAATATTGTAATCAAATAAATTTTAGTTTAATATTTAAAGTGTTAAAAATTATTGTGTGAATTTAAAATTAAAATTATACAAAAAATTTTACCGACAAATTAAGATATAAAAACACGTGTTTTTTAATTAACATTTCGATTTTTCAGAAGAACTTTTGTGATTTAATAAATACTATATACATTTTCAACCAAAATATCTTATCCAGAAATATATTTTGTTTTAATTATTATTTTAAATTTAAACAATAATGTTTAAATACTTCAAACATTAAAAAAGTTGTTTCTTTGGTATAAATATTTGATTATTTCAATTAAAAAAAAAAAATTGTCGAAGAATAATGCTTTCAGCACTTGTTTATCTTGAAATGTTTTTCTATAATACCTTTTTTAAAATAAAAAATATGATTTTTCGAGAACATTTTTTTTATAATTAAAAAGACTGTACCGAAAACCTGAATCAAGCTTCAGATCTGAAAAAATTCAGCGATACATACATGTCAAACTTTTCTAACCTCAAAATATTTTTTTACTGCTTTACCGTCATATTTTACGAAGAATGAGAAAACAAGAATTCGACTTCGTAGTACGATGAGGGCAGCACCTCGATAGGGCAGAAAATGTGATGTCCTATATATATATATAATTCCCCACTCCGACGCCCCGTATCGCATCTACGTTTATACTATCTTTGGTTGAGGGCCACTTTCATCTACCTCATGTCGGTTACTGTCGGTGGTGCAGTTTCTTTGCACACCGACCGAGTCCTGGAATCACTCGTGGATTTA
>NC_046663.1:111980506-111982513 GCF_010883055.1 Belonocnema kinseyi
AATAAAAAATCATTTTAAATCTACCCAGAGATTTTTATTGTTTTCCTAGTATTTCAAAAGTCTTGAGGAGCTCCAAATTTTGTTCTTTTCTTTGTAACATTCAAAAACCTCCTGCTTATTTGATTTTTTTCCAAATTAATACTTATTTAACTGTTCTTTAAGAATCAAAATGAAATACTTTCACCTTCGAAATACAAATAAAAAAATTAAACAATTATAATCGTAACATTCCAAGTTTAAATTTGTCACTCTGAAATTGTGACAATTCATTTTCAAATTGTTTACTATTGAAAATTGTTTTTTTTTTAATTTCCAAACCAAATAGAATAAAAATGGAATATTTTATACTGAAATAATACTTCAAAAAGATTTTGAAATTGAATAAAGGCGTTCATTTAAGAAGCCATTAATTCGAACTTAACACTTGTGTTATACAATTTTTAATACTCGAACTGCATTTCAATTTTCAAATTTACTTTCATTTTCTGATTTCTTCCGGTCGCGAGTCTAGCTTAATATTTAAAACAACTTTCATTTTTTTGAAATTGTAATTTTTCGGTTGTAACTTACGGGAAAATAATTTTATTCTTTGAAAGTTTTTCTACAGATCTTGTTGATAATATCTACATTCTCATAAAAAATGAGAAGGTATTAGTTTTTTATGAAAAATAACTTTTTCGTATTTTATCAAATGTCGACGTTTTGAGGCCCCGTCAGAAAACAAGTTTTTACGTCGGGGTCTTATTCTCTGTCCGGCGTCGTCGTTGTTGTTGGCTGTATACCGGGTAATTTTCGAAAAACTGGTCCGATTGGTTTTGGCTTTGACACACTGTTCGAGGGACCAAAAAGGAAGATCGAATTCGTTAAACAGCCATTTTTTATAAAAATCCAAAAAGTTGAAACTTTTTCAAAATTTTTGAGGCCACTTTTATCAAAATTTGAAAATTTTATCGACAGCTATTTATGGTACAAAAAAATATGAACAATTTATCCTGACAACTTTTTTTGATAAAATCAAACTTACCAAAGTCAAAGGATTTTCAAAATCCAAAAAACCAAACGTAAATGGATATTTGAAGAAAAAAAAGCTTGATATGGAAAAAAGTCAAGAGGCGAAAAACGCTACTTTTTCAAGGCCCCATGATTATTTTATCACATTCTCATCCATAATGAGAAGAGTTTTATGCGAAAAATGATTTTCGCGAATTTCATTAAATTTCGACGTTTTGAGGCTCCTTGAATCAGAAAAACAAGTTTTTACATCGGTATCTGTCTGTCTCTCTGGCGTCTACGTCGTCGTTATTGTGGTTGTCTGTATGTATATCGGATAACTTTTGAAAGAATAGTTGGATTGGATTGTGGCTTGACACACAGATTTTTTTATTTTAAGAATTGTATGTAAAAATTGTACTATTTTTATTTTTATAACAAATATTTTTCTTCAATTAAATATTTGCAATAAAAATGTTTCGAAGAGATTTTTTTAAAATCTTTCGGGGAATAAAATTAGTACTTATAGTTCGACAAAGGTTTGTTTTCTTTACCAAATTTGGCTTTCGTCTAAATTTTTCCACTTGTTTATACTATAGTACAATTTACGTTTGCATCTCGGGCGAAGAAATTCATTCTATTGTGCGACAAATATTTTTTGAAAATCAATATTTTTCACAGAAAATTACTCTGAGTGACAGAACGAAATCGGAAGCAATAAGAGTTAATTTATTCAGGAACAAGCTTTTTGAACAAAAATGACTTTGAGTGAACCTTTAATATATATTTGTTAATTTTTACAAAAATCAGGCGTTCTTTTCTTACAAAAAAAAATAATTTTTGGGAGGGGGAGGGAGCAAATTATCAAAAAATAAATAAAACTTGAAGTTGTATGATTTTAATTTGTAACTAAATAATTTGAGAGGATTCAATCTAAAATTATCGAACACTTTCCATTCAAAAATTCAGATGAAATATTTAAATAGCTTTAAATTTGAAATTATTCAATATATTCTG
>NC_046663.1:111982613-111984424 GCF_010883055.1 Belonocnema kinseyi
TTTTTAAATTTTTGAAATATTTTCGACACTGTAAACTTCCCGAAATAACAAAATGCTGAAACCTGAAAATCCCGAATTAAAAAATTCTAGAATAATGAAATTATGGACAGTTTACAATATTATCGAATTTGAAAATTCCCGAATAGTAAAACTCCAGGCCGAATACTGTCTAATGATAAAATATACAAACTAGAAAATTCCCGAATTGCAGAAATTGAGAAAACAGTTATGTGGTCAATATTATTTATTTATTAAAAATACAGTAATCAAATATTTTTATTATAGAAATTTGGGTTAATGTTTAATTTTTTAAAATTATTGTTTTAATTTAAAATAACAATAATTGTATAAAAATGTGATACAAACATAAATTTAAAACACGTCTGCTTCAAATGAAACAAACTTTGCAGGATTCAATGCAGGCTGATTTAACGCGACTTTTATTTTTATTTTTTTAAATAATAATTTTATTTTTGCGAGCGTTTTCTGTGATGTACAAAAATAAAATGGACATTTTCAAACAACTTTTTTTTATCCAAAAATACATTTGTTCAATTATTGTTATTTTTAATTGAAAAAATAATTTTGAGAAACCTTAAACATTAAAAAAGTTTTTACCTCGGTAAAAATATTTTATTATTCTATTAAAAAAATTTTTTTAACTAACTATTTTTTAATTGTTCAAATTAGAGTTGTCTAGCCCGGATAATGTATAATTCGGAAATTTTCTGTCGGCAATTCTTAAATTCGGTAAGATCGTAAATTGTCCCGAATTGGAAAATTAAAAATAAAATTCCCAAATCACTGTAAAAATTCCGAAATTATAACATTGCAATGCTATAATTTCGGAATTTTTACAGTGATGTGGGAATTTTATTTTTCAGAAAAAGCGATTGAAAAATCCCGAAAAATAAAATTCCTGACACTGTGAAATTCGTACATTGAAAAATAACCAATAAAAAAATTCCCGAAATTATAAAAGTCCCGAAATATAAAAGTCGAATTGGAAAATTCACGAAAAATAAAATCAATAAAATTCCAGACAATAAGATATTACTGAATTTTAAAAATCCCCAAAGAAAATGCCTGAATCATAAAATATACGAACTAGAAAATTCCTAAATTTTAACAATTAAATGTATGTATTTAATCTCTCCCTTTTACGGGTTTGAGGGCCACCGCTCCCTGTACATATATTTACAATTCCATCCTTAGTCTAACTTAACTACTACGTATATTCTACTCTTTCGCATTACGTAGGATAAACAATAGTAACAGCAGTGATATTAATTCCTAAAATGAGCGAGCTTCCAGGGCTTCCGTTTCCTCTTACCATAAAAAAAATGCATTTTCCACGATATTGAAAACAATTTCCGTTTCTTTACTGTCCCTTTTCAGGATCACCAGTTTGGCTCTGCCCTACTTCCTTGCTTTCCCTTACTTCATCCAATTTCTTCATCCACATCACTCAATGTCCACTACCATCCAAGATCCATCTTACACACTCATCCATACTCAACTGTCCCTCTTCCTCTCCTGTACATCTCTCTAATACATGTGCCCATGACTCCATTTCGTATCCACATACTCTGCACAAATTCTCCTCTTCATTCATCCAATACCTGCATGCTCCCACTCCTTCTCCCATTCTAAACCGTACAACCATGCTCCATTTTTCTTCCTTTTTTATTTTTTGCAGATATTCTGGTTCCGTCAACCCGTTGACCATCATATACCATCTATTGTACCTCGAATCTATAATCTTTGTCCATCTCTCTTCTCCTTGTTTAACCAATAGCTCTAACTCTATG
>NC_046663.1:111984524-111996244 GCF_010883055.1 Belonocnema kinseyi
AATAAGAAATTGGAAAATACATACGAGAACTTGATTAGACGAATAGTTTAAAAAAGTCCGTAGAAATTGCAGACCACAAAAATAAAAATAAAAACTAAATAATATTAAAGAACTATATATAAACAATATATAGAATAAAAATTATAATTAATAATTTTAGAATTAGTGGAAAATATATAAAACCGTAATATAAATTACTCATCGACTTATATTTGTGGTATTTATTAAAACAACCAAGTTTTGCAAAGTTATAAATGTAAAAATGTTTTAATTGGCAATTTACTTTCAATCCAAATGGTTTTTGTCCAAGCTCAGTTTACCATCAGTGCGCCTCGAAGGTGTGCCGAGAGTTGCTTACAGCGATCCAAGTGGCTCTTAGCAAACTGTATCGATGGGTGCTTTCTACGGGGAACGGTGGGTAGAGGGGAAGTGACTTTTTTCGCCGGACGCGCCGTCTATATTTATAGCCGGCAACTAAGCCCGCACCGCATCTACGTTTATAATATCTTTGCATCAACCCTTAACATGTGTGCGTCGCGTGGCCATCGTAGGTATATCGCACGCACACAACCTAATATACGCTTTAACTCAGGCAAATTTAGAATTGAGATTGTTGGTATTTTACTGTTCGATCCCGAAGCAAGCAATTTTTGACAGATACAATCTGACAGATAAATGGGTCAATTTTGTGTGTTTTTAACTGTCCAGTGTTTCACCTTAAAATCCGTGTGTAGATTGTGTATATTTCAGCTATACTGGGAAAACCGGGAACTATAGCCCAGATTTTTGAACACTAAGAAGTACCTTAGAGTTTAGAAAAAAACCAGGAATTTTCCAGATTAATTTTTTACTTTTGTTGATGATTTTATCTAAATTTTCCTAAAAATTCATCTATTTTTTGTAGCAAAATCAACTGTATTGATGAACACCCGTCTATTTCGAACAGCTAGTTCGATCTTTTAGATTAAAAGTTCGCATTTTAATCTGAAAATTTTTCTATTAAATTCCGCGATCAGAATTAATCTCTTTCGTTTAAAAATTCAACTGTTTTGTTGAACATTATTCCAATTCCGACAGAAACTTTCATCGGTTAAATAAAAAACTTTATTTTTAATTTAAAATTTTTTACTATTAAATTTCGCAATCAGAATTAATCTCTTTCGTTTAAAAATTCAACTATTTTCTTGAACATTATTCCAATTTCGACAAAAACTTTCATCAGTTAAATAAAAAACTCGATTTTTAATTTGAAAATTTTTATGAGTAAATTTCGCAATCAGAATTAATCTCTTTTGTTTAAAAATTCAACTATTTTCTTGAACATTATTCCATTTTCGACGGAAACTTTCATCGGTTAAATAAAAAACTTGATTTTTAATTTGAAAATTTTTACTATTAAATTTTGCAATCAGAATTAATCTCTTTCGTTTAAAAATTCAACTACTTGCGAAATTCAACTCTGATTGCGAAACTTACTAGTAAAAATTTTCAAATTAAAAATCAAGTTTTTTATTTAACCGATGAAAGTTTCTGTCGAAAATGGAATAATGTTTAAGAAAATAGTTGAATTTTTAAACGAAAGAGATTAATTCTGATTGTGAAATTTACTAGTAAACATTCTCAAATTAAGAATCAAGTTTTTTATTTAACCGATGAAAGTTTCTGTCGAAAATGGAATACTGTTCAAGAAAACAGTTGAATTTTTAAGCGAAAGAGATTAATTCTGATTGCGAAATTTACTAGTAAAAATTTTCAAATTAAAAATCAAGTATTTTACTTAACCGATTAAAGTTTCTGTCGAAAATGGAATAATGTTTAAGAAAATAGTTGAATTTTTAAACGAAAGAGATTAATTCTGGTTGCAAAATTTACTAATAAAGATTTTCAAATTAAAAATGAATTTTTCAATTTAACCGATGAAATTTTCTGTCGAAAATGGAATAATGTTCAAGAAAATAGTTGAATTTTTAAACGAAAGAGATTAATTCTGATTGCGCAATTTAATAGTAGAAATTTTCAAATTAAAAATCGAGTTTTCATTTAACTGATAAAAGTTTCTGTCGAAATTGGAATAATGTTCAACAAAACAGTTGAATTTTTAAACGAAAGAGATTAATTCTGATTGCGAAATTTAATAGTAAAATTAAATTTCGCAATCAGAATTAATCTCTTTCGTTTAAAAATTCAACTGTTTTGTTGAACATTATTCCAATTTCGACAGAAACTTTCATCGGGTAAATAAAAAACTTGATTATTAATTTTAAAATTTTTACTAGTAAATTTCGCAATCAGAATTAATCTCTTTCGTTGTAAAATTCAACTGTTTTAGAGTTACCTTCAATTCTACACCGCTAGATTGTAAACGTGTAATTTTGCCAACAGACTTACGAAGCAAAAGTAATGAATTTGAACGCTTTCAATTTTTTTGTTACCATGATATTAAGTATGAATACAAGATAAAACTATTGGCAGCACAAAATTGTATGGAACTTGCAGGCAAAAATACTGTAATGCAATTTTTTCGAAAGAAAAAATTATTGACAGCAAATTATTCTGTTTTTTGAAAGTTACTGTCAAAATTACTTGCAATCGAAAAAATGGAAAGCAGGTAATTTTGACAGCAAATTCAGCGAGTTGCATCAAATATGAAATTATTAATTACGCCATCTTTTTGTATTACTAAGAAGATATTTTTGAATACGAAACTCTTCTTTATTCCATAAGTAATAATTTTGTAACTATATTCAGTGCAGTAAGCAGAGCTAAAGTGTTCATGAACATAATCTTCTTCATTTATGTTTACAATATTTTCGTCATCAGTTAGCTTTGTCAAAACTTTCTCCAAGAGAAATTCGCGCAATCACGAGATCTGCTTCAGAGGTACGACGGTGATGGCGCTGACGTTTGAGCATTCCTACAAAGAGTCCAGGGACAGTGTGGCAGCCTTGTAAGATGTCGCCATTTTAAATTCTGTTTGACCGAGGTTGGAGCGATTTTTAAAATTACACAAACGCAGATCCACTGAAAGAAATTAATGCAACAATAAATATATTGAAATAAATACATAAAAATACAAGTTTAACCTACATACCTGGGAGTATTTTATTTTATTTAAAAATTGGAAAAAAAGTAATAATTGAGCATTTCTCTCTTTGATGGCGATAGGTACCTATTAGAGATCCTCCAGGGAGAGTTGAGACACCGAATACTCAAAAACTGTTTGGCGCCGTTGTATCGGAACTAGTTATACTTTTACAAGTTTAGATTAGCATGAGTTGGCGCTATTTTCAAATCCCAATTTTATTTTTAAGAAGATTTAATACAAAATAGAGATAATACACAAACAAGAACCTTATAAATTATTCAGAAGGTTATTTATTAAGGTAAGGGAAAAATAATATTCACTTTGAAACACATATACTTCAATAATTAGAAAAAAAGAATTATTAATACATGAAACTGTTCGAACTTTTTGCGTATTGCGTTAATTCACTAGATAATTCAGCCAATAATATTCGTCTAGTTATTTAGTGAAACACTGTGATCAGCTGAAATGTCTAGTGATTTGACGCATTACGCAAAACGCAACGCAATTCTGCAATCATGGGTCGCAACCCGGTAATAAGCGTAGAATAGAGAAAAATTAATATTTTCAGATGTCAGCGCAAAAGTGAAGATTCTTCTATTATTTTAAATGCGCGATTTTTCCATCTGTCCAAAATGCCACAATAAGAATAAGATACCTCCTAAACTCATTCACTTCTATTTTGATAGCGACCGCGACACACTTTTCTATTCTCCCAAAGAGAACGTGTTTTCAATATATTTAATTCCTTCTAATTGTACCGGTAACGCACCTCACAGAGATCATTTTTATTCCTCAGAAGTGGTCATATTTTCATTTTATTTAATTCCTTCTAATAAGTTCACAAAATATATGTAATAAGTTGTTTTAATTCCTTCATGCGGAATGTAAATTCTGAAATTTTAATTCTCACCAATTCAACTCTGCCTCTCTAGAATTAAAATTATTTAAATTCACACATTTGCATAGATTTCTTTGTTGCATTTTTAAGACGTTTAAATAAATTATTAAAATATAAGTGAATATAAATTTGAATATTTTTCGAATTTATAAGTTATAAAAAGATTTAATAATGAAAAATAGATTAAATAAATGCTTTGCTTAAATTTTACTAAGTCCATTGACAGGAATAGGATTTGCACTTTGTCTGTTCCCGTTGGGAGATTTTTAGACGAAGGAAAAATCGCTTATTCATAAGAATAAAAATTCTTAATTTTTCTGAATTCAACGCTTGTTACCGGGTGTTTGGCTCAAAAATAAAAGTAAAAATAATCCAATATATTTCTTTATATATAAAAAAGTGTTCCTCCTACCCAAACAAGGTTTAGAGGAAAGTTTATAGGTCGTCTTGAAGGCAACAGTTTTGATATCCTAATAATTTTTCGTATCTTGCGTTATCAGAGTCAAAATTCAAATGTTTGATTTTTCGAGAAAGTTCAAAAACTTTCCAACACAATCATGTAGGGCTTTTAGGAAGCAAATTTTTTCTTTTCTTGACTTTTGTCCATATCATGCTTTTTGGCTCAACATTTTCATATACCTCTCATTTTTGAGTTTTGTAAATGATATAACTCTGATAATTTTGTTTTTACCGAAAAAAATCGTTATATGGTTCAACTTTCTGACTAGCACGAACAGACGTACATACAATTTATAAATCTTGAGAAAAATGATCCCAAAAATGTTTAAAATGCTCAAACATTTAGAATTTATACGCAAATGGACTCGTTCACGGAATCTTCTTTCCTTCAAAGGCCTTAAAATAGCGTGTTAAAGTTATTTCAATTCTACAATTCCATCGAAAGTAATCGTTTTTACATACGACGTCAACGAAGACAACAGTTGACAGAAACTGACGTAAAATCCAGTTTTTCTCAATCAGTGAATCCGAATACATAGAGATTTTATGAAATGTGAAAAAATCGATTTGTACATCCAACCAATAACTTCTCATTTAGATAAAAATGTAAAAATATATCTTTACACTTTGAAAATCGCGGGCATACAACAGTCATAGGTGCTATAAATCTTTTAGGGTTGCGCCCCATGATTGCAGAATTGCGTTGCGTTTTGCGTAATGCGCCAAATCACTAGGTATTTCAGCTAATCACAGTGTCTCTGTAATAACTAAACGAATATTTTTGGCTGAATTATCTAGTGAATTAACGCAATACGCAAAAAGTTCGAACAGTTTCATGTTTTAATAATTCTTTTTTTTTTAATTATTGAAGTATATGTGTTTCAAAGTGAATTTTATTTTTCCCTTACCTTAATAAATAACCTTCTGAAAAATGTATAAGGTTCTTGTATGAGTATTATCTCTATTTTGTATTAAATCTTCTTAAAAATAAAAGTGGGATTTGAAAATAATGCCAACTCATGCTAATATAAACTTGTAAAAGTATAACTAGATCCGATACAACGGCGCCAATCAGATTCGGAGTATTCGGTGTCTGAACTCTCCCTTGAGGATCTCTAATAGGTACCTATCGCCATCAAAGAGAGAAATGTACAATTATTACTTTTTTTCCAATTTTTAAATAAAGTGACATACTCCCAGGTATGTAGGTTAAGCTTGTATTTTTATGTATTTATTTCAATATATTTATTGTTGCATTAATTTCTTTCAGTGGATCTGCGTTTGTGTAATTTTAAAAATCGCTCCAAACTCGGTCAAAAAGAATTTAAAATGGCGACATCTTACAAGGCTGCCACACTGTCCCTGGACTCTTTGTAGGAATGCTCAAACGCCAGCGCCATCACCGTCGTACCTCTGAAGCAGATCTCGTGATTGCGCGAATTTCTCTTGGAGAAAGTTTTGACAAAGCTAACTGATGACGAAAATATTGTAAACATAAATGAAGAAGATTATGTTCATGAACACTTTAGCTCTGCTTACTGCACTGAATATAGTTACAAAATTATTACTTATGGAATAAAGAAGAGTTTCGTATTCAAAAATATATTCTTAGTAATACAAAAAGATGGCGTAATTAATAATTTCATATTTGACGCAACTCGCTGAATTTACTGTCAAAATTACCTGCTTTCCATTTTTTCGATTGCAAGTAATTTTGACAGTAACTTTCAAAAAACAGAATAATTTGCTGTCAATAATTCTTTCTTTCGAAAAAATTGCATTACAGTATTTTTGCCTGCAAGTTCCATACAATTTTGTGCTGCCAATAGTTTTATCTTGTATTCATACTTCAAATCATGTTCAAGAAAATTGAAAGCGTTCAAAATTCATTACTTTTGCTTCGTAAGTCTGTTGGCAAAATTACACGTTTACAATCTAGCGGTGTAGAACTGAGGCATTACCTTTTGTTAAACATTATTCCAATTTCGACAGAAACTTTCATCAGTTAAATCCAAAACTCGATTTTTAATTTGAAAATTTTTACTATTAAATTTCGCAATCAGAATTAATCTCTCTCGTTTAAAAATTCAACTGTTTTGTTGAACATTATTCCAATTTCGACAGAAACGTTCATCGGTTAAATAAAAAACTTGATTCTTAATTTGAAAATGTTTACTAGTAAATTTCGCAATCAGAATTAATCTCTTTCGTTTAAAAATTAAACTATTTTCTTAAACATTATTCCATTTTCGACCAAAACTTTCATCGGTTAAATAAAAAATTGATTTTTAATTCGAAAATCTTTACTAGTAAATTTCGCAACCAGAATTAATCTCTTTCGTTTAAAAATTTAACTATTTTCTTAAACATTATTCCATTTTCGACCAAAACTTTCATCGGTTAAATAAAAAACTTAATTTTTAATTTGAAAATTTTTACTATTAAATTTCGCAAACAGAATTAATCTCTTTCGTTTAAAAATTCAACTATTTTCTTAAACATTATTCCATTTTCGACCAAAACATTCATCGGTTAAATTAAAAAATTGATTTTTAATTTGAAAATCTTTACTAGTAAATTTCGCAACCAGAATTAATCTCTTTCGTTTAAAAATTCAACTATTTTCTTAAACATTATTCCATATTCGACCAAAACTTTCATGGGTTAAATAAAAAACTTCATTTTTAATTTGAAATTTTTTACTATTAAATTTCGCAATCAGAATTAATCTCTTTCGTTTAAAAATTCAACTATTTTCCTGAACATTATACCATTTTCGACAGAAAATTTCATCGGTTAAATTACAAAATTCATTTTTAATTTGAAAATCTTTACTAGTAAATTTCGCAACCAGAATTCATCCTTTTCGTTTAAAAATTCCTCTATTTTCTTCAACATTATTCCATTTTCAACGGAAACCTTCATCGGTTAAATAAAAAAATCGATTTTTAATTTGAAAATTTTTACCATTAAATTTCGCAATCAGAATTCATCTCTTTCGTTTAAAAATTCAACTGTTTTGTTGAACATTATTCCAATTTCGACAAAAACTTTCATCAGTCCAATAAAACACTCGATTTTTAATTTGAAAATTTTCACTATTAAATTTCGCAATCAGAATTAATCTCTTTCGTTTAAAAATTTAACTGTTTTGTTGAACATTATTCCAATTTCGACAGAAACCTTCATCGGTTAAATGAAAAACTTGATTTTTAATTTGAAAATTTTTACTATTAAATTTCGCAATCAGAATTCACCCCTTTCGTTTAAAAATTCAACTATTTTCTGAAACATGCTTCCATTTTCGACCCAAACTTTCATCGGTTAAATTAAAAAATTGATTTTTAATTTGAAAATCATACTAGTAAATTTCGCAACCAGAATTAATCTCTTTCGCTTAAAAATTCAACTGTTTTCTTGAACATTATTCCCTTTTCGACAGAAACTTTCATCGGTTAAATAAAAACTTCGATTTCTAATTTGAAAATTTTTACTATTAAATTTCGCAATCAGAATTAATCTCTCTCGTTTAAAAATTCAACTGTTTTGTTGAACATTATTCAAATTTCGACAAAAACTTTCATCAGTTAAATAAAAAACTCGATTTTTAATTTGAAAATCTTTACTAGTAAATTTCGCAACCAAAATTAATCTCTTTCGTTAAAAAATTCAACTATTTTCTTAAACATTATTCCATTTTCGACCAAAACTTTCATCGGTTAAATAAAAAACATCATTTTTAATTTGAAAATTTTTACTAGTAAATTTTGCAACCAGAATTAATCTCTTTCGTTTAAAAATTCAACTATTTTCTTAAACATTATTCCATTTTCGATAGAAACTTTCATCGGTTGAATAAAAAACTTGATTTTTAATTTGAAAATTTTTACTAGTAAATTTCGCAATCAGAATTAATCTCTCTCGCTAAAAATTCCACTATTTTCTTGAACATTATTCCATTTTTGACAGAACCTTTCATCGGTTAAATAAAAAACTTGATTATAAATTTCAAAATTTTTACTAGTAAATGTCGAAATCAAAACTAATCTCTTTCGATTCAAAATTCAACTTTTTTTTGAATACTATTCCATTTTCGACAGAAAACATTATCGTTTAAATAAAAAACTTGATTTTTATTTTGAAAATTTTTACTATTAAATTTCGCAATCAGAATCGATCTCTTTCGTTTAAAAATTCAACTTTTTTGTTGAATATTATTCCATATACGACAGAAAATATTATCGGTTAAATAAAAAACTTGATTTTTAATTTGAAAATTTTTACTATTAAATTTCGCAATCAGAATTAATCTCTTTCGATTAAAAATTCAACTTTTTTGTTGAATATTATTCCATTTACGACAGAAAATATTATCGGTTAAATAAAAAACTTGATTTTTCATTTGGAAATTTTTACTATTAAATTTCGCAATCAGAATTAATCTCTTTCGATTAAAAATTCAACTTTTTTGTTGAATATTATTCCATTTACAAAAGAAAATATTATCGGTTAAATAAAAAACTTGATTTTTAATTTGAAAATTTTTACTAGTAAATTTCGCAATCAGAATTAATCTCTTTCGTTTCAAAATTCAACTTTTTTGTTGAATATTATTCCATTTTCGACAGAAAATATTATCGGTTAAATAAAAAACTTGATTTTTAACTTGCAAATTTTTACTATTAAATTTCGCAATCAGAATTAATCTCTTTCGATTAAAAATTCAACTTTTTTGTTGAATATTATTCCATTTACGACAGACAATATTATCGGTTAAATAAAAAACTTGATTTTTCATTTGGAAATTTTTACTATTAAATTTCACAATCAGAATTAATCTCTTTCGATTAAAAATTCAACTTTTTTGTTGAATATTATTCCATTTACGACAGATAATATTATCGGTTAAATAAAAAACTTGATTTTTAATTTGATAATTTTTACTAGTAAATTTCGCAATCAGAATTAATCTCTTTCGTTTCAAAATTCAACTTTTTTGTTGAATATTATTCCATTTTCGACAGAAAATATTGTCGGTTAAATAAAAAACTTGATTTTTAATTTGAAAATTTTTACTATTAAATTTCGCAATCAGAATTAATCTCGTTCGATTAAAGATTCAACTTTTTTGTTGATATTATTCAATTTACGACAGAAAATATTATCGGTTAAATAAAAAACTTGATTTTTAATTTGAAAATTTTTACTAGTAAATTTCGCAATCAGAATTAATCTCTCGTTTAAAAATTCTACTGTTTTGTTGAACATTATTCCAATTTCGACAGAAACTTTCAACGGTTAAATAAAAAACTTGATTCTTAATTTGAAAATGTTTACTAGTAAATTTCGCAATCAGAATTAATCTCTTTCGTTTAAAAATTCAACTATTTTCTTAAACATTATTCCATTTTCGAAGGAAAATTTCATCGGTGAAATTAAAAACTGGATTTTTAATTTGACAATTTTTACTATTAAATTTGGCAATCAGAATTAATCTCTTTCGTTTAAAAATTCAACTGTTTTGTTGAACATTATTCCAATTTGGACAGAAACCTTCAACGGTTAAATAAAAAACTTGATTTTTAATTTGAAAATTTTTACTATTAAATTTCGCAATCAGAATTCATCTCTTTCGTTTAAAAATTCAACTGTTTTGTTGAACATTATACCAATTTCGACAAAAACTTTCATCAGTCCAATAAAACACTCGATTTTTAATTTGAAAATTTTCACTACTAAATTTCGCAATCAGAATTAATCTCTTTCGTTTAAAAAATTTAACTGTTTTGTTGAACATTATTCCAATTTCGACAGAAACCTTCATCGGTTCAATAAAAAACTCGATTTTTAATTTGAAAATTTTTACTATGAATTTTCGCAATCAGAATTAATCTCTTTCGTTTAAAAATTAAACTATTTTCTTAAACATTATTCCATTTTCGACCAAAACTTTCAACGGTTAAATTAAAAACTTCATTTTTAATTTGAAAATTTTTACTAGTAAATTTTGCAACCAGAATTAATCTCTTTCGTTTAAAAATTCAACTATTTTCTTAAACATTATTCCATTTTCGATAGAAACTTTCATCGGTTAAATAAAAAACTTGATTTTTAATTTGAAAATTGTTACTAGTAAATTTCGCAACCAGAATTAATCTCTTTCGTTCAAAAATTTAACTATTTTCTTAAACATTACTCCATTTTCGACCAAAACTTTCATCGGTTGAATAAAAAACTTAATTTTTAATTTGAAAATTTTTAATATTAAATTTCGCAAACAGAATTAATCTCTTTCGTTTAAAAATTCAACTATTTTCTGAAACATGCTTGCATTTCGACCAAAACTTTCATCGGTTAAATTAAAAAATTGATTTTTAATTTGAAAATCATACGAGTATATTTCGCAACCAGAATTAATCTCTTTCGCTTAAAAATTCAACTGTTTTCTTGAACATTATTCCATTTTCGACAGAAACTTTCATCGGTTAAATAAAAAATTCGATTTCTAATTTGAAAATTTTTGCTTTTAAATTTCGCAATCAGAATTAATCTTTTTCGTTTAAAAATTCACTTATTTTCTTAAACATTATTCCATTTTCAACCAAAACTTTCATCGGTTAAATTAAAAAATTGATTTTTCATTTTAAAATCTTTACAAGTAAATTTCGCAACCAGAATTAATCTCTTTCGTTTAAAAATTCAACTGTTTTGTTGAACATTATTCAAATTTCGACAAAAAATTTCATCAGTTAAATAAAAAACTCGATTTTTAATTTGAAAATCTTTACTAGTAAATCTCGCAAACAGAATTAATCTCTTTCGTTTAAAAATTCAACTATTTTCTTAAACATTATTCCATTTTCGACCAAAACTTTCATCGGTTAAATAAAAAACTTCATTTTTAATTTGAAAATTTCTTCTATTAAATTTCGCAATCAGAATTAATCTCTTTCGTTTAAAAATTCAACTATTTTCTTGAACATTATTCCATTTTCGACAGAAAATTTCATCGGTTAAATAAAAAAATTAATTTTTAATTTGAAACTTTTTACTATTAAATTTCGCAATCAGAATTATCTCTTTCGTTTAAAAATTTAACTTTTTGTTGAAGATTATTCCATTTTCAACAGAAAATATTATCGGTTAAATAAAAAAATTGATTTTTAATTTGACAATTTTTACTATTAAATTTCGCAATCAGAATTAATCTCTTTCGTTTCAAAATTCAACTTTTTTGTTGAATATTATTCCATTTTCGACAGAAAACATTATCGG
>NC_046663.1:111996344-111998541 GCF_010883055.1 Belonocnema kinseyi
TTAATAGTAAAAATTTTCAAATAAAAAATCAAGTTTTTGATTTAACCGATAATATTTCCTGTCGAAATTGGAATAATGTTCAACAAAACAGTTGATTTTTTTCACGAATGAGAATAATTCTGATTGCGAAATTTAATAGTAAAGATTTTCAAATTAAAAATCAAGTTTTTCATTTAACCGATAATATTTCCTGTCGAAATTGGAATAACGTTCAACAAAAAAGTTGCATTTTGAAACGAAAAAGATTAATTCAGATTGCGAAATTTATTAGCAAAAATTTTCAAATGAAAAGTCAAGTTTTTTAGTTAACCGATAAAGGTTTCTGTCGAAATTGGAATAATGTTCAACAAACAAGTTGAATTTTTAAACGAAAGAGATTAATTCTTGTTGCGAAATTTAATAGTAAAAATTTTCAAATTAAAAATTGAGTTTTTAATTTAACCGATGAAAGTTTCCGTCGAAAATGGAATGATGTGCAAGACAACAGTTGAATTTTTAAACGAAAGAGATTAATTCTGAACGCGGAATTTAATAGTAAAAATTTTCAATTTAAAAATCGAGGTTTTAAATTCAACGATGAAATTTTCTGTCGAAAATGGAATAACGTTCAAGAAAATAGTTGAATTTTCAAACGAAAGAGATTAATTCTGATTGCGAAATTTACTAGTGAAAATTTTCTTATGAAAAATCAAGTTTTTTATTTCACTGATGAAAATTTCAGTCGAAATTGGAATAATGTTCAACAAAACAGTTTAATTTTTAAACGAAAGAGATTAATTCTTATTGCGAAATTTAATAGTAAAAATTTTCAAATTAAAAATCGAGTTTTTAATTTAACCGATGAAAGTTTCTGTCGCAAATGGAATCATGTTCAAGAAAATAGTTGAATTTTTAAACAAAAGAGATTAATTCTGATTGCGAAATTTACTAGTGAAAATTTTGTTATGAAAAATCAAGTTTTTTATTTAACCGATAAATGTTTGTGTCGAAATTGGAATAATGTTCTACAAAACAGTTGAATTTTTAAACGAAAGAGATTAATTCTGATTGCCAAATTTAATAGTAAAAATTTTCAAATTAAAAATCGAGTTTTTAATTTAACCGATGAAAGTCTCTGTAGCAAATGGAATAATGTTCAAGAAAATAGTTGAATTTTCAAACGAAAGAGATTAATTCTGATTGCGAAATTTAGTAGTAAAAATTTTCAAATTAAAAATCGAGTTTTTAATTTAACCGATGAAAGTTTCAATCGAAATTGGAATATTGTTCAACAAAACAGTTGAATTTTTAAACGAAAGAGATTAATTCTGATTGCGAAATTTAGTAGTAAAAATTCTCAAATTAAAAATCGAGTTTTTAATTTAACCGATGAAAGTTTCTGTAGCAAATGGAATAATGTTCAATAAAATAGTTGAATTTTCAAACGAAAGAGATTAATTCTGATTGCCAAATTTAATAGTAAAAATTTTCAAATGAAAAATCAAGTTTTTTATTTAAACGATGAAAGTTTCAGTCGAAATTGGAATAATGTTCAACAAAACAGTTGAATTTTTAAACGAAAGAGACTAATTCTTATTGCGAAATTTAATAGCAAAAATTTTCAAATTAAAAATCGAGTTTTTAATTTAACCGATGAAAGTTTCTGTAGAAAATGGAATAATGTTCAAGAAAATAGTTGAATTATTAAACGAAAGAGATTAATTCTAATTGCGAAATTTACAAGTAAAAATTTTCAAATGAAAAATCAAGTTTTTTATTTAACCAATGAAAGTTTCTGTCGGAATAGGAATAATTTTCAACAAAACAGTTGAATTTTTAAACAAAAGAGATTATCTCTGATTGCGAAATTTAATAGTAAAAATTTTCAAATCAAAAATCGAGTTTTCAATTTAACCGATAATATTTTCTGTCGAAAATGGAATAACTTTCAAGAAAATATGTGAATTTTTAAACGAAAGAGATCAATTCTGATTGCGAAATTTATTAGTAAAAATTTTCAAATTAAAAATCAAGTTCTTTATTTATCCGATAATATTTTCAGTCGAAAATGGAATAATATTCAACAAAAAAGTTGAATTTGTAAACGAAAGAGATCAATTCTGATTGCGAAATTTAATAGTAAAAATTTTCAAATTAAAAATCAAGTTTTTTATTTGACGGATGAAGGTTTCTGTCGAAATTGGAATAATGTTCAACA
>NC_046663.1:111998641-112003655 GCF_010883055.1 Belonocnema kinseyi
TCGCAATCAGAATTAATCTCTTTCGTTTCAAAATTCAACTTTTCTGTTGAACATTATTCCAATTTCGACAGGAAATATTATCGTTTAAATAAAAAACTTGATTTTTAATTTGAAAATTTTTACTATTAAATTTCGCAATCAGGATTAATCTCATTCGTTAAAAAAATCAACTGTTTTGTTGAACATTATTCCAATTTCGACAGGAAATATTATCGGTTAAATAAAAAACTTGATTTTTAATTTGAAAATTTTTACTATTAAATTTCGCAATCAGAATTAATCTCATTCGTTAAAAAAATCAACTGTTTTGTTGAACATTATACCAATTTCGACAGGAAATATTATGGGTTAAATAAAAAACGTGATTTTTAATTTGAAAATTTTTAGTATTAAATTTCGCAATCAGAATTAATCTATTTCGTTAAAAAAATCAACTGTTTTGTTGAACATTATTCCAATTTCGACAGGAAATATTATCGGTTAAATAAAAATCTTGATTTTTAATTTGAAAATTTTTACTAGTAAATTTCGCGATCAGAATTAATCTCATTCGTTTAAAAATTCAACTATTTTCTTGTACATTATTCCATTTTGGACAGAAACTTTCATCGAGTAAATTAAAAACTCGATTTTTAGTTTGAAAATTTTTACTTTTAAATTTCGCAATCAGAATTAATCTCTTTCGTTTAAAAATTCAACTGTTTTGTTGAACATTGTTCCATTTTCGACAGAAAATATTATCGGTTAAATAAAAAACTTAATTTTTAATTTGAAAATTTTTACTAGTAAATTTCGCAATCAGAATTAATCTCTTTCGTTTAAAAATTCACATATTATCTTGAAAGTTATTCCATTTTCGACAGAAAATATTATCGGTTAAATTGAAAACTGGATTTTTAATTTGAAAATTTTTACTATTAAATTTCGCAATCAGAATTAATCCCTGTCGTTTCAAAATTCAACTGTTTTGTTGAACATTATTCCAATTTCGACAGAAACCTTCATCGGTTAAATAAAAAACTTGATTTTTCATTTGAAAATTTTTACGATTAAATTTCGCAATCAGAATTGATCTCTTTCGTTTCAAAATTCAACATTTTTTTGAACATTATTCCATTTTCGACAGAAAATATTATCGGTTAAATAAAAAACTTAATTTTTAATTTGAAAATTTTTACTAGTAAATTTCGCAATCAGAATTAATCTCTTTCGTTTAAAAATTCACATATTATCTTGAAAGTTATTCCATTTTCGACAGAAAATATTATCGGTTAAATTGAAAACTGGATTTTTAATTTGAAAATTTTTACTTTTAAATTTCGCAATCAGAATTAATCTCTTTGGTTTAAAAATTCAACTGTTTTGTTGAACATTATTCCCATTTCGACAGAAACTTTCATCGGTTAAATTAAAAACTCGATTTTTAATTTGAAAATTTTTACTATTTAATTTCGCAATAAGAATTAATCTCTTTCGTTTAAAAATTCAACTGTTTTGTTGAACATTATTCCAATTTCTACTGAAACTTTCATCGGTTAAATAAAAAACTTGATTTTTCCTTGAAAATTTTTACTAGTAAATTTCGCAATCAGAATTAATCTCTTTCGTTTAAAAATTCAATATTTTTGTTGAACATTATTCCCATTTCGACAGAAACTTTCGTCGGTTAAATTAAAAACTCGATTCTTAATTTGAAAATTTTTACGATTAAATTTCGCAGTTAGAATTAATCTCTTTCGTTTAAAAATTCAACTGTTTTGTTCAACATTATTCCATTTTCGACAGAAGCTTTTATCTTTGAAATGAAAAACTCGATTTTTAATTTGACCGGAAAAATATACAGCCATAAATTATTTTCAAAATGTCAGCAGCTTACAATGAATTATTATTAAAAGTGATTACAAAAATCCAAATAACTTTGGATTTGATGAATAGTCCAGAATGGAAAAAGGATATCTTAAAATAAATTATGTTTCTTAAATATGAGAAAGCTTTTAATACTTTTGTTCGATTTAATAGCAATATCGACTTTTATGAGGATTAATTGACTTAAAATAAATTAAACTAATGATAGTGTCTAAATGCATATAGAATTGACAGTATGATGATAAATAGCATTACTGTGATAGAACTGGCTCCGATTCTACAAACTGGGTTTTCGTAAGATATCTTGAATCGTATCTGATGTGGGAATCGACACAAGTTCATGTCTGAAAAGAAGAAAATTTAATGTTTTTTTGTGGGTGAATGAATCCTAATTCTGTTGAGGGGCCGTGCTTACATTAAGTCATCCTTTTTGGTTGAAAATTGGCTTTTTATCTCAAAAATTTTTTTTTTTTTAGAAACTTCATCTATCTTGTTTGAAACTGGAAATATCTGATTAAAACTTCATCTTTATGATTAAAAACTAATCTGTTTCGGTTTCAAATTAACTTATGTTGAAAATTCACAATTTCGAGTTTAAAATTTTTTTTCGCCTCAAAAGTGGAGTAATTTTTTAGTCAAAAATTCGTAATTTCAGTTAAAAATTCATTCTATGTCTTAAAGATTATTTGGTTGAAAATGCATGTATTTTGTTAAAAATTTGACTTTTTGGTAGAAAATTAATCCTCTGGGCTGAAAATTTAACTTTTTAATTGAAAAATTATTATTATTATTATTACACCATTAAGCCATTTCCCTTTCGGGGTAGGCGTGACTCACTCGATACGGGAAAGGAGTAGTGTGTGGAAGGGATAGAGATTTTTCAGATTGATGCAGAATTCTCGTGCTATTTAAGTAAATAACACGTGCGTTCCGCAACACTGCTCCGACCCAGGTTGCTGATCAATCTCTCTAGCAATCACCCTAAGCGAAGAACCTCACGAAGTCGTTATGTAAGGTTCCCCACTTGGGTCCATTAGTAGCCAAGGTCTTTTGTTTCAGGCGTTATTCACTCTGCTGACACTCTTTTTATTAACTATTTGCCGCCATACTTTCCTGTCCTGGCATACTTCTCTAGCTTCTTTTATGTCCATGCATTTTTTCATGTAGGCTCTCCTGTTTCTGTGACTTCTTATGTCTCTTCTAAGTAAAGTCTCATTCACGCATTCTAACCATTCTTTCCACGATCTACCTTTGGGCATGCTGCCATTTACTTTACCTTGATAAACTTGTTTCGTTAGTCGTTCATTTGGCATTCTCTCAACATGTCCGAACCATCTTAACCGATTTCTTTCTCATGTGTCTACTAACGTCTATTCTGCACCTCATTCTTTTACAATTATCTCGTTACTTACTTTGTCCATCAGGGTTTTCCCGCATATTATGCTCATGAATCTCATGTCAATTGCGTTAATTTTACTCTTATCTTTTTCTTGATAAGTCCATGTCTCGCTACCGTATAGTAGGGTCGGTACAAAATATAGAATTATGTATTGCCATTTTAGCTTTATTTGATATATTTTTACTTCTGATCAGGGGCCCTGCTCTACCAATAACCTTCTTACCTTTATTTATTCGTCTATCTAATTCCTCATCTATCTTCCCGTCCCTAGTAAATAAGCTACCAAGGTATACGAACTTATCAACTTGTTCAATTCTCTCATCATTTGATAAAATATTGCATAGTGTTTTCTCACTCTTTCCTTCGAACACCATAGTTTTTGTTTTATTTGCGTTAATTTTGAGGCCCATGCCCTTCATGCTTGCATCTAGTTTATTCAACATTCTTTCTAAGTCTTAAGAGATTTATTGAGAAGATGTATTTTTCGTTAGAAAATCACGTTTTTTTTTTATAAAAATGCAACTGTTTGGCGGAAAATTAGTCTTTCTTAGTTGAGGATTCAAATATTTGATTGAAAATTTCAATTTTTTTTTTAATAAATTCAACTGTTTCTGATTTAAAATTAAATATTTTTTGATTTAAATATTAATTATTAAATTATTTGTTAAAAATTAATTCTTTTGGGTTAAAACTTCAACTTATTGGTTGAAAAGAGAACTACTTTCTTTGAAATTAATTGTTTTGGTTAAAGTTTCATAATGCAACTATTTTTGTTGAAAGTTCAACTGCTTTGTTAAAAGTTCATTATTTTGATTAAAAATATAACAACTTTGTTGAGAATTCGTCCTTTTTGTTATTTTTTAGCTATTATTATTATTATTTCTGGTATTTCGTGGCTTAAAAATTCAAATATTTTTTTGATAAATCGTTTTTTTTCTAGGTTATTTTTTTTAATTGTAAATTCAACTATTAAATTTTTGTTTATAAATGTATCTTTTTAAATTAAAATTTTAATTATTTGGGTAGAAAATCACGTTTTTTTGCATAAAAATGCAACTATTTGGCGGAAAATTAGTTTTCTTTTTTAGCTGAGGATTCAAATATTTGATTGAGAATTTCAATTTTTTGATAAATTCAACTGTTTCTAACTTAAAATTAAATTTTTTTGTTTGAAATATTAATTATTAAATTATTTGTTAAAAATTAATTAATTTGGATTAAAACTTTAACTTATTGATTGTAAAGTGAACCATTTTCTTTAAAATTAATTGTTTTGGTTAAAATTTCATAATCTCAGGTGAAAATTCATCTCTTTTGCTTAAAATAAAACTACTTTGTTAACAATTATTTTTTTTGTTTAACGTTTATTTTTTCATTGATAATTTAACTACTTGGTTGAAAATGCAACTGTTTTTGATTTAAAATTAAATATTTGGTTAAAATTTGAACTACTTTCTTTAAAATTCATATATTTTTGTTTGTTAAAGTTTCATAATTTTATTTGAAAATAAATCTTTTTGGTTGAAAACGATATTTCTTTGTGGAAATATTTTTTGGTTAAAATTAATTTTTTAAACTGAAAATTTAACTATTTGGCAGAAAATTATTATTAAGTTTTATATTAAGTTTTTATTTTAAGTTTATTATAAACTATTAAGTTAAAAATGAATTTATTTTTAGTTAAGGGTTCTAGTATTTTGTTGAAAATTCGTATAATTTGTCTTCTACCCCGGCGTCTATCCCAGTGGA
>NC_046663.1:112003755-112007834 GCF_010883055.1 Belonocnema kinseyi
ACCCGCTTGATGTCACCAGACATCAACTTTCGCCACGCAGTCAGACCGTCCATGAAAGGGAAGGGGAACAGTAGTGGTCGCCGAGTGCGGCTATGGTTTGGTTATTGTGTTGTCCTAAGGGGTGTCCGGTCTACGTTAATCGGGATCCTTCGCGCGCGGCACCTAACCTGACAATGACTCGAAGCTGGCACGTCAGAGGTTTCCCTCCAGCACCGCGACCCTCACTCACTGTCCTAACTAAGGGAACTCAGCACTGCGGGAGTTTCCTCCCGGCACCGGCAAACCCACCTAATCACTGGAAAATAGACGAGCACGTCAGGGATAAGCCCCAGCACCCAATGCCTATTTTCCACCTAGCTAACCTAACCACTTGTAACTTATTTTTTTCACTACCCGAAAAACTTGCGCGTCACCCGTCGTCCGAACGATGACCCGAAATCGTGACACTCACGGCCGAAAGAAAGGAACACGGAGGGAGCACTATACTGAGGGTGCCCCACGAGCGTAAGGCATAGGAGGATGATCCTGGGAGATGGAGGTGAATCAGAGAACTTTCGTCGATTATTAGCGTAGAGGTTTATTGGAAAAGGTTCGAAGACTGAACGGATCTGCCTCCGTACAAGTCTCGATGAGAACTGTCACTTACGAGCTACGCAGTCTCCCGGTAGACGCGAGTGAAGCTGGCCGAGAGCAGTGGGAGCGGCGGCGTGCCCGCCGATTGGCTGTGAGACCGACAGCGGAGTCGCAACCAAGCGGTGGGGGAGCGCTGCCTCGCACGCACTACCTCGGTCTCCAAGCGTCGACCGGAAAATTCTTAAAAATTAATAATCTTTAACTTGAAATTAAAAATACAAGAGATTATTTAAAATTGTTGTGATTAAAACTGCTATTTACACTCGATCGTAGCTTCGTGATTCCGACAGAATCATGAAGCTACGATAAATGGAACGGAAGTTGGAATTTTCGTTAAATTGTTCATTTAAAAACGTTAATTAATTATTTACATTGTACGGATTAATCCCCAAAGACCTCCCTTTATCATATTTATTTTAAATTTTTACACCTTCCAACATTCCTTCCCTTTTAATTCAAACTCTAATTAAGACCTATCTATTTACATCCCCATAATAGATTATGAGACCATTTAATCTTAAACTAATTATGATCTAAATCTAATGTGCTAACCAAGAGGGGGGGGGGGATCGTGTCATCTGACTGATTGTTTATTTATTTATTTTTCCTTTTCTTACTCATGATTATCCGAACACCGCGCCTCGAGGTGCCGGTTGAGATCCCCGGTATCAGCCCGTGCGCCAGAAAAGGAGAGGTAGAGAGGACGGAAGATGCAAGTAAGCGATGAAGGACAGGGAATAGCGCGCGTGGGAGGGAAAAAGAGAAGCACTGGCGTACGTGACTGAAGCCTGTCGTCAAGTTTTCGCACGGAACGAAAACATGACGGCAGGCTAGTATCTTCATCGGCCGGAGGACCTTTTCGGCGTTTCCCGTTACTCAGGCCGGTGGCAGATGTGCCGAGACAATGGTAATTACTTACAGGAGGGCAAGCAAACTCGTCGCGGAAGCTCAAGAATCCTCAATTTGTCACGTTAGGCCTTCACTTGGAATTTCCTCTCGGAAAATTTCAAGTGGAGGCGTGTGAACAAATTGCTGGACGCTTGAGGTTCTCATCTTTGTCGTTCTGACATACATCAACTTCATATAAATTTAACTGTTTTTTTCATTATTTATTATTTATTAAAGATTCATAATCTTTGTTGAAAATTTATATTCGTGGTTAAAACTCAATTTTTTAACTGAAAATTTACCTATTTGGTTAAAAATCGAATTGTTTCGTTGAAAAATAATTTGTTTTAGTTGAGAATTTAAGTATTTCATAGAAAATTCAACCTTTTAGGTTGAAAATTCAACTCTGTTGAAAGTTGAACTACTTTATTTAAAATTCAATTTGTTGGTTAAAGATTCATAATCTGACTTTTAGTTAAAGATTTATTTATTTTAGTAAAAAAGATTTTTTTATATTAATTTTTTTAACTGAATATTCAATTGTTTGTCTTAAAATTAATTTTTCTTATTTGAGAATTTAAATATTTCATTGAAAATTCATATTTTTTGAATGAATTTAACTGTTTCTAATTCAAAACACAATATTTTTTGTTTGTAATATCAAATATTACATTTTTTGTTGAAAGATCATCTTCTTAGATTGTAAATTCAACTTTTTGGTTGAAAGTTGAACTAATTTCTTCAAAATTCATGTTTTTGGTTAAAGATTCATAATCTCAGCTGAAAAATTCATTTATTTTTTTTTAAATTTATATTCTGGCTTAAAACTCAATTTTTTAACTGAAATTTTAACTATTTGGTTAAAAATTGAACTAAAATTAGTTAAAAATTTATTTCTTTTAGTGAAACATTTTTCGTTAATTAATTTTTGTAACTGAATATTTAATTGTTTGTTTTAAAATTAATTTTTCTTAGTTGAGAATTTAAATATTTTATTGAAAATTCGTATTTTTTAAATAAATTTAACTGTTTCTAATTTAAAACAAAATTTTGTTTGTTTGTAATATCAAATATTACATTCTTTTAAATTTACCTTCTTAGATTGTAAATTCAACTTATTGCTTAAAAGTTGAACTACTTTCTTCAAAATTCATTTTTCCGGTTGAAGATTCATAATCTTAGTTGAAAATTCATCGTTTGTTAAAAATTGAACTATTTTATTAAAAATTCTTATTTTGGTTAAAAATTAATTTTTTATTAAATTATAATTTAAAATCTTCTTTGGCTGAAATATCAACTATTGCGTTTTTTGTAAAAAATTCATATTCTTTGATTGAAAATTCCACTCTTTGGTTGAAAGTTAAACTATTTTCTTCACAATTCATCTCTTTTGTTGAAAATTTATATTCTGAGTTAAAACTCAATTTTTTAAATGAAAATTTAACTATTTGGTTAAAAATTGAACGGTTTGGTTGTAAACTAATTCGTTTTAGTTGAGAATTCAAGTATTTTGTTGAAAATTCAACTTGTTTGTTGAAAGTTGAACTACTTTCTTTAAAATTCATTTTATTGGTAAGAGATTCGTAATCTTACAATTAGTTCAAAATTAATTTCTTTTGTTCAAAAATCTTTTTTTTTTAATTAATTTTTTTAAACTGAATATTCAACTGTTTGTTTCTTAAATTACTTTTTCTTAGTTGAGAATTTAAGTATTTCGTTGAAAATTCGTATTTTTTCAATGAACTTAACTGTTTCTAATTTAAAAACTAAAAGATCTAAAAGATCGAACTAACTGTTCGAAATAGACGAGTGTTCATCAATATAGTTGATTTTGCTACCCAAAAAAAGATGACTTTTTAGGAAAATTTAGATAAAATCATCAACAAAAGTAAAAAATTAATCTGGAAAATTCCGGATTTTCCTCTAAACTCTAGGGTAATTCTTGGTGTTCAACAATCTGGGCTATAGTTCCCGGTTTTCCCAGTCAGTGAACACCCGACTTGAAGTTGTACATTTCTTTAATTTTTTGTCACTTACAATATGTGGTTGACTTTCTTTTTTAAGTCAAATATTTAGGGGTTGATGTTAGTAATCCAACGATTTTTCGATCGCACCTGGTGTGATAATTCCGAAAAAAAGAACTTGAAAACAATGATGAGGAGAGTGGAGCTGAAAGGTAAACATAGAAACATAACCTACAATTTTTTGAGGTATTTGCAGATTTGCTTACTCTGGCATTAAATTGAACCAGCTATGGATAATAATTATAGCACAAATATACAAAATCTACAAACGGACTTTAAGGTGAAACACTGGACAGTTAAAAACACACAAAATTGACCCATTTATATGTCAGATTCTATCTGTCAAAAATTGCTTGCTTCGGGATCGACCAGTAAAATACCAACAATCTCAATTCTAAATCTGCCTGAGTTAAAGCCGATATCAGGTTGTGAGCGTGCGATATACCTACGATGGCCACGCGACGCACACATGTTAAGGGTTGAGGGCCACTTTCATTTACCTCATGTCGATCATTGTCGGTGGTGCAGTTTCTT
>NC_046663.1:112007934-112011567 GCF_010883055.1 Belonocnema kinseyi
ACACATATATATCAATCAAATGGCCATCACGGGTATACGGGCAAGTAGGGGGCGCCATGTTTCTATCAACTGATATTTCTAATGCATTGTGACTCTATTTCTCTCTGCTCCTACTATCCCAAATTGGGTTAGGTTGACAGGGGACTCATCCACAATGTAATGACTACTTTTCTTGTTTGGACGGCAGAGAAAGTAAAAATAGTAATTTAAAAAAAAGTACACATCTTGTGTAAACTTTTTTTTTATTTTACGTATTTTTTTAAATAATCGGAATTTTTGTTTTTCAGAAAAACCAATGTCATTTTATTCATTTATAAATTCTAGTTTAAATACCGGTACTAATAAATTGTATCATTATTTCTGAGTTTTTATTTATAATTTATTGTGAATGTACAAGTATTACATAACCTGAATATACAATTGAGGAATAATATCTAAAATCTACAATAAAAATTATTTACAAGAAATTCTCCACAGAATAATAAAATTACAGTTAGATTTAGCGCAGTTTACACAGCTAGAAAATGTTCAACAATACAGCATTTAAAAATAAAAATAAATATTGCATATTTCGTGAGATATATAAAGATAGAGAGAGCTTGCAAAGAGATACGAAATTTATTTAAAAATTTGCAATTGTCAGCTACGCTGTGAGTATCGAAAAAGCCTGATATAAAGATCAGACAGCCGTTAAAGAGATTTGCGATACTTGCATTTTAAAACCTATTTGTGAAGTGAGAGGATAAAACAAATTTAGAAATAAATTTGATGTCATGGAGAGGCACATACGAGAGAAATATCGAAATATATTTTGCTAAAACATTCATCCCGTCTTCAAGTGATATATTTCTTCTGTTATTTAAAAGTAAAAAATGTCCGCGTGCTGAGTAGTGCTAATACCTGAAAAATATGATTTTTTGAATATAAAAAATATAAGTGTAATGATTATTAGCAAAGTGCTAACAAGAAAGGTACTCCAGGTGTCACTCGCCGATTTGATTCTCCGTGATATATGTTATAATACTCAAAAAACTAAGCGACAAATTTTTTGTTATATCTGCGGAAAAACACTTTAAGAGGATGAATCAGCCCCTCAAAGATAGGGGTCTCAAGTTTCGATTGTACAATTTTGTGTATAAAAACTATATTCATTTTGATCAAACATAACAGAAAAGTTTTCTCGTGATGAAAGACAAATAACGTCATTTTATCAAAAAATAAAAAATGAATGCAGAGGGTAAACCAACACTACATATATAATATTGTTCCAGATATCTACATCAGAATAACAGAATCGGAAAAGTGACGCTCATAATTTTTTCAAACTCTTAATCCAAATATATACGTCTAAAGGTTGCATTTTCCTGTTTTTCCTGTTGAAATAATATTAAAATTTACATTAAAAATCACCTTGTTTTTTCGCAAGATAAAATTTATCACAATATGTACAATAATAGAATATCTAAAAACTAATAGTGAGTTCTGTCAAAATATTAAGTAAAAATGATAATATATAACATGATAAAATTGAACATTTTTAAATTATTCCAACAGGAACGACATGAAAGATTCATTATTCGTTGTCAGCTATTCTGTTACAGCACATTTGGTGGAAATTTTATCCTGCGAAAAAGGTGATTTATTTACAACATATCGCATACTTTAAAATTAAACAAACTTTGAAAATAATGCGCACAAGATTTTATTATAATGATTAATAATGTGAAACAATTTAGGGGTAGTTATCCTCTTCGATGCTCTTTTTTTCTTAAAAATACATAAATACCTTTATCCTCTTTTTTTGTGCTACACGTATTTTCCACGGATTTTGTGCTCGAGTTTAGACTTATTTTTCAATTCTATACATAATTAAGAGGGGTGGGGTACCCCAGCGTCATTTTTTTAGTCATTTTGAATTATAAAATTATAAAACTTTTTCCCAATTTTCTTTGTGTATTAAAAGTATATATTATCATACAGACCAGATAAAAAGTATTTAGGGGCAACTACCCACATTACATTAAAAAATTTTTTTTGGCGAAACACGTCAACTTTATTTTTGTCTCAAATGCAAAATAGATAATTTAAAGAAAAATTTTTTCCTGTCAGCAATTTTCAGCACGTTTAAAAATATTTTGGTGTGGTTTACCTGTTCAGGGGTAGATAACTTTATTTTAGTCTCAAGTGCAAACTATATATAAATATATTTATTATTTAAAAATATGTAGGGGAGGTTTACACTCGCCTCATTTTTAATTCACGTTGGGTGGATTCTATTTAACGTCCTTAGTTAAAAAACTAGTTTGTCAATTTTTTGTGCATGAAAAGTATATATTGTCATACAGGAAAAATAACAAATTTTAGGGGTGGCCACCCTCATTAAATTAAAAAAAAAATTTTGGCGAAACACTTCCACTATATTTTTGTAGGCGAGGGACACCTGGAGTACCTTCCTTGTAAGTCTTCTTTATGAAAACCTCAAGTCACTAATATAGAAATACTAGAGGAAATTTAGAGAAAGCAAAAATGACAGCGAAAGTTAAATAATCACATATGAGTTGAAATAAATTTTAGTTGTCTATTTTAGTTTTCATCGACCTTTCAACAATGCTACAATCACTTGAATTGTGTTTAGAGGGCTATAGAGATTAATATCTTATTAACTTTTCAAATTCAATCTCCTTTCAAATAAATTTTTTTCATGTGGAATCCTTTTTAAACTCAATACGTCAACAGCAAAAATCCAAAGCTTTTGCTTCTCTGTTTAGAAATAATTTTAAAATTTGAGTCTTATCATTTTAATTCTTTTCATGAAAGTAAAGTCTGGAAGTTTTTCACTTAAAAACTCTATTATTGGGTTTTTTTGTTTAATCGCGTCATTTTTTGGTTCTAATAAAAGCCCTAACTCACTGTTCCTCAAGATTGTGAGACCTATATTCAGTATAGATGAGGTCACTTACCAATAAATGTCAAAAAATATCATTGACATCAACAGGATGATCTAGACTGAAATTCGTTATTGGATTAAAATACTTTTGGTGGGTGGCATTCACAGCCTGTACGTATCCCCAGAGCTGCATAGCAACTGAACAGGCATCCTGTATTTCTTGAACTTCTTCAAAATCCAAATCTGTTCGCCAATGGAATGGAGCTGCTTTAGAATTCCTAAAAGTACTCGACACGGCTCCATAATCAGTCTTTGTGTGGGTATCCAGATATCGCTTGATGTTTGGATGTAAATCAAGACCATAAAATTTATACAGATCTTTTACATATTCGTATGGATCTACCGATAGATCCTCATATCGTACGATCCTGTAATACAATTTTAACCTCTCGAATTTCACACCTTTCTTAAATTTCATGCACTACACACTGGATCAAATTGACCATATCGTATTTTTTAAAGACTGCTATTTTGAAACGATTAAACCGATTTTGGGAACAATTTTGAAACACTGAAACACTGATGAATATGCTAGCCATGCTTTAAAGTGATGATGCACAAAACGATAGTCTAAGGTTATTTTGACCTAGTGTGTAGTCGGAAGATTAAAAATAATAACATATTTCTGTTACACGTAAGGGGCCATACTTAAATTACGCAACAAACCATAAGAAAATATCCCCCCC
>NC_046663.1:112011667-112040657 GCF_010883055.1 Belonocnema kinseyi
GGGGGGGGGGGGGCAGCGCCAACCAGTTAACATGCAAGGATTTGTTTTAAGTTAACAAGATGTTGAATTGATTCATTTTTTTCTCGTTTCGAGTTCTACATTATTTTTTATCATATTTCTATAAGTATTAATCAAATGAAAAAATAAATGATTTGGTACTTTAATTATTTATAAAAAGCTGTATTTCATCGGCTTTGCCTCCATCTGAGAGCAAAGCCGACCGTACCTTTTTATTGAAATAAAAACATCTAAAGATAGGAAAATATAATAGTTTGCTTTTGTGGTATTTTATGTACTGGAAAAATTACCTTTGAACATATCCAGCAAGAAGAATAAGTTATTTTGAACAAAAATAGATAAAGCTATAATATAATTTTCTTCCATGTATATCACAAGAAGTTGCTGTTCTACATTGCCCATCATTGATTGACGAACCGTCGGGCCTGCCCCCCTAGCCAGGCCTCACTTTTTTATGAGATTTAATGAATTTTGGACTTGAATTACATCTAATTATTATAATCGCATTGTGACATATTGTTTTATCTGTCAAAAAATCAAATTTTTATACTGTAAGTATTATCATTAAAATTGGAAACTTTATATTTCTGTCAGCGAAACTTTTATTCTTTCGTAGTAAAAACTGTTTTCTGTATAACTTTTCTTTTACAACGTAAATTTTCAAGATTTTAGTAAGTAAAAATATCTCTATAATAAAATATATTTATTTAATGCAAAGTAGAACTAAAATTGTTAAATAATAGCCATGAGATTAGAAAAGTTACCTTTACCCCACTGGTTGGCGCTGCTCCTCCCCCCTCCCCCTTACCCAATAGCTTTCGAAGACAATAAATTAAGCAATTTATCATTTTTTTATTGTTCATTCATGAACTATTTTATTTACTTCTTTAAATGGTGATATTTTCAATGACGTGAGTGCATTTAACAATAATAAAAGTATAATGTCGGTTTATGTAAAATTGTATGGGATTAGGTGTATTTCATGCTTGTTATGTTTTACTTTTTCAAAAACATTATAGGAAAGGCATCAAGATGGATTGCATTTTGCCGTTTTCCTAATTATTGCTGGTGACATTTAGCAGTGTGGCCGGAATTTTAATCTTGTAATATTTTTAATATATGATCAAATTTATTTATTAAAAAAAGAATTTTCTACCATAAAAGATGAATTTCCAAAAAAATTTTGAGTCAATATTTCAACCAAAAAATACGAAATTTCATATTAAACATAAAATTTTGAAACCGAAAAAATGGATTTTCAAAAAAATAAAGATTTTTCAGTCACAAAAGAAAAAAAAGTTCATCAGAATTGTTTAATCTTAAAGCCAAATGACGAATTTTCTGTACTACAATTGAATCTTCAACCGGAAATTATTAACTTATAACAAAAAATTAATTATTTAACAATATAGTAAAATTTTGTAACCAGAGATAAACCTATATTTGAAAAAATAATGTTTCAACAAAGCAGTTCAACTTTTCCCACGAAATTTAATTCTAAACTGAAAAATATCAATTTTTAACAAAATAATTACACTTTCAACCAAAAAGACGAATTTTCAACTAAAAATATGAATTTTCGACAAAGAATGATTTCTTCAGAAAGTAGTCCAACCAAATTTTTCAAGCAAAGTACGCTAAACTTTCGATTTGAGCACTTTCGATTTATGCGTTCCAAGAATTGACGCCGGTGGATGAGAGGAGCATTGGGGCAGAGGGGAGGTCGCCCGTGTTCAGGCACCCGAGACAAAACAGTAGCATAGAGATAATGTCTAGCTGTAACTGCGTCACGTTGCGCAACATTACGATATGGCCCTAACTGTTTAGGTTCTCAAATTGGAAAAATATAGTTCAATTTTCATCCAAAAAATATTTCAGTTTGACTTTTCAATATCAAAATTTGAATTGAAAACCAAAATTAAATGGTCTACGAAAATACATGAATTTTCAAGAAACAGTTAAATTTTCAACAACAACAAAATGAGTTTTGAACAAAATTGTTGAATTTTCAACATAAAAGTTAAATTTTTGTCCAAGAAAAATACAATTTCTACCAAAATAGACCATTTTTTTAAATACTTGATTTTTCATCCAAAAAAGATTTCAGTTAACTTTTCAACACTAAAATCCTTATAAATATAATTTTATAAGGAAACAGTTGAATTCTCGACCCAAAAAGACTAATTTTTAACAAAACATTGAAATTTTCAAACAAATACTCAAATTTAGAACTAAAAAGATAGTCTGTAGGATGAAGAAAGCACAAAGAAACGAAATAGAAATACACGGCAAATAAATTGCTAAGAAAAATATTAAATCAAAAGAAGGCTTTTATAATAACCAATTATCGTGAAATCATTAAATCTATTAACAAGAATATTTTATCAGGGATGCCCCAAAACTTCCTTTAAAAATCCTCTAATCTTTCCCTGACCATTATTATTCAAAGAGCAGAATTTTTAACTTGTAATATTTTTAGCCTAGAATCTATTATGAATGGAATAAAACAATATCAAATTGAAATTTAAAAATTCCAAATTTATTCTTCTTGACAATTATGTAAACTTGTAGAAATTCCCTGACTTTTATAAGATTTTTTGGTTAAATCCATCAATTTGTCCTGACCAAAAAACTTCCGTGACTTTTTTCAAAACTGTTTTTGCCTAGGCTCGTATTTCACTCGCCAGGTTTCTTTGGTGCGTAAAATTAAATACATATCAACTTTCTGTACAATTACTGCACGTTACTTTTTTAATTTAAAAATTTCCAAAAATTACGTATTAGTTGGCTTATGCTTAGAAAGGAATATGTTCATTACAAATATTTGTTTTAGGCATAGAATGATCCACATGTTCTGAATGCAATACTGATCATTACCTTCTGATCTCCAAAATTATCTTAGGTCGGGGATGGAGAAAAAAGAGAACCAAGAAAACAAAATAAACGCGAATAAAAATTGAGAGCCTACAGAAACCGGATGTGCGAAAATATTTCCAAAATAAGATAATCGAAAGCATAGATAGGGCAACATGGGAGGACCTTATAAAAAACAAAGATATAGAGGGCGCCTGGACAAAGTTACGTATGTGGTACCGCGGTTCTAGGAAGAATGTCTGGTGATGCGTAGTGGAATAATGAAATTCAGGCTGCCCAAAAAGCAAAGGAGAGAAGCGTACAGGAGAACTTTGAACATCGCAGGTCTTAGCAATGAGGAAAGAAATAGACTTGTAAATGGTTACAGACACAAAAACAGGATACTCCAACAATTTGAGAATAAAAAAAAGCTGTTAAAATAAATTGTATATAAAAAATTATATATTTACATCGTAAAAACTTTCTGTGTGGATCAAGAAATATGTACGGGTTTGACACACTATTGCGTTATATTTGGTTAAAAACTCATCTTTTAAGGTATAAAATTAATCATTTTGGTCGAAAATCCCACCATTGGGTTAAAAGTTAAAGTACTTTGTTAAAAATGTATTGTTCTTTGCATGGCTTTATTTGAAACTTGATATCTTTGGTTGACAATTTTAATTTGTTTTTTAAAGTCCTTGAATTTGGTTTGATTGTTTATTTTTTAAATAAAAATTAAACTATTTCAGGTGAAGATTCATCACTTTAGTTAAAAATTCATCTATTTGATTAAAACTTTAATTTTTTTATTGAAAATTATATTATTTCATTTATTGGTAAAATTTATTTTTCTTAAAAGAAAGTGCCACTATTTGGCCGAAAATTTTTGTTTTATAGTTGAAAATCCAATAGACTGTTTAAAAATTTATATACATATTTTTTTAATTCGTCTTTTTCTCCAAAAAATTAATCTTCTCGGTTGCAAATTTATGTTTTCAGTTAAGAATTAAATTGTTTCGTACAAAATTATTCTGTTTTGAGAATAAGAAAGTTTTATAAAAATTTATTTTGATTTTTTTTTTAAATTTCAAAAAATTGTTATTCACATTTATATTTTCCATGTATTTTTGGACGGCCCATTCTGAATACTTTTGAATCCCCTATAATATTTTTTCGCAAGGTTTATAGTTATTACTAAAGCTCTGAAATAATTAATTATAAATCATTTTGATCTCTTCGAGATATTATCATGAAAAGAGACCATGGGAAAGTAATTTTGGAAATCGATAGTTTCAGAGTTGTTTATGGATATTTAGGGAAAAGAAAGTAACAAGTCGTTAGAGACAGTAAAAATAGATAAAATGTCCACGTGGCGTGGTAATGAAAAAGGTAATGTATTCGATTAACTCGCATAATAAGCAAGCGTGGTATTGTTATTATCCATTGCGATTAATCGTCTACAATTAATCGTATCTCTGATACGTAGAATATTAACGAAAATAAAATTTTCTATTTTTTGTATATGTGAGTAAAGCACTAAATTATTTACATTTAATAAAATATCACCAAAAAAACTGATAAATATGTCTTCATAAAATTTTATTTATTTAAATTTCATTATATTTTCAGTAATGTCTAATATGGAATATTAAATTTCTCACCATTAATTATCTAAATACTAAATAAAAAAATAAATAAAGACATTTCTAATTGTGTTATGTAAATTAATTTTATGTCACTGCACCATTATATAAAAAAAATGATAAGTAATTATTTTAAAAAATTTTACTGTATTTTGATTTAATTTTTAGCTATTTATGACTGCAATATGAATAAAAAAATATAAATATCTGTTTAAGCAATAGAAATACTGAGATGGGAGACGTCCCAAACGATTAGAAAAAAGCGATTATCATGCCAATATACAAAAGAAAGGGAGATAAAAGCGACTGCAATAATTACAGAGGGATTAGCTTATTCAGTACCGTAAGTAAAATATACTCAAAAATACTTATTCGTAGGGTAATGAAAATAACAGAAGCAAAAATTTGGGAAGTCCAAAGTGGCTTTATGCCAGGAAGGTCATGTGCGGATCAAATATTTAGCTTAAGGCAAATTACACAAAAAAGTTTGAGAGTGGGAAAAAGTTTTCTGTGCATTTGTTGACCTAAAAAAAGCTTTTGACAAGGTAGATAGAAGTAAACTTTGGGAAGTCCTGACAGAGTATGGAGTCAATGGATGGCTCCTACAAGCTATAAAAACTATAATAACGGTAGCAAAGCGAGTATAAGGGTAAATGAGAATGTGAGTGACTGTTTCGATATTATTCAAGGACTTAGACAAGGATGCGTTATGTCTTCGTGGTTATTTATATTATTTATGGACAAGTGTTTAAGAATGGCTCTTTTCGACGAAGAGGATGTGGATCTCGAAACAGTAAGGGTACGTGGGTTAATATTCGCAGATGATAAGGTTGTTATGAAAGAGTCAGTTGAAGACTTGCAAAGAATGTTGAATAAATTGAATGCAAGCATGAAGAGCATGGGCCTCAAAATTAACGCAAATAAAACAAAAACTATGGAGTTCGAAGGAAAGAGTGAATAAACACTATACAATATTGTATTAGATAAGAAGAGAATTGAACAAGCTGATAAGTTCGTATACCTTGGTAGCTTATTTACTAGGGACGGGAAGTTAGATGAGGAGTTAGATAGATGCATAAACGAAGGTAAGAAGGTTATTGGTAGAGCAGGGCCCCTGATCAGAAGTAAAAATATATCAAATAAAGCTAAAATGTCAATACATAATTCTATATTTGTACCGACTGTACTATACGGTAGCGAGACATGGACCTATCAAGAAAATATCAGAGTAAAGTTAATGCAATTGACATGAGATTCTTGCGCATGATAAGTGGAAAAACTCTGATGGACAAAGTGAGTAACGACATAATTCTCAAACAGTGAGGTGCAGAATAGACGTTAGTAGACACATGGGAAAGAAATCGGTTAAGATGGTTCGGGCATGTTGAGAGATTGCCAAATGAACGACTAACGAAACAAGTATATCAAGGTAAAGTAAATGGCAGCGAACCCAGAGGTAGACCGCGGAAAGAATGGTTAGAATGTGTCAATAGTTAGAAGAAACATAAGAAGCCACTGAAACACGAGAGCCTGCATGAAAAAATACATGGACGTAAAAGAAGCTAGAGAAGTATGCCAGGAAAGAAAAATATGGTGACAAATGGTTAATAAAAAGAGACTTTGTGTGGATCTTCACTTGGGGCGATTGCTAGAAAGTTTGATCGGCAACCTGGGTCGGAGCAGTGCTGCTGAACGAACGTGTTATTTAAATAAATATCACGAGAGTTCTGGATAAATCTAAAAAATTTATATTCCTTCTTCACATTACTCCCTTCCCCACCGAGTGAGCCACGCCTACCCCGAAAGGGAAATGGCTTCATGGTGTACATACACGTACATGGATAAAGGAACGCCCCTGAACCCCTACCATAACAAATCATAACAAAATATCTTGACCCCCCCCCCTCCCCATTAATCCTTTACGTAATTTAAATACGGTCCCTAAGAGTAATCAAATTTTGTAAAAATACAGGACAATTATTTTTGAGAATAGACTCACCTGAAATTCTGAGGATACTTTTTAGAAAATTTCTTAGCTGCTTTAAAGTCAGATACCAAATCGGCGCATAAAAGAGCTGGATCAGAACAATCGGGTTCAGTTGGACACCAATCTCGGTGACTCCGAGACTGTAAACTACCTCGCGGATCCCGAACCAATAATACCACCTTCACTCCCAAACTAAAATAATTTGAGTACAAATTTTAATAACTATAATTTTGTACTTACTGTACTATGTAAATTCAATTACTGAAATAAAATGAACTTGCCTTTCTTGTGCTAAAAGTTTTTCGACAAGACGTAGCCTTAAGCGTACAACCTTCATTGATTGAAAAGGAAATAATCTACAAAAAGAATTAAGAAAACGTGGATCCCAGCATATAGATTTGTGCATCTGGCATTGTTTCCAGAGAGGGGAATTATGATTAAAGAGCCAAACATGAAGCTTCCCGAAATTCAAATAATGCTCTGAAAAGAAAAGGCATGTTAATGACGTCTAGAAAAAATAAAAATCCTGATTTCTTTTTATTTTGTCCCTACTGACCCATATTTGTATAATTGCACTTGAGCAACGCTTCAATATTTTGGAGGGCCATTTCGGCAAGAGGCGATCCTCTCACTTGTATAATTCCAAAGTCTAATAGTGGCTCATAATGATAATAAGTGGCAGGATGGGCATTGATAACTTCCCCAAGAAAAGTACTTCCACTACGCCAGCTTGTTAGAATGATACTTCTCAATGGCCTACCTCCTTTTTCCATTACAAAATCATCTAGATTACTAAAACCAATACTGCAATATTAGCACGATAATAAAAAACTACTTTTGTTTTATAATGACAAAAAAGCTGTGTTCTTATTCTAGAAACACTAAATATGCAAACGAGTTTTTAAAATTGTTAATACTATAAAAATAATTACTGCATAATTATCGCAAAACACCGATTACTCAAATATATAAAATAACTTTAAATTATGGATTTTTGACGCTGAAATAATTTGGAAAGAAACAGTAACGAGTTAACGGTGGTCTTCCGTAATATTAACGAGCAAGAAAATAAATTTTATTTCAAAAAACACTGTAACCAGATTAATAAACATACTTATTAAAACGGTTTACTTGCTATTAAAAACGGCGAAAACATCTATTCAATGACGATGCAGCCATTCAGATTTATTTAGTTGTAAGCTTGTTCAAATTAAAAGTCTACTGCATTACAAAATTCTGGTTTGATATCAAATATATTTTGAAAATAAAATACTGCTCTCAAATTAAATATATTACAATAATTAAACATCATCTTTGAACATCCTCAATTATATTAGTTTCCAAATATTTAATAAATTACCCATGTGCGCCATATAATTATATACAATATTTGTATTTTATTAGCCACAAATAAATGTGATGACAAAATATAAATTTCAGGATTAAAAATAAATAATAATTTAAATACAGTTATTTCAATAAAAATACTTTCTAGGCGTCCTATTTAAAAAGGTTCAAATTTGAATACTAGTAATATTATAATTGGTTTCCTAATATTTAATTCAACAGTGAATAACTTAAGATAAACTATTAATTTATAATGATGATTGCTAATACAATAAAAACAATTAAATCATTTAAAATTAAGTAAAAAAATAATAATGTTAATATATTGATATTGTTACTATTTATTTCCAAATATTCCAAATATTTAATTAGAAATATTATTTCGAAACTATTAAAAATAATTAAAATTATTCATTAAACAGTATATTAAATAATAGTAAATAAATTATTGAATAACCTAATATGAATTAAATGACGATAATAATTAATAATAAATAATATTTTTATTTCAGTCGAGTTGACCATATTGTTTAGAATTATCAAAACCAGTTCGCGGGGTCTGATCGAACAGAGTACCGTTAACTCAAGTTGACGGCGATTTTCCGCATTATTGCTCCGACATTTGTTTTTAATAATTTCATTAGATAAGCGTTCTACGTGAAAGAAATTTCAAACGGTTTCCGTCGATTTTCTTGGTTTCACTCGGTACTGACTTAAGGGTGTTTTTTAAAAACAGGTCAGCTTTATTCTTTGCACGCGTTTATAATAATATAGCCAATATTCAAAATATCACTTTTATAATACGTTTCGTTCAAATTTGAAAAATCATTGATATATAAGAATAAAATTAAGTTGTAATATCTTTCATATAAATTATATGAATTACTTATTTGAGAAATCTCAACAACCGATTAGGGGAGAGGCACTTTGATAATCATTTTTTTAAAGAAACCCAACATAATCTATAACTTTACAATCTATCCAAAACATATCGTCGTAAAATATGTATTGGACACAACAGTGGTACCTTTGAGATACTAATAAAAACGTTGAAAAAGAGCATTATTAATAGTTAGTAAGGTTCTAGCATTTTACTATATAAAAATGAATCTAATGATGTAGTTTTTTCGTTAATTGCGATTTTAAAAATACATTTTCAAAAGCTTACTATATCTCACAGCAACTAATTGTTTACACATAAAAAAATGTATATTATCTTAGTCAAATAATTGTAATAACCATTAAAGGGGTTTATTATGAAAGTGTTATAGAAATATTGTGAAATTGTTCATTTATATCAGAAAAACTAATTTGTTAAATTTTGGGGTTATAAAGGTTATGAAATGGTTTGACACCTTTTAAAAAATTAGAAAATTGCTATTTGTAATGTTTTAAAATAAAAAATAAATTTATCTATAATTTAAAAAATGAGAAATTCATAGTTTTATTTAATTACTAATTACATAGAAAAACTACATTCATAGAAATCACGACACTACCTGGGTCATATTTTTTATTGATAAATGACAATGGTCATACCTCTAGTTTCATAGAGGTATCGCATTAATTTATAGAGATATTATCAACTCTTAAAGCTCATACAAATCTTTTTTCTAGATTTTAAGCCTACGAGGAATTTTATATAATGTTAAATTGGATCTCAAAACTCAAAAATTGTGAAATATAAATGATTAGAATAGAAAAAAGACTAAATATCGTAGATTAAATTTTTTACTTTTATAGATGTAAACAATTTATTTTGATAATTTTCAGACATACTAACATTTTTTTAATGTTGAAACTATTAACGAAGTTGACTAAAGTCAAAATAAATATGTGTAACTACCAACAAAAATTTTTGTATTTGGATTTTTTTTTAATTGGTTTGTCCTAAGGTACATGTAATATTTCCTATATGAGGATGAATTTATTAAAGAAAATGAATGGTCAGAAACCATAAGTGGCTAAACGAACAAATTTTTAAAATTAACGTTTTTGTCTTTTTTTAATGTCCAATCTGTCCTACGTGTCGTTCTCTTTTTAGAAAGTAAAAATTTAATTTTACTATTTTTAATAAAATAACAAAGTTCCTCAAGGACGTACGCGGTGAACATAAGGGGCTAACCCAGTACAGAGTCTTATGAAGATTCATGATTTTTTGTAATTCCTGCGAAGCTTGAAAAAAAATACTAGTTTGCAGTACAACATGTCTGCTCTAATGGTAGATATGGATACTACGAATACGTTTTTGCGCTTATTTGACATTAAAAACTACATACAAGAATTAGTTGTATTTCAACAGGTAAAGTGCGTGTGTATTCCTCGTTTTTTTTCGTTTTGTTCATAATTAATTATTGAAAATATTAACGAATTTTACTAAGATTATTATTAGAAAGAGTTTTCGAAGTCGTTTTAAAAAAAAATAATTCAGCCAAGTCGATTTTTTGCGTAGCAAAATGACGAAGTGTCAGTCGTATGTTAAATGTAGCACAAATTTAGGCATGGCTTGAGTTAGTCTTTATGGTCGCCGAATAAGTCTTGGGATATGTTGTAGATTATACTATTTCCGTTCAGTATTGTTCACGCTAACAAAAAATTACACAGAAATAACAAATGATACACAAAAAGTCTCCTTGAGCATACAAAAAGTTGCTTTCAGTAGCTTTAAGTTGAAAAAAAGTTTTAAAAAAAAGCATAGGTTATTTATTTTAAGAATTAATTTTCGAACTTCGAAAATACCATGAAAGCATAGTAAGAAGTAGTGTCTTCGTAAACAAAAAGTGGTATCTAATCAGAGACGCAGATAGTAACTTTCAGATATTTCCAGTCCTACTTGTGCCTGCCTTCACGCATTGGAGATATCACTCCTTACTATATTATTTCATGTAAAATACCTTCTAAAAAACTGAAATTTCATTAAAATCTTTTGAAGGGCATATTCAATTAGGTGGCATTCACACCGTACCTTCCATTAGTATATGCATAACCGTCCATTTCTATTTCAATGGACCTTCTTTGTTGCTGTATCACATCTTGAATTTCGTATTGTGTTGCGTCGTCGGCTGTTCCTCTAATGTAACTCTAAAAAATGACCGAATTGTCAGTTAAGAAAAATCGTCATCAATCAAGAAACGAAGAAACGCATTCATAATTCAAGTCCAATGTTAAAACAATCAAATTGAAACCCAAATGCTGCGAAGAACCTTCAAAATTAATATATAATATAATTTTACTACAAATAATCTATATTAATTTTTCTTGAAAATGTAGTTGACGGTGCAAACCTAATTTTGAGATCGTTACACTTAAGAATAATTACCCTTTTAGGCGAGATGTATGAAGCTATACAATAATGAATGAAAACAAGCGTGCTCATGCAAATCAAAACACATTCTAATAAAACGGCGATCAACGGTTTTGGTTAATATCACGAACGCTGTTGCAACCTTTTAATAGGACTACACATCACTCCTCAAACTAATATTGCTTGCAATCATGCTGCTTCCTTTTATCAATTGCCTTCGCCTTCTTCCCTTCTCTTGTCACACGAGGAATGTTATAATTTCGGGTCTCCTATATACACCAGAATTCTGATGGAAAATAATAAACGTACCAATTTAGACTACAAATAATAAATGTCAGATAATGCAACACAGGCAGGAATATGATACGTGTAGCTAGCGAAAAAAACCTAGTGAAAGCTAGGAAAGAATGTAGAGAAAGTGACAAAGTCTGACAAACAACATCCGTGAAAGATTTTATTTTATTCGTGGAACTTTAACATGTTCGTCACATTTTTAATGCAGATATCCTTGAAATTTTCCAATTTAAATGCTTCTATTTTTAAATCTTGCAATTGAAATTATTCCAATAAAAACGGTCCAAGTTTTGAAAATCAAGTTTCTATTAAGGATTAAATCCTAAAACTCGGGGTCTGTTGTTTAGAGCACATGACTTTTTAAGGAATCAAGTTTGGCGAATTCCTTGACAACTTTTTCATTACATATTCGTCCCAATAAAATATATAGGTGCAATTTTAACTAATTTTTACCATTTTGGGGATAAATTACTATGCCCCTATATATACCTATTCTATTTTACCATTCATTATTTTAAAAAATGCTTGTAGATTATTAACGCTGTTTGCTTAGAAAAATTTCTTTAGAAATAAAGCACGAAATAAATATAATAATGATGAGAATCTCGAAAACTTACAAATGTTTCAAAAACGAAGAATCTAATAATCTTGTTAAATGAATAAATTTATTTGAATTTATCGAGGCGTCCTAACGATAGGATGCCAACGCACGCGATCGACTAGATGATACTTAACCAAAAATATAAACAATAAAAATCTAACCGAGAAGTTGGCGTTAGAAAGTTTAAGCTCACGGAATTGAGCAAGATGAAGCTAGAAGTTGGCCAAAACTAAAAGATGCTCGCTCGCTCTAACAAATCATGAAAATTCTATCTTGGACGAGCAAACAATGAAGGTGCCACTTCTCCGTGAGTTGGCTCTGTTACATGCTACAAAGATCAGTCTCGCGTAAAGCCGAAGATGCACGAGCACGAACTGGAGCTCTCTCGACGTCACGAATGATGATCTAGCTGATACGCAAATTTATTCCGGTTTGGAAATCCCGAAATACCCTTAGAATGATTAGACTTACTGCGAAGAGGAAAATATGATTTACTGTATCATGTAAATATACATAGGAGACAAGGTTTTTTCAAGAAAGAAATTTTTTCAGCCAAATTCTTCAATTTTCAACTTAAAAACCGAATTAGAGCTAAAACAGTAAGTATTCAACAAAAATCTCTTATGAAAAAGAAGTATTGGTAAGCATTGGATCCAGTACTTTTTCGCGAAAAAGAATTAGATTTCCAATACTTATTCGCGAAAAAAGTATAAGATCCAATACTTATTAATACTTATTTTTCATTAGGAATGGACTAGTTAAATTTTTGGATATAATGGAATTTTTAACAAAAAAGTTCAATTTTCATCGAAAAAAATTATTTTGGAAGTAAAAAATTAATTTTCCACCACAAATGGAACAGTTCTATTTTCAGACGAATTCTTAACAAAATACCAAACCACATAGTTAAGTTTTCAACTAAAAAAGATAAAGTTTTAATAAAAAATTGAATAGTTAGATTTTCAGTTAAAAAATAATTATTATCCAAGAAAAAAAATTTTTACCCAAATATTTAAATTTTCGAGCAAAAAATTGAATTTTCAAACAAATAATTTAATATTCTCTAAAAAAAAAAAAACTGTACCCTTTTTGACTTGGAATACCATAACAGATTAGCCGGAAGATATAAAAGAGTTTCGAGATAAATTTGCAACCAACATCAGGGTTGTGGATTAAAATTTAACAGTAAATTACAAAGGAATTATAAGGAGACCTAACTCCGTTTCCCCACATGGCAATAGAAACATTACCGTAAGTGGTATGCACATTACAGGAAGATTTGAAATTTTTCGTGCGCAGGTGCGCAGTTGTCCTCTTCCTATACATGGAAGAGTGTGGGAGTGAGAAAGTTTGTCAAACTGACGTAGGTTAAAAAGATTCTGTTTGTTTGTTTTAAAGCAAGTGTAAAGTGTCGGGTTGTGGTGCAAGTTACACGCCGATGAAGGCGAATACACTTCGCTTTTTCAAAGCCCTCACTGTTCGTACAATAAACGTCTAATATATTTTATTGTTTTAAATAACTGTCATTTAGTTTTAATAGTAATGATTTAGAAATTTAACCTTTACTCACTACCTGAGTGTTTGCGGAGAATTTCTCAGAGCTTCTTAGAGCCTTGAGAATGTTTACCATATACTCTGAGATTTCTATCGGTAGGGCGCTTCATATAATATCACATTATTTGCAATTATCCGTGCTGATTAAATTATATACATGCTTATAAATACGTAATTTACCAATATCTAAACTGAGTCACCTCATAATAATTTTTAATGAAATTATAATATTTCTCATGTTTACGTTTAAAAAACTTTAAACTATTCAATCAAGTTATATTACTTCCATTATTTCTTTATCATATTAAAAATTTACTTTTCCTTCTCAAAATCTGTTCACACATTTTTCAAACAAGTACCGAAAATACTGTTTATATATTTATTTCGTGTATCTTTCGTATGATGATCAACAAAAGAAGAGAACATCACTAACTTACGTCAAGTTGACAATCTTTCTCACTCGCACACTTTTCCATGTACAGGAAGAGGACAACTGCGCACCTGCGCACGAAAAATTTCAAATCTTCCTGTAATGTGCATACCACTTTTCAAATAATCAGAAATTTAATATATTTTTTTATGCACCTGGGAAACATTTTTTTAGAATCCGGAGACCATAAACTCTATACTTTTTTATTTTATATTTATTTTTAATGTTAGGTTTTTTGACTAGGGAAATGTATTATTAATTTTGATGTTCATTTTCTTTGTCTACATGGCTTATAATCAATATTTTTTTAATATTGATTTAAAATCGTGAAATTTTTTATTTCATATTAAAATTGAAAAAAAATATAAAACTTTTAGTCATCTGAAAAGTGTCAATCGGAGAAAAAAATTGCCACGTTCAATGTTAATAAAGAATAAAACGATTTTTTTGGAAATTGACCGATTTTGTTGGAAATTCCATTTTTATCCGACAATTTAACTATTCCATTGTTGGTTCAATATTTATTATTTTCAGATTAAAATTTATTTCCAGATTTGAAAATTTAACAAAGGACCCCGTAGCAAATGTACATGAAATGGCTTTCGGTCGATTTTGATTAAACTTCGTAAAATTGTAGTTCTCAATGTCTCGATCAAAAGTGTTATGGGGCACAAAGTCCGAAAATGGACAGTTTTCGAGTTATAGAGGGTTAAACATCCAACCCTTTGAAGAAACATTACCAAATATCTCGAAAACTGCAGCTTTGCGAAAAAAATGTTCCCTATGAAAGTTGTTGGGCTCTAACGGGGAAATCCAAAGAAAATCATGGCCTTAAGACAACGGTCACTTTTCAAGGTCATTCAATGTATCATTATCTAGCCAATGAAGGCAAGATTGGTCCAGGATGTTGTCAATATCTAGCGAATGAAGGAATGAAATGAGATTGATTTAGACAATATTCGGCCAATGAAGGCAAGCCATGAGTGCGATTTAGTCATTATCTAGCCAATGAAGGCAAGACATGAGCGAGATATTGCCTAAATCAAGCTCATTTTATACCTTTATTGGCTAGATAATGACTAAATCGCACTCATGACTTGCCTTCATTGGCCGGATATTGTCTAAATCAAGGTCATTTCATGCCTTCATTGGCTAGATATTTACAACATCCTGGACAAATCTTGCCTTCATTGGCTAGATAATTTCTAGATATTTGGTAATGTTTCTTAAAAGGGTTGGATGTTTAACCCTCTATAACTCGAAAACTGTCCATTTTCGGACTTTGTGCCCTATAACACTTTTGAACGAGACATTGAGAACTACAATTTTAGGTGAAAATTCGTCTGTTTTGTAGAAAATTTTTCTTTTTGTTTGAAACTTGATATTTTTGGTAGAAATTCATGATGTTTTTGTTGAAAATAATTGTTGAACTATTTCATTTCTGGCTGAAAAATTACCTTTTTCAGTTGAAAAATTCAACTACCTGGTTCAAAATTCATGTTTTCTTTTGAAATTCGTATTTTTCGGTAACATATTCTTCTTCTTGCTTGAAAATGGTTCCATCTTTACCAATTTTAATCAAAATTCTTCTGTTTTTTTGTTAAAAATTAATTTTTAATGATTATTGCACCATTCCATTTTTTTAGTTTGTCTTTTTTTGTTCAAATTCATTTCTTTAATCACTGAAAATTTAACTGTTCCATTTTTGATTAAAAGTTAATCTTTTTTCTTACATATTAATTTCTTTCGTTAAAAATCGAACTATTTCTTTGAAAATTCAATTTTTATTTAAAAGTATAACTTGTCTATTTTTGGTTAAATATTTATTTCTTTAGTTGAAAATTCATCGTCTTCAGTAGCAAATTACTATTCTTGTTTGGAACTTCAATTCTTTGGCTGAAAATTCGTGTTTTTTATCGGGTTGAAAATTAATTTTTTAAACTGCAAACTTAAGTATAAATTAAAAATTTCAGTTAAAAGTGTATTTATATTTCCAAATCTGAATAAATTTGCGTAGCAGCTAGATTATCATTCGTGAAGTCGGGAGAGCTTGGGTTTATGCACGTATATTTTCGGCTTTACACGAGGCTGGTCTTCGCAGCATGTAACAGAGACGACTCACCGACAAACTATATTTGCATGGGTTTCTCCCAAATGCGAAAGTGGTGGCGGCCGAAAAATCCCACGTTCTGAAGACACTGCTTCATGCTTTGCTCGCCCGAGATAGAAGTTTCATGATTTGATAGAGCGAGCGACCCGGTAACAAGCGTTGAATTCAGAAAAATTAAGAATTTGTATTCCTATGAATACGCGATTTTTCCTCCGTCTAAAAATCCCCCAACGGGAGCAGAAAAAGTGCAAATCCTATTCCTCTCAATCAACTTAGTAAAATTTTACGAAAGCATTTATTTAACCTATTTTTCATTATTAAATCTTTTTATAAGTTATAAATTGGAAAAATATTCAAATTTATTTATATTTTAATAATTTATTTAAACGTCTTAAAAAATGCAACAAAGAAATCTATGCAAATGTGTGAATTTAAATAATTTTATCTATAGAGAGGCAGAGTTGAATTGGTGAGAATTAAAATTTCAGAATTTACATTCCGCATAAAGGAATTAAAACAACTTATTACACACATTTTGGGAACTTCTTAGAAGGAATTAAATGAAATCAAAATATGACCACTTCTAAAGTATAAAAAATATCTCTTGTGATGTACGTTACCGGTACAATTAGAAGGAATTAAATATATTGAAAACACGTTCTCTTTGGGAGAATAGAAAACTGTGTGGCGGTCGCTATAGAAATAGAAGTAAATAAATTTAGGAGGTATCTTATTCTTATTGTGGCATTTTAGACAGATGCAAAAATCGCGCATTTAAAATAATATAATAATCTTCACTTTTGCGCTGAAATCTGAAAATATTAATTTTTCTCTATTCTACGCTTATTACCGGGGAGCGTGCACCTTTTAGTTTTGGCCAACTTCTAGCTTCATCCGACACAATTCCGCGAGCAAGACTTTCTAGCGTTAACTTCTCAGTTCGTTTTTCATTGTTTATATTTTTGATTAAGTACCGTCAAGTCGTGTTACGTGCATTGGCATCCTACGGTTAGAACGCCTCGATATTTCATTTGTTTATTTTGGTCCAAAAATTATTAGAGTTAAGGCTTATCTTTATATTTTTCTAAGAAGAGAAGGGCCTGAAGTTTACACTTGTTTTTCTTATAATCATTTTTTTTGTTATTCATTAAACCGTTATGCATTCTAATACTAAAATATTTTTAGATAAGATTCCTGCAAATTTGAATATTCTTTCCTTCAAAGAATTGACATATAAACATTATTGTTAATCATTTATTTGAAAACTGAATTTACGTTTTTTTCTTTGCTATTAGTACCTTCACATCGCAGTAATTTGCAGTTTGCTAATTGTAATCGTCTTGTTAGATTAAAAATAAAGCATTTAGTAAGACAATAAGATTTGAAAAATCCCTATCTTAAACATATAACACCATAAATTTCAATTTGTTGTAACACAATGATACAGTCCCAGACAATAGATAAGTACATCAAAATGCAGTAAAGGGATAGAATAACATTTATGCCTTTCATTGACACTAGTCGAGGTATTAATAGTATGATGAAGCAAAACGAAGAAGAAAGTACGAAAAATCCGAGCAATGAACGCTTTTAGCAAGCACGTAAATTTGCTGTCTTTACTCCTTACCGTGTACGTTTGCTGTATTTTTACATGCCGTGACCTTAACTCGGCATCCTAAATTGAAGAAAGGATTAACTAAATTTAGATAGGGAAATATAATTATTTAACTTTTTTATTATTTACGAAGCGAATCTAGAAACTGCAAGAAAATTAATAATAATATAAAGTTTACTTTACGATTTTCTTCTTGCCAAGGCCTTACTTGTAAATCTAAGTATTAAAATATTATATTTAATTTCTTAAACACATATCTATAAATATGGTTAGCTTCACTAATTATATCTTTCTAATTCTTTCATAGTTGTAGATAGTCTATCAAAAATGGAAGCTAATAACGGAGATTCTATCGCAAGATAGAAGACAGAAAAGCAAATTAATTTATGCCCTGCAAGATAAAACCTTGAAGAAGAATAGATTTCGCTGCTGGATTGAACATTTTGTTAAAAAACGTTATTTAATGAATAGACACTCAATTTAAATTAAACGATGACTTCATAAACATCACAAACAGAGCAAATATACAGTGCCAGAAACCGTTTACGATATGCTAATCGCAATTTTTTAAATGATTCTTTCTATTTAAAAAAAGGGCGCTGTGCATTGATTTTGAGACAATTCTTGTATATTTTGTTCTTCGAAAATTAATGACCATTTTACTTTTTCATTGGAAATAGCGAAAAATTGCTTGAAAGTTTTTGCTAGTGCTGGTGATATACGGAATTCTATGCGTAAGTTGCAGTTAATCAGCTAATTAAATATCTTGTCCGTGACACAATATAAATATAGATCAATCTTTCCGACCTTAAATATTTTACTGACCGATATTATAGGCTGCAGACGGTGTTCGATATAGTTGTTGTAATGTTGATTTAGGGCTAGAAAGAAAATGAAGACGGTTGCCAGGCCGACTAAAATGTAAAAGCTCAGTCTCCTTGACATCTTTGCGCCTGTAAAAATTAATGAAAAATATAAAGTCTTCTTATTTACTTATTAGAACATTGTTTCAATAAGGTGATTGCATAATTTGATTTTTTATTTTTAAGTTAAAGTTTAATCAGAGTTTAGGATTTACATCATGAAGAAACGGAATTTTATGAAATCGATATTTTTTTATTTGCCAGAAGTAGACAAATTTGGGATAGGAAGTTTAATGAAAAAATAGAGACTTCATGTCTGTAGAAATTTGTGGATTAAAAATCAATCGATAATCCCACAAAAATGGTGGTCTCAGTACTATTTTGCGAATTTATTTGTCAATATGGTACCTTTTCATACATAACCGCTTTTGATTTAACTGAGAAATTCACATTGTGATTTGAGGTCCGGAAGTTAGTAATTAAAATCAACCAAGGCTTCTCTTATCTGGGAGTCCGATTGGAAGAATCGCTTTAAAAACTGAAGGCCATTGCAATATTAAAATTTCTAATAATTTATTTTTCTACGTATTCTTAAATCGCGCATTCAAACCATCATGTTTCTTCATCAGTGTACAGGGTATATTCTAAGGAAATGTTAATACTGCTCGATGGGCGATTCGCCTTCCTCACATGCTAAAACAAGGTAATTAAACTCATTAAAGTTACAATTTCAGATCACGAACTGTGGTAATTAGGTATTTCCAAAGATTTCTTGAAAAATAATTCAATAAAGTTTTACAATAGATTTCTCTTGCATCGTACAAATACTTATATAAATACCCATATTATTTAATAGTGCTATTTAAAAATGTAATACTGTCCGTTTTTCATTTAACACTGCCCTTATGGATATGCCCTGACTATGTAAATAGCACATAATAAACTATTAAAAAATTCCATTGTTGAAAATTATGCAACAACCCTATAAGAAAGTGTTAATTAATTTTTCTGTACACAATATTAAAGACAACTGCACAATATCTACATACAAAATTTTCTGTTAAATTCAAAATTCTGTATGTTTGTTTTCCAGCCGTCAGTTTAAATAACAATTTTCACCATTTTATCCTGAAAGTTGTGTATCATTTAAAAAATATACTTTTTTGCAAAGGGTCTGTTCATGCAGAATAGGACATCACACATGGAAAATCTAGATTTGTATCACATTTTTTTAAATGCTTTAAACAATGAAAAGTAGTGATTCTATTTTATAAGTATCTAAAAATTATTATGTTTGTACGTTTTGCGTGATGAAAAAAGTATTAAAAATAGCATATCGTAGTTTTTGAACGCCCTACAGTTTTTATTTAAATAATATATTACCTACCTTTAAAAAAATGGAAGAAAATAGTTAAGGTATTTAAAACACTTTTAAACTAATTATATGTGAAATCATAACAGTTTTTATCAGAAGAATTTTTTTTCTAGTTTTTGTATTTGATAGGAAGTTGCGTTTCTGCTTCCCATATATCCAGCAAAAGTGCTGCATTGCATAACATAAAACTCTGTGATTTAACCTAATATATGTACTTGAAACTTAATGTAGTATTAAAAGAGAACAACTAAATTAATGGGAAATAAATGAAATATTTTTTAAGAAGTTGAACCTCGGAAGATTTTTTTTAGTTAATATATAGTTCCAGGCTTACTGTATAGGGTAGTAGTGCCCGACAAGCAGTTATAATGATAATAGATAGCTATGAGTTAATAATTGTAAAGTTAATAACAATCTATATAATTAAATTATGATGAATACTATTAATACGGCAAATAAAAGGTACTATGATAGAATTATGAGAGGTGTATGGATTATTACGAACTCTGTGCGATAACGGACTTGCTAATGATACATTTTTATGTCGTCAATTTCAAAGGTTTTACGTTTAAATTAAAGTTGATATATCATCTAGAAAAACGATCTAATAAATAAATATTAAGTTGGCACTTGGCGCCCGTATGACAAAGTTAGGGCGTAATTTGTTATCAAAACAGCATAATCCCATTTTCGTAATTTATTATAAAAAACAAAACAAAAATTACAAAGATTAAACATCTACTTTTCTGATTTGTGATTAAAAAGCAAACTTTCAATATAGAAAAAGAAACAAATAAATTATTAGGAACGGTATAAATAAAGTATGCACTAGGCAACGAATTCTCAATGAAAGGATAACCACTGCGAGCATAAGTTTTTAAATAACAAAACCAACTTCACACTGCTCCTGTGCGTAGGTGCCTTACACCGAAAACTAATCCCATGCAGGTAATTTCGAAATAATTTAAAGTAAAAAGTAAATAAGTGAATTAGAAAAAAATGAATTTATTCAGTAAATAATAAACAGAGAGACGTGCTCTAATCAGAGGATCGAGCAAGACTATATCCCCTCCACCACATGGGGTTCCTTAAGTATTCCCTCGTTGTCTACAGGGAGGTTTTGTTTTCGCCACGATTTCGTAGAACTATAACAGTATGTTAAAATCGTTAATCATTAATTCTTCCAGATTCATATGACACTTGAAAGTTCGTGCCACAACAAGTGTCGAGAACTCGTCATTCGCAAATGTATAAAGTCTCTTATCTCGTAGTAAATTCTATTTGTCGGCAGAGGCAGCGTGAGAAAAACGCGATATAATATTTAAATACTTCTTCCGAAATAAACATTCTCTGAAATGATTCGCTAGAATATGATATACTAACAAAAGTATAAATGGCTCCTTTCAAAAATACACGTGCGCGTGTTCATGCCCCTCCACCCCTGAGAGAATAGCGATCAAAATTGTTTTTAATCGTCGTATGTAACTTAAACAGCAATAACTTCTTAATTAATACCTATCTTATAAAAAGAAATTACTGTTCAATAAAATATTTAACATTCTATAGGAAAAACCGCAATTTTCGTAGTTGGGCGCTTGGATAATTTATCCCTAGATCAGAGAGTAACACTTCGCACAATATTATCTGTACCTGGATGTAGACTTTCAATTCTACCTAAGTTTCACTTCATACAAGGTACATTATCTTCTTTGATTAAAACTAACAAACCTTCTTTTAGCTCTGGGATATTGTCATTCTTATTATTTCTAACGTTTAAGCTACTTAGATATTCTTTGTGCCAGCACGACAAAAATTCTTTTTTTTATTTTCTTGATATTTTCCCATGCATTAAATCTATTTGTCGGAATTGTTTTATATTCAATTTCAGGAAGGCCTCTTATTGACTCACCTATAAGAAAATGATCAGGAGTCAAAGTGGCTAACATTAATATCGGTTGACATTTCCGTCAATGGTCTCGAGTTTAGTATTGCCTCGACTTCAGTTGTAAACGTTACTAATTCTGCACAAGTAACTCGCTTATCATATGCGATTCTTTCAAAATGATGTTAATTTTTTTTAGAAAACCCTCCCACAAACCTCCGAAATTTAGAGCATGAGGAGGGATAAAATGCTATTTGATTTTTTTATCAGTTGTGAAATTTTTAATTTTTTTTAGATTTCCTGAATTTAGTAGTGTATATAATTCACTCAGATCGCTTTGAACGCCACAGAAATTTCATTCAATATCGGAATAAATCGCTTCTGGTAATCCGCGTCTTGCTACAAAACGCTGTAATAACGCTAGAAACGCTTCGCAAGAAATATCTTCTATGACTTTGATGTGTGCGGGTTTAACGACCATGCAAACGTAGATCGTTACGTAACACTTGATAAATCTTCTATTCTTGTGTTTCTTTTCTTTTATAAAAAAGGGACCGCAAAAATCCACTCCTAAGTTATTAAAGGGCCGAGACTGCAGAACTCTGACGCTGGGAAGATTTCCCATTTCTAAGCCACTAGACGGGGATTCGCTCGAAAGTATAAAACGCATTTACTTATATTTTTCTTTACTTCATTTCGCCCGTCAATAATCCAGTGCGTTTCTCGAATAGCATACAGTGTATTTTGTGTACATGCATGATAATTTTTTGCGTGATAATATTTGATTATCAAGTCAGAGACATGATTACTTTGAGGTAGAATTACAGGATGACGGTTTGAGGATGACATCATTGCTTTGCGAATTCGGCCACCGACCCGAATATCATTTTTGTCGATAAGCGGATCTAAACAAGCGGATACATTCTTTCCTGGTACTAGTTTTTGTTATTTAGAGCTTGAAATTCATTATTGAACATTGATCTTTGCAATAATCGAATGACTGCGTGTGCTGCTCGTTGCAATTCGTCGACTTGTAAAGTTTTAAATGCTCGAAATATGATCCGGAATGCCGAAAGTAAGGTGAAGACACAATAAAACGAGGTGTTTCTGATTAAAACAATACGGCATTTATTACCACTTACATAGAGATGAGTTACCGTCAGCCCGTGGCGGGTGCTGGCGGACGATAAGTTTTCTCCTAGAAGAATAGCAAGTCTCGACTGACGACGAGACGTACCGTTGCCCGTGACTTCGGGACCCGTCGGGAGGTTCCGTCTCATCACGGGTTTGGGTATATACCCGAAATTTCCTTAATGTCGTTCTCTAATTCTGGTACCGTCTCGAAAAAAGGTCCTTCTCTTGAGGTTTGCCTTAATAGTTTTAAATATATTTAATAATTATTTTTCGGTTTCCTAATGAGTAAATCTGTCGAGTTGAGCCTGTAGTTGTAAATTTTTGTTAAATGTAAATCATTTTTCGTTGGAAAAAAAAAACATATTATATATGGACTAATTCAACTATTAATTTTTCAGGGAATTGTTATCATAGTTCTTTACAATAGGGTTGTTTCGCGATTTTAGATCAAATGATTTTTTAATACTTAATTTTAATCCAAAGTGAAAGTGCGTTATAATTTTTTGTTACGTTGAGTCGTTCAACAGAAAAAAATTATTGAAAATTGAAGGCGGTAAAACACTTATTCAAGTTGGTATCACGTGACTCAGAGGTTCTCATAATTATCTATCGATGTGGCGATGTGAAATTCATGATATACAGGTTAAGCCACGGTCTGCTGTCAATTCTGACTATTTCGACTTGATAACTTTATTTGTTTAGGTTTATGTGACAAAAAAGTTCTCCTGTTGTAATATTTTGATTGAGAGTCAGTAGTACGTTGAAGAAAAACAGTAAGTACAATTATTAACTCATTTCAAAATCGTACATCTTTACCAAACATATAAAAAGAGAAACGAAAAACTTGTCCGTTTAGTCGATTGTCGTGTAAATTTCTTGTTTTTGGAGTTCATTGTCCTTGAAGTTTTAATTTTTTTTTAGTTGAGTTACTGTTGATTCATTAACTTTTAAAAATCTTCAATTTAAGTTGTTCAATTTAGTTTATTAATAAACCGTCAGAGTACTTTGTTTCCTGTTATAAGATTTTAAGTTCTGCTTTTTGCTGTAAGTACTTTGGTATTTTCTTTTTTCTGAAAGGTAAAGTTCCGTTCTGTCTAATTTTGTTCTTAAGATCTAATGAGTCACATTATTTAGGTTTTATTGAGTCAGTTTTCGAGTTCTGAGTCAGCTATTGTTATTAATGCTATAGATCCCTTGCCAGTTTGCCATATTTTGAGTATAAATATCCTATCATTAGTTCATCAGTATTTAATGCTTCTATTTGCCGGTATCTGTACTAGCGTTTTCTAATTTAAAATCATTTACGTCCCATTCACCTATACTTTTTCCTTTAAGGTTTTTTAATTCGTATATAGTTGGGGAAACCTTTTTCTTAATAATAAAAGAACCTTCATATTGGCCATATAGTTTGCCTGCCGTTTGATCTGCTTTGTTTGACAGTTTGGTTACCCTTTTTAAGACGCTGTCTCCTATTTTAAATTCTACTGGTCTTCTCAAATTATAAATCGAAGCTTGTCTTTTATTTGATTGGTCTACATTTTTCTGAACTTCATTTTTTATAATTTGTAACCTTCTTAGTCTATCTGTCCATTTGTCAACGTTTTAAAACTCTATTTCGCCAGCATTTTCAATATTTTTTCTGAGTGACTGAATTGGTTCTAATTCACGACCTGAATGTAAAAATACTGGGGTAAATTGGGAGGACGAGTTTGTGCTAGTCTTAATTATTTGTTTGATTGTTCTATTATAAGGTTCTGTCGGTTATGCCTGAGGGTAGTATTTTGGCGTTTTAGTGTGCCTGGTGTCGAGTTTTTCGGTTAAGTCCCTTAAGGTTTTATTTACGAATTCCGTGCCGTTATCGGCGTGGAGAATTCTAGGTATTCCCCACCGCGAAATGACACGTCTTCGAAATTCTGACTATGATAACCCCGATAGCTTTTTAAATTGTAATTATTTCGACCCATTTTGTAAATAGGTCTACAAACATTAAAATGTATTGATTTTTTTTCTTTTTAGAACTTGGCAGCGGACCCATGATATCAGCTGCTACCATGATCCATGTTTCTTTGATTACCCTTTTTCCCATGAATCCTATCTTACTTTGGTTACTTGGTTTTACTCTTTGACAAGTCGGGCAATTTTTTAATATTTCATCGCGTCCGAATATACCCCTGGCCAGAAGTAATGTTCGGAAATTTTCGTGAAAGTTTGATCTGAGTCTGAATGTCCTGCTTAAGTTTCGTCGTGATTTTCCCGTAAAACTTGGGCTCTAAGTCTTCTGGGTACGAATAGTTTTTAAGGGTTCGAGTCTGATAATAGAGTAGATTTGAGTAGGTCAGTTCTGTGAAAATAAAGTTGTGAATCTCTGATTCGCCATTTTTCATGTTCTTTGTGTCTTTTTCTAACTCGTCTGATTTCGGTAGAGTACCAGTCATCTGTTTTGTCGTTTACTTATGCTTTCGGTTTTTTTAAAGATACAAGCTAACGCAAATGCTATGTTTTTTGTTGATTCTGTTAATCTCAGCAGAGCATCAGGGATGAAATTTGAACTACCTTTACGATATATGACTTCGTAGTCATATTCAAGAAGTTCCAGTGCCCATCTGGCTAATCGACCCGTGGGTTTTTCAGCTTACTGAGCCACTTTAACGCTAAGTGGCCCGTGGTTACTTTAAAACTATAACCTTCTAGATATGGCCTAAATTTTCTGATGGCCCAAACTACCGCTAGGCATTCTTTTTCGGATACCGAGTATCGAGATTCTGCCCCGTTTAGGCTTCTGCTCGCGTATCCTATGACGTAATTTATGCCGTCAATCGTTTGAGTAAATACGGCTCCTAACGCCGTGTTACTCGCATCGGTTTCGAGTTGAAAGGGTTGGGTAAAATCTGGGCAGGTTAATATTCGTGCTGATGTTAATAGGTCTTTAATTTTTTGGAAAGCCTCATCTTGTTCTAATCCCCAATCCCATGTTTTATATTTTTTCAACAATCTGTTTATCAGTTCTATTGTTCCAGCAAAGTGTGGGATAAATTTTCTATATCAACTTGCCATCCACATTATGCGCTGTGATTGTTTAATATTTTTATGTTTAGGGATATTGCCCGATATTGTCACATATTTCTGTCGTGAGTGGGATTGGGTAGAGATATTTTTTTGTAATATTATTAACCTTTCTGAAATCTAAACAGATTCTACAACACAGCCACACAAAAAAAAGTGTGCGGATCTGGTAACAAGATACAATCCATATTCCGATGGATTTTGGGACGCTGAATTCAAGTTCGGTATCAAAAATCACCCATCACGTCATGGTTGAGCCATAACCTCAAAAAATGACGAAAAATCATGCACTGAGGCAAATAAATTTTAAAATAATGCCAGTGATGCAAATTTTCATTTCAAAAACATGTCGACAACTGTGAAGGATCAACCTTTGCCTGATATCAACTTATTTAACATAATTTTACCCAACAGAACCTGACCTCACCTAACCTGAATTAACAGAAATTTATTGAACTACACGTAATGCTCTGGAAGCATATTTTCCCAGTAGCAAATGTCTCGAGCCTAACCTAAAAATAAATCCAACCTAACCTAGCTTATCCTAACCTCACGAAACACAATGAAACTGATTGTGTTGTCCCGTTGTCTTTGCGGTACCGTTTGAATCAGCTTGGGCTTAACCTGCAAAGAGGTCAAACCTATCCTAACCTAAAAAAACCTTACCTAACCTAACCTAACTTAACTTCACGTAACACAATTAAACTCATTGTGTTGTCCCGTTGTGTTTGCGGTACCGTTTCATTCAGCTGCGTCTTAACCTACATAGAGGTTTAACCTATCCTAACCTAACAAAACCTGACCTAACCTGGCCGAATGAAATTCAACCACACGTGTAGCTATGTAAGCGTACGGTTCTCAGTCTTAAATGTGTGCTATATTTAATAGGTTAACTCGATCTTAACCTACAAATGAATCTAACTTAACAGAACCTAACGAAATTTTGCTTAACGCAACACAACTTAACTTAAGTGTTCCCGTTGTAACACAATAAAATACATTCCATTGTACTACAGGTGGTTAACAATTTAGACGCACATTAATCATTTGAAGAAACTTAGAACTACAAGCATAATTGACCCCATTTCAATTAACCTGACAATGTTTGTATCAATTAAAATGAAGAACTGTAACTTAAACATGCAAATGAATAAGAGTTTTATTCAGAAATTTTTTCTATCTGCTTTTCTTAAACTTAAGGGATATATTTATACTATCTTTCGTGTTTACATTTTATCTTGCTTTTTATCGTAATTAAATTGATTTATAGACCTACTTCAGTCTATTTTCTACCTGCTATAACGTGTCCTTTTTTCTTCGAAGGAACAATGCAAAGGGTTACACTTACGTTTAAGACCTACATTCGTTTCCCTTTTCAACATCCAGCGAAAATCAGCCATCATGACCTCGTCCCATCTACCCTGCTATCGTTGTTCCATCACTTTTATGTCTTGATGAAAACGTTCCCCTTGTTCTTCGCTGAAATCACTAACATTTTATGGAAACTTATCCAGATGGGAATCTAGAAAGTGAAGTTTTAAATTCATCAAGCAGCCTAACTTTTTGCAGTTTCTTATCATTTTCGCAACAATATTCTCGTAGTCTGGACTTTTTTTGTTACCGAGCAAATTTGCGTTTACTGCTTCAAAACTTTCCCAAGCGTCCATTTCAATTTTCGTCATGTGGCTCACGAAATTAGTATCTCTTGTCAATATTCGAATCTGTGGTTCATCAAAGACTCCTTCTTTCAATTTAGCGTCTGAAACATTAGGGAATTTAAGAGATATATACTTATAGCATTGTCCATCTTTGCCTAACGCCTTGACAAATTGCTTCATGAGCCCAAGCTTTATGTGGAGGGGTGGTAGTAAAAATTTTTCTGGATCAACGAGGCTTTATTTGATATTATGAGAATCAGGTTTGAATGAATCTCTTAAAGGACAATGTTTTTTGCTGTAATGATTGGCTCGATCTCTGCTATTCCACAGGCATGTAAAGCATGGCTTTCTCGTGAAACCTAAATGTTGGCCTAATATCATTGTTATGATTTTGAGATCACCAGATATTTGCCATTTGTGATTCGTATAATTAACTTTTTCAAGAAGCATTTTAACATTGTTATATTCTTCTTTGATGACCGTTGAGTGAGCTATAGGGATAGGAGCGTAAGTATTCGTGTTATGCAGTAAAACAGCCTTAATTCTGCGTTTTGACGAATCAATGAAAAGTCGCCATTCTTCGTCTCTATACACATTTTTCTTCAAGTGGTTCATTAGTCCGTTAACGTCAGTGCAGTACACTAAAGACGTCTCTTCGTCTTTAACGAAAAACTTTCTGAATTCTTCGTCTCTGTCGTGATAGAATGAAACTTTTGTCTTTGGCTCTAGAAGATTTCTTCTTTTTAGAAATGAAGCATCAAATTCAGCGCCGTCTTTCGGTAATCAAGATATCTAATAAAATCATACAGTTCTAGTTGCGATACTAATATTGGAACCTTCAATTTCATTTTATGCACGCCATATTCTTCATCTTTTTCGTCATTTTCATCGGAATCATCAGAACTATTTTCTGTTTGATCACTGGTTTCACTACCGTCTCCATGACGTTGACTTTCAACTTCCATTCTATCATCTTCTAAAGCGCTTAAATCAGTCTGGCGTGCATTTTTATTGATTTCAATTGCTCTTGTGACTGTGCACCCATTAATGTACGAAATGTTATTTTTATTTTTGGCGCTGAACCCTTTGACGGAATTCATGCAAAAGTAGCAGGCCTTCGCAATAACGGGGTTTTTCCATGTGGTTGGTGTAGTGTACTTGCGGTACTTTTCGTTGTTTGAATTTTTTAGACGATACAACATAAGTCTGCAGGAATTGCAAATGACGTGAGGAACCCATTTTGTTTCTTGGTGCAG